>NC_138202.1:90473467-91023467 GCF_964194415.1 Vipera berus | reverse complement strand
AGAATTATGAATATAGCACCTAGCATCAATCTTTTAAAAATGGCTCATTTCTCCCTTCCCCAGGAATCATATTGCATGTAGTAGGTACTCAGTCCCTAGAAGAAATGTAGCTGCTATAAAGAGTTGCCATCAGGCGCTATATTTGTACTCTGAGGCACTCTAAAGCACTTTATTTTAATCAAATCTGAAGAGGCATACTACAGGCTAGAAATGGCACACATCTTGCATTACACAAATATGATGTTCAGGGTGACTATTCCCTGGTAAGATGGGATGTAATTATCTACAGTTCCTGTTAAATTGCTTAGCCTTATACTCTGAGCAGCACCGAACAGATCTATCTGGCCATCTACTTAATATCACTAAGTATCTATCAACCAACATATTTTTAAGGCAGGATGTTAAAGTTCAGACTGACGAACCCAATGGAGTAAGCATAGCTGAAACAATCCAATCTCTAATGCAAAACTTTATTGAGCACATCATTTCAGCATAGATGAAAGAAAAACCAGTTCTGGTTATTTCACACCTAAATTATTATATTAAAAGTATAGAAACCTCCCTCCCCTTATTAGTGCAGGTCACATTATCCAATTATAAGTCAGGGAAATATTATGAGAGAACATCTTTAGTTCTCAGTAAACAAATCTTGAAAGTCTTTGCTTCTCATGAACTGGCCTCTCGATATCAGAAGTCTGAATTCCATTCTTCCCTCCTTCCACCGCCCAAGTTCGTAGGTAAACTAAGAAGCAATAATGGCTGACACAGCATAGGCATTCTTTGAGGCTTGACAGAGGGATCGAAAACCTTGGCATTGTCATGTTGATGAACAAGATTTGTCTTTTATTATGGGCATTAGTTAACAATGCTGGGACTCATATGACACATTTCTCTTTGATGGAAATGAGCAGATGGTTCCACAAGATCATAGACTTTTAAGATGACTATGTAATTTAAATACATAAACTATAGTATATATTTTATATGTGACTTAAGACAATTCCTCTTCACTCAGTGCAGCACAGGAAGCCAAAAGGTTGGACACCCACGCTTTAAACCATACTTTCCAATAGCAACACCCTTTTTTTTGGGGGGGGGGAATCAATGCAGGTGGCTCCAAGTGTATAAAGGCCATTCCTTACCAAAGGCCTAAAGATTGATCCCATGTACAATAGCAGACTCTTATTTCCTGGAATTCTCTAGATAAAAATACCAGGAGGGAAACGGTAGGCCATTGGATGGTGGAGTATCTTCCACAATCCCCTTGACTTTTTCATTTCCTTTTTTTAAAAAAAGGTTTTCCCATTCGTTTTAGCAAAAGAGGGAAAAAATAGTGCCAAATACTCTCCTAACTGAAGTAAATGAACCAATATAGTAGCTAAAAGGTCCATGATCACACAGAGCTTCTGCCAAATTGGAGTATAATTTTCTAATCAAAACTCTGTTTTTTCAAACAGCTACCTATAACAAACAAACATTAGGCACTTAATTTTGAATTACTGGGTTGCATCTAACATTAGCAACTGCATCATGACCAAAATATGAAGCTGGGGTTCCAAAATGTTTTTACGGCATAATGCTGCTCTAGTTAACCTATGAAGCACTTTCTGCCCTAAAACCTGGAACCATTCTTTAATTCAAACTGACAGATTGCAATTATAATTATAATTCATTCATAAAAGGCATGAGCATGTATTTCATTATTATATTTCTTCCCAACTTATAAAACACATACAAGGCAGGTGCAATCATGCATATGGGTACGTACAAATTCTCTTTCTTTGGCTGTCTGTTTTGGTTCCCGCCCCCTTGGAGCTTTTATTTTGTTTTCCTTTGCAGATTTGCAGAGATGAAAAATCTCCCACTGGCAGCAGTCCATTTTGGAGACTGTCAAAAATTATCAGAGCTTTTCACTTACCGCAAACAGAGAAAGACCTCAATCTTCTCTCTTCTTTTGGAATTATGAATCTTTCAACCTGAACTTGTAAAATTATTTATTGTTACTATGTCTGAATAGAAATAAAGATTAACTTAACTTCTTCATGATTTGACTTTCAGGAAGAAAACCCTCATAATATTTAGATGCTATTCTATTTTATTCAGATTTCAAATATTATTTCTATAAAATATGTTATTTGTTATTTCTATTTTTTGGGCAGGGATCCTGTTCTGGTATAAAACTACTCATAACAAAGCCTTAAATACTAAGACGCTTATTCTATGAGAATTGAGGCACATGAGTCTAACATTTATGATCTTCTTCACATATTCTACATCTCCTTTCCTAGTCATTGACCCATCTTGTTCCCAGAAATAGCTCTAGTTGTAATTGCCAGTGCTGTATTTGGAGGCTTTTCATGAACACGACTATCCCAAATACATGAAGAAACATTAAGGAAGAGCTCTTTTCTCTGAGAAAGTAGCCATATTAGTGAAACCAATATTTGTACTGTCCATAGCATTTCATTTATAGACCTCTTTTGATCTCCTCTTCGTAATCTGTAAGTGGCTTCATGGGGAACAGTGTGATGATTCAGTGTAAAGAGCAGAAATTTATTTTTTAAATCAAGGATGGATCTAAAGCAATGGACATTGACAGGTTTACTGGTAAATGTAGTCATTATGTTATTTTGTGTGTAACATTATTTGGGCATTGTAGTAGTTTGCTATGGATACTTTTGTTTGTTTTCCCATCTAAAGAAAAGTATAGAAAATCAGTAAAAAAATAAATTGTAGGAAATATGAATGATAACATAGAAAACATACCAACTTGAAAAAAAAAGTTATATAAAAAAGGAAATGATAGATCTCTTTTCTATTTTGCACTTTTCCCCCATTAATTGCTATTATGCAGAAGCACCTAGTTGACTTACCAAGGCGTTGTAAGGACTGACCTATTTAGCATAATGGATGGATAGGTATCAGGAAACATTAAGATTGTTGGCTAAATGGAGAAGTTGAAACATATCCCACAAGTCATACTGGAAAATTACCTCTGTAGTGATGCTAAAATTTACTTAAAACAAAACAAAGTCTGTTTTTTTCTATTTGGCTTTAAAAAGAAGTGTCTACATTTGATTTTTTTTCCTTTAAATTAAAGATAGTGTATATATATATACGTGGGGACGCAGTGGCGCAGTGGGTTAGGACGCTGAGCTTGTCGATCAGAAAATCGGCAGTTTGGCGGGTTGAATCCTGAGTGCCACGTAACAGAGTGAGCGCCTGTTACTCGTCCCAGCTTCTGCCAACCTAGCAGTTCGAAAGCACGTAAAAATGCAAGTAGAAAAATAGGGACCACTACGGTGGGAAGGTAACAGCGTTCCGTGCGCCTTTGGCGTCTAGTCATGCTGGCCACATGACCACGGAGACGTCCTCCGACAAGCGCTGGCTCTTTGGCTTTGAAACGGAGATGAGCACTGGCCCCTAGAGTCAGAAACGACTAGCACACATGTGTGGGGGAACCTTTACCTTATATATATATATATATATATATATATATATATATATATATATATATATATATATATATATATATATATATATATATATATATATATATATATATATATACATACATACATACATAAAATGATAAATTATTATTATTATTCCTATTCTGTAGCATTGCTTTACTTATAAAATTGTGCATCTGTTCTGTGATTTCTGTCACTCTGTTAATGAAAGAAAAATATTTTTATTACAGTTCCTTATGTTCAAATGTGTAATGTTTCCAAATTTACATAATTTATATTTACAGATATGTAGACTGCATATGTAATTTACATATTTTATATGTAAATTAATAAATATAAACATTTTTGTATGGAGTTTTTGGAAAAGACAAATATTTTTTTACAGTGGATGCTAATTGAGTTCCAGATTTTCATTTTTGTTCGTATCAGAGATTCCATTATGGTGGATCATTTCACATCACTTGAAAAGAGATTCATAACACTTTTATTTGCTATTCCTATTTGGGCCTGTTTGCCAAATATCTCTTAAAGATGCACTCAGAAAATAAGGGTGGCAAGATTGATTAACAACCACCCAACATCGGCATTTAGATGAGGCATTCTCATTTAAAGAGTTTTGTATTAACATTTTGTATTTTAGCTAAGATTTGATTTAAAATCAAAATCTGAAGATCATGAAGCCAATTCAGGTTCAAAAGTAACAGAGTTCAGTTCAAATTGGACTGATATTTGTTAAAAGAGAGAATCACATCTATAAAGTAAAGACACCTAAACACTTGTATTCTTTCAAAATAAAAATAGCAATTGTGAAAAAAGACAATACAGGATCCTTGAAGCCGTTCAGCAAAAAGTCAATAGGGAATGTGTGCTAAAGTATTTCAGTATAACTGAAAAAAATCACAACTTCCATAAGTGTTACAAAATAAAGTTACAAAATAAAGCTCTCACTAAGGAATGAAGAATGAACCCTCCTGAACTTTGACACTTCTGCCCTTTGAGGTTTGTTGTATCTTATTGGTAGAATTAGTTTCTTCTTGATAATGCAATATGTGTTGCTATTTGTATGACACATTTTGTTATCACCACTTTATATACTACATTGTAATTATTTTTTAAAAAATTTGTATTATATAAGTAATAGCAAGGTGCCTATCTTGGCTCCCTTCACAAAATTCACTCAATACAATATGTGTGTGTGTGTGTGTGTGTGTGTGTGTGTAAATTATTCAAATTGCTAATAAAGAATTAGGGAGGCTGATATTCTTTATTAGCAATTTGAATAATTTACACAAATAATGAACTGTCGTAAGTTGTGACTATAGCCTGCGGATAGCCTTGGGTTAGGCTGAAACAGGAAAGAAGATTTAACCAGCAAGTTATTCAAAAGACTTGATAAATACTTAACATATATATACATATACATATACATATACATATACATATACATATACATATACATATACATATACATATACATATACATATACATATACATATACATGCATTGCATTTTCAGAAAGGCTAAGAGAAAGCAAAGGGGATATAAAAACTAAAATTTAGAGTAAGGAAATGTAAGAGTATGAAGATAGGAACAGGATTATACAAGAAAGACCAAACCAGATTAAATCAAAAGGCCTCTATTTGTCTACTTTCAAATAAACCTGCCTGAACAGATTCTAACAGTAAAGGGAGACACAAATGGGCAGACATGATAAAATTCACTGATCAGCTACTCATATCACTTTCATGTTATACCATTCAACATATGACTAAGTTTTCTCCATATAAGGAAGAAATGCTGCAAGAAGGGACTCTGAAATGCTGTAAATTCCAGAATGTCCATGAATCGCCAAAACACCTTAGAATTCTTCAGAAGTGATTTATTGATTTAAAAGTATATGATTCTGTGTGAAATCTTGAATTGCTGAGACCTAGAGAATCATTTTAAATGTTCAATTTGGAGGGAAGATGTTTTTCAAACTTCTTTCAAATAAAATCACCTCTTCAAATTTTGCAAAGCTTATTAAACATTTAAAGACCTTTGCCCAGCTGGGCAAATATAATATTTTGGCTCTTTCTCAGATAATTTAAAAAAATATATTGGATTCTTTATATCATAATCATGAAAAAATATTTAATATTATTTGATAGGAAAACAAACTAAAATTATCACCCATAATTTAATTCTTTTTAATTTTATTAAATTTATATACCGCCCTTTCCCGAAGGACTCAGGGCGGTTTACAGGGTATTTAAAATCAAACAGTACAAAATACAAAAGTAAAAAAAAAACAATTAAAAAAGATTAAATTATCCCTTAACTAAAAACCTCAATTAAAAATTCTCAGCCTGGGCTGGAGAGCTCAAAGCAATCTTTTACCGGCGGCACCCTGAGAAGACCCTCCCTGTGTGAGCGCACTGGACGAAGGGAGCTTGATGCCGGCAGCAGGTGTTCCCTCAAATATCCTGGACCCAAGCCATTTAGGGCTTTATAGGTCATCACCAGCACCTTGAATCTCACCCAAAGGGCAACCGGAAGCCAATGCAGCTCGCGGAGTAGAGGTGTTACATGGGAGTATCGGGAGGTCCCCATCACTACTCGCGCGGCCGCATTCTGCACCAGTTGAATCCAAATAAATTATCTGTAGCTCAGGAAATTAGGGTCACAATTTTTGTTTGACTGTTTTATGTGTATGGATATTTATTTCTACAATAAAACTGATATTATTTCCCTGACTTAGTTAAAATGATTGCCAAAAACTGGATGCAAGTCTTCTGCAGTAGCTAGTACTGTAAATCGTACTGCATCTCAAGGAAACCAACCTTCCTTCCTTCCTTCCTTCCTTCCTTCCTTCCTTCCTTCCTTCCTTCCTTCCTTCCTTCCTCCCTCTCTCCCCTTCTCCCCTACTCTTTTTTATAAATTGCCTTATGTACTTGGTAACATAAAGCTACTTTCTGGAATGATCATTTAATTTAATTTAATTTTAATTTAATTTAATAATATTTATATACCGCCCTTCTCCCTGAGGACTCAGGGCGGTTCACAGGGCAAAAGTCAAATACAAAGTACAAACATTAAAAAAAGATTAAATAATTGCCCAAGTTAAAACAATTAATACAATAATAAAACCCCAAAAATAAAATTAAAAATACAAAAAAATAAAAACCCCACCAATCCCCATCAGGCTAGGCCGGCTTGTACAAACAAAAACGTCTTGAGATCGCGACGAAAGGAGCGAAGATCGGGCGCCATCCGGAGCTCTACCGGCAACTGATTCCACAGCTCCGGAGCGCCCACAGAGAAGGATCTCCCCCTGGGCGCCACCAATCGACATTCTCTGATCGGTGGCACCCTGAGGAGGCCCTCTCTGTGGGAACGCACAGGGCGCAGGGAGCTTGATGCCGGCAGCAGATGTTCCCTAAGGTACTCCGGCCCCATGCCATGAAGGGCTTTGAACACCATTACCAGTACCTTGAATCTCACCCGGAAGGCAACTGGCAACCAATGCAGCTCACGGAGCAAAGGTGTAACGTGGGAGTATCGGGAGACTCCCAGCACAACTCTCGCGGCTGCATTCTGTACCAGTTGGAGCTTCCGGGTGGTCCTCAAGGGCAGCCCCATGTAGAGAGCGTTGCAGTAGTCCAGACGAGAGGCCATCATATGACTCAACTACCTCCTGTATCTAAAAAAAAGTATGTTTCAAAGAAAATAGTGCATAGTCCACCTTGGATCCATTAAAAGTATAAAATTCAGATCTGTTAAGTGTGTTATGAATTTATTATATATATATATATATATATATATATATATATATATATATATATATATATATATGTATTTTTTCTATTCCTCATATTCTAAACTACATAAAAATTGCAAAACAAATTGATAATTATTAAATATATTACAGACTAAAATCATTTGCATTTTAGTTTACTACGATTGAACTTCGGGTAGTTTCACCATAGCCAGGATTTATACAAAGACTGTGGCAAATGGCACATCTACTCGAGATTTCTCTTCTAAAGACTGACTTGGTCCCTGGATGAGATTCAGAATTCAGAAATAAAATAGCCAGTGCTCTTGTATAGTCTAAAATGAAAGGGGGGGAAACACACATGACTGTAAATATCTTGCCTTTCATCTGAACAGTATGACATTTGAAAAGCTAAATTGCTATGAAATGTTGGATGAAGTGCATCAAATTTCCTAGAAGTTGAGGCAGATGTTTTTCATCTCTGCTACTTTAATTTTTTAAGAGCCCAACACATTTTGTATATCTTTTTTTTGTTTGTTTTTGGACAGAATGTGATGAAGTTGGCACTGAAGATAGCCACTGTAGTGAGGAAAATTTCAGGAAACTAGACTGAAGTCAAAATGACTGAGCATCAAGATATAACTGTGCCCAGAATACAGTTCCACAAGCTTTTATTTAATTTAATTTAATTTAATTTAATATTTGCATTTATATACCGCCCTTTCCCCGAGGACTCAGGGCGGTTTACAGGGAGTTAAAAAACAACTATACAAAAGTTAAAACCCAATTTAAAACATATTAAACAAGCCCTGTACTATTAAAAAACCCCAATTAAAATGAATATCTCCTCAGCCTGGGCCCGAGAGCTCAAAGAGCCAGGTCTTCAGGCCCCGGCGGAATGATCGGAGGTCGGGAGCAGTCCTCAGCTCCACCGGCAGCTGGTTCCAGAGGGCAGGCGCCCCCACTGAGAAGGCCCTATCCCTGGGTGTCACCCGCCGGCAATCTCTTACCGGCGGGACCCTGAGCAGACCCTCCCTGTGGGAGCGCACTGGGCGAAGGGCGTTTGATGCCGGCAGCAGGTGTTCCCTCAAATACCCCGGACCCAGGCCATGTAGGGCTTTATAGGTAATAACCAGCACCTTGAATTTCACCCGGAGGGCAACCGGAAGCCAATGCAGCTCGCGGAGTAGAGGTGTTACATGGGAGTATCGGGAAACCCCCATTACAACTCGCGCGGCCGCATTCTGCACCAGTTGAAGCCTCCGAGTGGTCTTCAAGGGCAGCCCCATGTAGAGAGCGTTACAGTAGTCCAAACGGGAGGTCACAAGCGCATGAGTAACTGTGCGTAGGGCATCTCGGTCCAGATAGGGACGCAACTGGCGCACCAGGCGAACCTGTGCAAAAGCCCCCCTGGTCACGGCTCCTATGTGATCTTCAAAATTGAGCCGTGAGTCCAGGAGGACGCCCAAGTTGCGAGCCCTATCAACGGGGGGTAACACCTCACCCCCCATCGTTAGAGGTGGAATAACTTGGTTAACCCGAGATGCCGATATGCACAGCCACTCAGTCTTGGCGGGATTGAGACGAAGCCTGTTTCTCCCCATCCAGACCTGAACCGCCTCCAGGCACCGGGACATCACGGAGAGGGCATCGCTGGGTTGGTTCGGGGTGGAAAGAAAAAGTTGGGTATCATCAGCGTACTGGTGATACCCCACCCCGAAGCCACGAATGATCTCGCCCAGCGGCTTCATATAGATGTTGAACAGGAGAGGCGAGAGAACCGACCCCTGAGGGACTCCACAAATGAGAGGCCTCGGGGCGGATCTCTGCCCTCCCGTCAACACCGACTGCGAGCGGCCCTGGAGGTAGGAGGAGAACCACCGTAAAACGGTGCCTCCCACTCCCAACCCCCTGAGACGCCGCAGCAGGATACCATGGTCGATGGTATCGAAAGCCGCTGAGAGATCTAATAGGACCAGGACAGAGGAGCAACCCCTGTCCCTTGCCCTCCAGAGATCATTCACCAGCGCGACCAATGCCGTCTCCGTGCTGTGTCCGGGCCTGAAACCCGATTGGTACGGGTCCAGATAATCAGTTTCCTCCAGGAACAGAGGGAGCTGATGCGCCACCACACTCTCAACAACCTTCGCCAGAAAGCGAAGGTTGGAGACTGGACGGTAGTTGTCTAAAGCAGCCGGGTCCAAAGCAGGCTTCTTGAGAAGGGGTCTCACCACCGCCTCCTTCAAGGCGGCAGGGAAGACACCCTCCTTCAGAGAAGCAGTTATTACTGCATGGAACCAGCCTCGTGTTCCCTCCCGAGCCGCATAAGCTAGCCAGGAGGGGCACGGATCCAACAAACAGGTGGTGGTGCTCAGTCTCCCCATGATCCTGTCCACATCATCAGGGGAAACAGGGTCGAACTCAGTCCAGATACATCTTACCAATTTAACTCATAACTGTTTCTTTGCAGTGAAAACACTTTCTAAATGACAGGGTTGAAAAAGTAGAAACTTTTATTTCCTAATAAATTGTCACTTTATATTAAAGGCACTATAGAATAAGCCACATTACTGTCTAATTCTCTAGAAAATTAAGATGTCATGGTTATCCATTTTAGTCAAGCCCAAAAGCTGTTCTGACCTATGATTCAGTATTGAAATGATGTAGAACAATTTCTTCTAAGGCTGTTTGAGATAAACATTTCAAGTGCACTTTGCTGGGAATGAATGAAACATTCACTTACCTTAATAGTACGAACACCCAGTTTTAATTTTATAAAGGAAAAATGGAAGAGTCCAGTTTTGTTTTGAGTAACAGAACCTAATGTGCCTGGGAATTATAATCTTTTGCTTTAAAAAAATAACTTGAAACATTGTGAAAATATTTATACTGTATGTCTGTTTCACAATTCCTTTTGATAATTTTATTGGAGTTAGAAGGACCTTAACCAGAACTAATTATTCCATTAGAAAAACAGAGCTTCTACAAAAATGGAAAATGACTCAGCTTTTGCATTTGCTGCTCAAATGAACTGCTAGACCCAAATATGTAAGCATTTGAACTCTATTTCAGATACAGATAAGTAAGCTCCAGCCCCACTTTCACAAATTCTGAATTTCTATTCCAAGGTTAGACCTAATTTACAAACCCAAAATGATACAGTCAATACCACTGTGCCTGAAAATACATGCTACATTTTGTAAGGAAAAGATGAGAAGAGATTTCCTCAAATGTATGTGTCATGTTGTACTTGACTAAGCACATTGATTTGTGCTTAGATTGTAAGCCACCCTGAGTCTTCAGAGAAGGGCGGGATATAAATGGGATTAAAAAAAAAACACGTCAATCATTGACTTCCTGCATTTGCAGAGCCCAAATGAATCATAAATCTATCAGATTTATCATTCCTTCCTATATTTTTCTTTGGCAGGTATACAGTGAGTGCCTGTTACTCGTCCCAGCTTCTGCCAACCTAGCAGTTCGAAAGCAAGTAAAAATGCAAGTAGTAAAATAGGGACCACTGCGGTGGGAAGGTAACAGCATTCTGTACGCCTTTGGCGTCTAGTCGTGCCGGCCACATGACCACGGAGACGTCCTCGGACAAGTGCTGGCTCTTCGGCTTTGAAACGGAGATGAGCACTGGCCCCTAGAGTTGGAAACGACTAACACGCATGTGCGGGGGAAGCTTTACCTTTTTAATATTACAGTAGAAGCAATAACAACAATGCTAAAGAAGGGTAATACCACACCTGGAATAGTGCAACCAATTTTGGTCACCATACTACATAAAAGATGTTGAGACTTTGGAAAAAGTTCAGAGAAGAGCAATTAAAATGATCAAAGTCCTGGAGACTAAAACATATGAAAAACGGCTGTAGGACGTGGGTTTGGCTAGTCTAAAGAAAAGAAGAAACAGGGGTGGCATGATAGCCTTGTTCCAGTATTTGAGGGGCTGCCACAAAGAAGAGGGCATCAAACTATTCTGCAAAGCACTAGAGGGCAGCACAAGAAACAATAGTTGGAAACTGACCAAAGAGAGAAGCAACCTGGAATTAAGGAGAAACTTCCTAACAGTGAGGACAATTAACCAGTGGAAAAGCTTGCCTTCAGAAATCATGGGAACTCCATCACTGGACATTTTAAAGAAGAGACTAGATAGAGATGGTATAGGTTCTCCTGCTTGAGCAGGGGGCTGGACTAGAAGACCTCCAAGTTCCCTTCCAGCTCTATTCTATTCTATATTTCCTTGAGTCTGATGGTTTTTTTCTCACCAACCTACAGGATAAAATTCATAAAAAGATATGAAATTTATTTTTAGTTATGCTGGCATTTTCTCAGCAGACTGGTATTTCAGAATTGTCTTCTTCCACAGGTACTATTTGTTCTCCCATGTTAAAAAATGGCTATGTATAACATTCAACAGACGTTTGCTATGAAAAAAATGGAAATAGTCACTATTCTACACATTGAAATCTTTTAGAAAACAAGCCTGCTAGTGTTACTGTCACATAAGTATGATTAATATTAATTCCTGGAAAAAGATTCTGCAAAGGCAAAAAAAAGAAAGATTATAGGAATGTCCTATTTTTAAGAAGCTACTTGTGTACTTCATAGTGAGATTAATTGTTTTTCCTAAAAACTTCTTGTACTAGCGAACAAATACTTAGATTGTGCATATACATAAAGCCATACTAACAAAATAAACCCCTCGAGCATTGGATGATATAAGCAGGTACCACAGCCAAGTACATCTGTGCAATTTTTAAAGATCAGGATAATATGAAAATAATGATAATTATGTGAAATATGACTTTATCCTCTTGTAAGGACATACCATCCAAACAAGTACATGATGTTCAAATAACATAGTTTAATTTTATTGCCCTTTATATCTTTTCTATGAAAATTTCTTGCTCCTGCTAATTGCTTTAATTCATAATCCTGATACCAATCTTGTAGGGACATGCACAGTTGTGTGTGAGCATTTTAGCATATAACTGATAGAATTGAAACTGGGTATCAGCTCTGCTCTATTTCTATTCCTGCTAAAGGACAAGTTGCTATTCATCAGATCAAATTGCTTCAGAAATCAGCATTCTTTGTGAAATAAATTGAACTTTTGTTGTAATTTCAATTATTTGACCTGGTTAGAGTTCAGAATTCAGAACTTAGATTCATTCTAAATCACGTATCTGGACTTGAATCAATGTCTAATTATAATAGGTCACAAGGTATTAACTGACTATTTCGAAATGAGACATTGAATGACTACTGTCAGTATAGCAAAATCTGTCCTTGTTTTCCTGTGCTACTATGCTACTATGTGATATGATCTGGTGAGGGTATTTCATCAGGTAATCATTTTCTATGATCTAAGGGAGGAAAGTGAACATTTTTTCCCACTATTCCCACATAGTCTATGTTCACATAGTTCCCCATAGGTTTTCTTACATAAATAACAATAATTCATGCAAGTGTCATCAATTCTGTCAACAAAGCCAAACAAAACCAGTGAATAGCTCTTTCCATTAATCACCTGTCCCCACATTACAAAAGATCTAGTATTAAAAATCCCTGCAGTTGTTTTTCTATAGTGCAACAGATCTCTTTTCTTCACAGCATTGTATCATTTCAAGAAGTATTAGATAGAAAGAAGAGGGGGCCAGAGAATCATAGAAACATAAGATTTAAAGGGACTTTGCAGTCATACAATCCAACACCCTGCACTAAGGCAGAATCCACATACAAATGGTTTTCTAATCTTCTTGAAAACCTCCAGCGGTGGAGCTCCCACAGCTCCAGAAAGCAAGCTGTTTCACTACATAATAGTTCCCACTTGTCACAGTAGTCCAAATATAACCTCACTGATGTGGTATAGAGCAGTACTATCACTTTCCTTGTTCCTGATGCCATCCCTCTGTTGATGCAACCCAAGACCAGATAGACTGTTTTTGGCAGTGCTGACTCATACTTCAGTGGTGGTCCACCAGGACACCTATATTCCTCTCACAGGCACTAATATTGAACAGGGTATTGCCTATCCTGTACCTGTGGATCTGATTTTTGCTGCCTAAGCATAGAACCTTACTGTTCTTGCCACTGAACTGCATCATTAAGTTATTTTTGTATTGCCATGATGGGAGAACAAAAAGCTTTGGATTTATAACTTTCACCATGGCTTTGATGAAATTGGATGAGAAATGGTTCCTTCCAAATTAATTTCTTTTCTGAAGTGATGTATATTCAAAACTGGGGGGAAAAACCAAACACCAAAAAAACAAAAACAAAACAATAGCCAGGTTTTAACCTAACCAAAACAGTTTTTCTTCCCTTAAAGCAAGGAAAGCCTACTCCATGTTCTTTTGTTACTCATTCCTCCACTGCATTTCTTCTCTTTCCGATCAGATAAAAATGCAGATTTTTATGGGAATGACTAAAGTGTTTTTTTTTTTCTTTTCCTTCAGGGAATAAGGAAACCCTGACATACTAGATATAAGTTTGACATTGCTACTAGTATTCTCCATACAGGAGAAACTATGCAATTACAAGAGTATGTATGGGAAGGAGAATGGGGAAGAAAAAAAAAAACAGGGAGGAAATTGAACCATCAGTCATCCCATTACTGAAAGTAGGCCAGTATCTCTTAGGAGATAGGTGATGAAACTATCACAACAGTCTAAAAATCCAGAAAACAACAACAATTTATTATTAAGCTTGTATGTTGCCCAGTGGTTTGTGGTGCCTCACAGCAAAGAAATTACAATAATATCTGTAAAACATTTTTAAAAATGTAAAAAATGGCAAGGACGATGAAATGAGGCATCCCATTGTCCTTCACCAAAGGCTTGGGTGAAGGAAAGTGGTCTTCTGTTTCTCTTCTAAACAAGAGAAAAATGGGGGGGGGACTTGAATCTTAGGGGAAATCTCATTGCAGAGAGCAGACATTGGTCAGAGAACGCATTTTTCCAGCGTCATAATCATAATAGTAAAGTTGGAAGGGACCTTGAAGATCATCTAGTCCAACCCCTTGCTCAGGCAGGAAACCCTATACCACTGGGTCTTGAGAGATCACATTATTTAATCAGAGGAACTCGAAGCATACCAATCTTGCAGGACTGAATCAAAAAGTGTATTATAAAACTTACTGTGTCACCCCCATTCCACATAAAGGTTAATATAATAAAAATATCCTTGTATTGTTCACGGCTAGGCTCAGAAAATTTAAATACATTCCTCTAATTTGTTTAGCACAATTTTAACCAATTTAGCTTTCATTTATTAAGTGGGTAACTGACAAATTGTATTAGCAGCTAATACTTCCATCTACTTGGTTTCTTCCTAGAAAGTTATAGCATATCTATCTATCTATCTGCCTATCTATCTGTCTGTCTGTCTGTCTGTCTGTCTGTCTGTCTGTCTGTCTGTCTGTCTGTCTGCCTGCCTGCCTGCCTGCCTGCCTGCCTGCCTGCCTATCTATCTATCTATCTATCTATCTATCTATCTATCTATCTATCTATCTATCTATCTATCTATCTATCTATCTATCTATCTATCTATCATCTATCTATCTATCATCTATCTATCTATCCATCCATCCAGCTATCCAGCTAGCTAGCTAGCTATCATCTATCCATCTATCCATCTATCTATCTATCATCTATCCCACAAAACGAATAACAATGAAGTCAGTTAATGTGACAGACACAACATTTTCAAAAACATTTTAACTTCAACAGTTAAACAAAGTTATTATGACTTCTAGATTGGAATTATTCATGCATCTAAAACTCCTAATGGGTGTTTTTTATTGTTACATAAATTTCTTTAGACAGTAAATAATTATAACAATTATTTTTAAGTGCTAAAAAGAACATTCAGAAAAGTGCATGATTTTTTTAACATAGAATTCCATATTAAGATAAAATTCTCTAATTGGTGTTTTACATGTTGGGAATGGTGATTCTGAGAATGGTGTGTGAGTGTGTTTGTACATGTAGTATGTAAGTGTAGCTTACAAAACTGAATGCCCATACTATTCTCAGTCAGGATGACTGAATGGATTCCTCAGTTGACTTGGGAAATGGATCGCATAAGCCAGACATGTCAAACTCGTGATGTCACATGACATTGCACAACGCATTGGGACAGTTTTGCCATTGCCGGCAATGGGGTGGGCGTGGCTTCTGGATGACACATCCAGCCCGCAGGCCAGCAGTTTGACACCCCTGGCATAAGTTAAAGGTTTACTTCCAAATCATACATTCTGTGATTTTTTATTTATTTTTATTTCTTGATATAGTGACTTTGGATTTATTAGATTTAAATGCTTATTTATTTAGAAGCAACATCAGTATGTAGACAGGGAATATTAGCGATGGACCAGTCACTGGGTAAACAGGGACATCTGAATAGAATGACACCACAGAGAGGAAGCCTTTTCTTTGACGGCTTCAGATGTCCCTGGCTTCATGTGTTTTTAAATTTTGCCTGCAGTCCAAAGGCAACCATTTTGTTTGGCTCAGAACAAGGAATACACAAATTGCAGTTGCTAAACAACCTTGGAACATATTGTCAAATGGCTTTCTAAATAGTACCTAAAAAGTAAATTGAAAAAAAATGGAATAAAAACGTGTCATTCATCCCTGCAGCTTCAATTCCTATGTCATACAAAAACACTATAAAAATGAAATAAAGGAATTTGAAGATTTGAGCCAGAAAAACAACAACACCTAATTGTTTTCTTTCTTTTTAAAGCAACTATTATGAGCTGCAGAAATTCATATTTTCAATCAGGAATTATGAATTTATACAGCAGTTCTAATTGTGAGTCAAGATTGATTTCAGTGGGACTTGTTGTAAATGCAGGTAAACCTGCATAGGAATAGGATGTAGACAGAATATAATATGGTCCTAATACTCCTTATTTTCAGTTGTTTTATTTCAAATTTCAGTTGAATTAATTCTAGGACGATGCACCTTGCCTGAGGACAGATAACATGGAAGAGTTGTCATTGCATTCATTTCTATCATGGAAAAAACTGCCTTGACTTTTGAATGAAAGCTTTTATTTATAAAAGAAATAGAAAGAATTGCAGAGTGACTGACGTTTAATAGCTTTTATCTGAAAAAAGATGAAAAAAATATTAGAAAAAAATAACACTTTTTCATTTTTTTTTATTTAACAAAGTGATATAAGAAATTTATATAGGCTACCTTTTCTCCTCCATCATTTTAAAGCTTATAAATAATAATACAAGTTTTGGCATGTGCCAAAATTTCACAGGACATTACAGATAAACTTTTGTCAAGAATCTGAGGGTTATGATATAGTACTAGTCCATGATGAATTCCAATAGAGATCTGTTCACCATATTGAGTAAAGTACAAACACTTCTAGATTTCAACACAGCTAAATGATAACCAGGCTAGAAATTGACCATGAATTCTAGTCCTGTTTTATACACAAAGCCACCTGAGTGAGCTTGACCAGTCATTCTCTCTCAACCCTAGGGAGGAGACAGTGGCAAACCAATTCCAAAATCTTGCCGAGCTAACTGCAGGGATGAGTCCAGGACACAATCAGGAGTCAAAGGCACTGAATGGGAGAGAGAGAGAGATAAACAGCTTTTTTTAAATTTAATATTGTCAGCCAGCCTTTGAATCACTTTCTTCCTTTTGATTTGATTTGATTATTGTTATTGTTATTTTATTTTTTATTTTGCTGGAAAGTAAAGTAATGTGTACTTTCTTTGTTACTTTAGGCTTAGGCCAGAGTATCTCTACAGAAAATATTCCATATATTTGTCAACTGCAGTTTTATCATGTTCTCATTATTTATATCTGCCTTATTGCTTACTAGCTTTGTTACCACTGAAAGACTAGTATTTATATTTATATTTATTTATCAGGCTGTGTCATGTTAGGCAAGATCATTAGTACATTCCAAATAACGTGGTTTATTTAAAACAGCAGCAACAATATGGACTATAGGGGTCCTGATCATTACTATACAGTATTGTGATTTTAAGGCAAAGAAACTGTTGGAGTTTATTCTGCCTACTTAAGTTGCTACATGATAACACTACTATACAATTTAGCTATGGCAGAAATTTCTAGGTATTCCCATCCAGAAAGTAGGAAAATCCTGCTTCCCCTCCTTTTAATATATAAATATTGACTTAATTATCTCAGTTTTAATTTAATGTGAAACTCCAACCCCCCCACCCCACCCTCCTGATTTAATAATAGACACATGGTCATGCTCCTACTTGCAAAGCCATTCTGCCTCTCAGGTAAGCTTCAGAAAAAGGTCTTCAGGCCCTGGTAAATTATTATAGAGAAGAATTGCTTATAGTTAACTACTCCAAAACTAAAATTATGGTCTTTTCAAAGGAACTGAGATGTCATAAACTCAGATAACAAAACTGTAGACCAAATTTCATATTTTAAATATCTCAGCATAGTATTGGAATAATTGGGCATCTGGCAGGGACAAATTAAATCTATCTCCTTAAAAGCCAATAAAAGTGCTAAGTCTATACTCAGCTTCTTTTACACCAGAGGAGCTAAGAATGTACCCACTGCCATAAGACATTTCAAAGCTAAATCTATTTCCCAAATGTTACATGGCTCAGATATATATTCATCTAACAACCTTAACCCTAACCCTATTCCATATACAATTATTATCCCCAAATTCTTAAAGAGACCTACAGTATTTGGAATACCCTGCTGATTTTCTCAGAATCTGGGTTGATTTCTTGGGATTTTAGACCTGGTGTCCTGGCTGTATTTTTGGCAGAAGCTTCATTTTTCAGCAATTCCCTAGTTGTCATGATTCTTGTTGATAATTTTCCCTCTTCTTGGAAAGCTAGCACCCAAGGTGACCTATGTCGGTCTGCTTGCCCTAGCCCTGGGACCTCCAAATGTGAGACCTGTAATACAGCTTACCAGGCTTGTGGGTATTTGACAAAGCTATTCAGGTAGAACAGTAACTAGTAACTATAGGCCACTGTAACTAACAGTATTTAAAAGATCAAACCTTTCCAGCCAGCTTTTTATTTAGCATCACTTTCTTTCACACTGCAGAGCTTTCTAGGTCACCTTAATGTCTTGCCCTCTGCATTATTAAAGGTAAAGGTTTTCCCTTTTCAGTCATATCCGATTCCAGAGGGAGGTGCTCATCTCCATTTCTTAGCTGACAGAAACAGTGTGGTCCTTTTGTGGTCATATGGCCAGCATGGTTATAGGACAAGTCACATGAAATGCTGTTACCTTTCCACTGCATGCTTTTGAACTGCCAGATGGGCAAGAGCTGGGGCAAGTAACAAGAACTCACACCATCATGCAGTTTTCAAACCCAGGCTGTCAGTTTTTCAGCTGACAAGCTCCGTTTCTTTAATCACTGAGTGATCATGCCCCTCTGCATTATTAGAGATTCAACAATCAAAAGGCTGATTTTTTTTTGCAGACTGGACTTGTCTCTATGCTGTGGAGGAACTCTAGTCATGTGCTTCTATGCAAAACTTTGATTCTTATTCTGATTCAAAGGTCATTTGACTGGATCCTCCCAGTAAATAAGCAAACCGATCCAATTGCTTCAAGCACACTTGAAACAATTTATATTAAATAATAATAATAATAATAATAATAATAATAATAATAATAATAATAATAATAATAATAATAATAATAATAATAATAATAATAATAATAATAATAATAATAATAATTTTATTTATATAGATTCAATTTGCCCAGATTTTTCCAAATCAAAATTCATGAATTTCTATACATATATTCTATTTAATTTAATTGAAATTATAATCATATCTATTGTGTAGTGGGTTTTTGGAGGCATTAACCAGACCGGGTTAATACAACACGATTTATTGCAGAATAAATAGGACTGAGAGTAACTGACAGAATGACAGCTATTTATACTTGCCACCTCTAGGCGGCAACCAATCAAATCAAAAGCTGGTTTCCCACTCAAATCCAAACTTCAGCTTCCCTCCAAAACAGTTGGAGACACATTTAAATCAAACACATTAACCCTTAATAGCAATACATAACAATATCTGTTTAGCTTATCTAGATGATTTGGATCCCATCAACTAGATATTTGTATCTACTTATCTCATCAAATCAATGGCTCAGATAATTTGAACCATTATCATGCCCCTTTAAATTATTCACTTAAAATGAGAATATTTAATTCACTTCAAATTGTGGCTAATTAAAATAATTGTTTTCCCTATTGTAGATATGTGTTTGCAAGCCATGTATGTTTCATATGTGTTATGCTTGAGTTGTTTGCTCTGTTATTAAACAGTTTATTTTATTTATTTATTTAGTTACATTTATATACCGCCCTATTCCCTGAGGACTCAGGGCGGTTTACAGGAAATTAAAAAATCCACCATACAAAAGTTAAAAAAAACCAAATTAAAAAATATTAAATTGACCCTGTATACTTAAAACCCCAATTAAAAATTTCTCCTCAGCCTGGGCCCGAGAGCTCAAAGAGCCAGGTCTTCAGGCCCCGGCGGAATGATCGGAGGTCGGGGGCAGTCCTCAGCTCCACCGGCAGCTGGTTCCAGAGGGCAGGCGCTCCCACTGAGAAGGCCTTATCCCTGGGTGTCACCCGCCGGCAATCTCTCACCGGCGGCACCCTGAGCAGACCCTCCCTGTGGGAGCGCACTGGGCGAAGGGCGTTTGATGCCGGCAGCAGGTGTTCCCTCAAATAGCCCGGACCCAGGCCATGTAGGGCTTTATAGGTAATAACCAGCACCTTGAATTTCACCCGGAGGGCAACCGGAAGCCAATGCAGCTCGCGGAGTAGAGGTGTTACATGGGAGTATCGGGAGACCCCCATTACAACTCGCGCGGCCGCATTCTGCACCAGTTGAAGCCTCCGAGTGGTCTTCAAGGGCAGCCCCATGTAGAGAGCGTTACAGTAGTCCAGACGGGAGGTAACAAGTTGTTAAACCTTATAAATACATTTATCCATATCAAGCATTGTTTTAGAAAGGACATACATACTGATAAAGAATGGATCCAGATGAATGAACAGTTACTCTACTTTAGTGGAAAATGACTTCTCTGAGAAAAAGCAAGCAGGACAATCTGACATTCAGAAAATTAGCTTCCTTTTGTCTGTTGCTCATGAATTCATGTGTGTCTATGTCAATATTCCTTCTCAAAATATCCAATTAATGTATGTGGTTAAACAAAACATAATATATTCTTCAGCCTATATATAAGGCTCTGCAGTATTAGGAAATTTGCCAGACTAGTGTATAGCCAATTTATTTAACTGGATTTTTGAAGAAACATTTTGAATCTATTTTACCTAAATATTTTTACAAAATCAATGAGCTGAAAGAGCACATTTAGGCATTGTGTCTAATCATCTATCTTAATGCAAAAAATAAATGTAAAGCATTCCCACTGTCTGATTGTCCAGTGTATGCTTGAATGTGTCCAGCAAAGGAAAAACCATTTATCACTCCAAATGATTGGCTTAATTCCTGTGCTATTTTAACTGTTAGGAAGAGTTCCTTTTCCATCCTTACATGAGATAGGAATGATGTAGAACAGATCTTGATCTTTTTATGTGTAAGAGTATTTTAGGTGCTATCATATCACAATCAGATTAAAACTTTCCGATTCTTTCAACTGGTTCTCATAAATCTTAATTTCTATTCTAGTTGTCCTTCTTTAAGCCTGTTCCAGTATGTCTGTTTTTAAATGATACAGCTTACAGCTACATTTTAGCCTACCATGTTGTGAAATCTCAGCTCAGTTTATAGTTTAGCATGTCATGCAAGCCTAAAAAATGGGATAATTGAGTAAAACATGTGCCAGACAATCATGAATAAGTCTACTGGTTGGGTTAACCAGACCATTTCATCTTTAACGATGGGGGGTGAGGTGTTACCCCCCGTTGATAGGGCTCGCAACTTGGGCGTCCTACTTGTCTCCCGGCTCAATTTTGAAGACCATATAGGAGCCGTGACCAGGGGGGCTTTTGCCCAGGTTCACCTGGTGCACCAGTTGCGACCCTACCTGGACCGAGATGCCCTACGCACAGTCACTCATGCGCTCGTGACCTCCCGTTTAGACTACTGCAACGCTCTCTACATGGGGCCCCCCTTGAGGACCACTCGGAGGCTTCAGCTGGTGCAGAATGCAGCTGCACGAGTTGTGATGGGGGTTTCCCGATACTCGCATGTAACACCTCTACTCCGCAAGCTGCATTGGCTTCCGGTTGCCCTCTGGGTGAGATTCAAGGTGCTGGTAATGACCTATAAAGCCCTAAATGGCTTGGGTCCGGGATATCTGAGGGAACACCTGCTGCCAGCATCAAGTTCCCTTCGTCCAGTGTGCTCCCACAGGGAGGGTCTTCTCAGGGTGCTGCCGGTAAAAGATTGCTGGCGGGTAACACCCAGGGGGAGGGCCTTCTCAGTGGGTGCGCCTGCCCTCTGGAACCAGCTGCCCGTGGAGCTGAGGACTGCCCCCGACCTCCGTTCATTCCGCCGGGACCTGAAGACCTGGCTCTTTGAGCTCTCTGGCCCAGGCTGAGAATTTTAATTTTAATTTTAATTTTAATTGGGGTTTTTACTCTTTCAGGGACTGTTATAATCTTTTTAATTGTTTTTAATTTTTGTATTTCTTGTTTTAATTCCCTGTAAACCGCCCTGAGTCCTTCGGGAAAGGGCGGTATACAAATCCAATTAAATAAATAAATAAATAAATACTGTGTTGATGATATTTGATATCCAGAGATTCGCCGAAATGTTGCATTTCAGATGTTGCAATCTTTTCAAATACATTGCAATAGTTCTGCAATAAAAATTTAGAAAACATTTCAAAAGCCAGATTTTAAAAATATAATTTATTTCTACAGTGTTTAATATCTAGCAAGTTTAATAAGAGCCTTATGAGGCTCTATTGATTTTGGCTTTAATCATTTCAATCCTGAATACATTTATTGCTTAATAATAAGCTGAAGTATAAGCCCTGGATACAAAGACGAGAAAAATAATGACAATGAATCATGTCCTTCATCCATGCCTTTTCTTTATTTACCAAGGAATATAGGTGGGCATGGAATGTTGCAAGTGCACTTCAGGTTAACTTACATTTGAACCTGAATTCCCCACATCTATAAATCCAATATTGAAACCAGTAATATGCATCACTGATATGATTGCAATTGTCTCTAAATACCTGTAGGGCTCAGATCCATATGTTGAGAGAGGGGAACCAAGGAGTCATTATTTGCCATATAAGATACCATAATGCATATGACTGTAAAGTGAGAGGCCAATTCTGCATCATGGTTTGCTTCTAGCTTTCAGTTTGAAAATGTCAATGTGACTATTAAACTATCCATAAGTATACATCTCAAAAAATAAATGCATCTTATGAGGAGAAATTAAGAAATTTATCACTGCAAAATTATAGTTTTTATTTAAGCAAAATACATAGTATGTCCCTTAAAAAGCCTAAGACATTTAGTTTTATAAGGTTAATTAAGAGGAAAAATGGAAAATAAATGAAACAGGAAAATATTTGAAATGGTTTGAAAATACTTTAAAGACTGTAAAAAATTATCAGTAGATCAATTAGCAAAGGGAAGTAATTAACATATCAAAATCAGTCAATAATCATCATGCACTTGTTGAGTCATTTGTTTCACTTTTCTCTGCACTCATTTAACTTTGCCTGAGGGAATCCCACCCACGGAACCTTTATATCTTATAGATAGATAGATAGATAGATAGATAGATAGATAGATAGATAGATAGATAGATAGATAGATAGATATAGATATAGATATAGATATAGATATAGATATAGATATAGATATAGATATAGATATAGATATAGATATAGATATAGATATAGATGATATAGATATAGATATAGATATAGATATAGATATAGATATAGATATAGATATAGATATAGATATAGATATAGATATAGATATATAGAGGGACGCGGTGGCTCAGTGGGTTAGGACGCTGAGCTTGTCGATCAGAAGGTCGGCAGTTTGGCGGGTCGAATCCCAAGTGCCGCGTAACAGAGTAAGCGCCTGTTACTCGTCCCAGCTTCTGCCAACCTAGCAGTTCGAAAGCACGTAAAAATGCAAGTAGAAAAATAGGGACCACTACGGTGGGAAGGTAACAGCGTTCCGTGCGCCTTTGGTGTCTAGTCATGCCGGCCACATGACCACGGAGACGTCCTCGGACAAGCACTGGCTCTTCGGCTTTGAAACGGAGATGAGCACCGGCCCCTAGAGTCAGAAACGACTAGCATGCATGTGCGGGGGAAACTTTACCTTTACCTATAGATATAGATAGGGACGCGGTGGCTCAGTGGGTTAGGACGCTGAGCTTGTCGATCGGAAGGTCGGCAGTTTGGCGGGTCGAATCCCGAGTGCCGCGTAACAGAGTGAGCGCCTGTTACTCGTCCCAGCTTCTGCCAACCTAGCAGTTCGAAAGCACGTAAAAATGCAAGTAGAAAAATAGGGACCACTACGGTGGGAAGGTAACAGTGTTCCGTGCGCCTTTGGCGTCTAGTCATGCCGGCCACATGACCACGGAGATGTCCTCGGACAAGCGCTGGCTCTTCGGCTTTGAAACGGAGATGAGCACCGGCCCCTAGAGTCGGAAACGACTAGCACGCATGTGCGGGGGAACCTTTACCTTTACCTTATAGATATAGATATAGATATAGATAGATAGAGATAGATAGAGATAGATAGATAGATAGATAGATAGATAGATAGATAGATAGATAGATAGATAGATAGATAGATATAGATATAGCCATCAGACTCTTCAGTTGCTAATCAAAGCAAATGGTATAGTGAAGGGGATATCACCCAAAAGGACTAGACAAATGTAGCATCAGGTTGCTTGCAAACACTTGAAAAATTAACAAGAATAAATGGGCTGGAAATTGCTCTGATGGCGTTTTAGTATTTTAAATATTTAATTAGTTTATTTACTTCTTCAGAGCATGCATTAGTTAGTACACAGAGAACTCTTGATAGCACAAAACTCAGTGGGAGGTTTGGTTTGGATTAGAAGCAGTGCTTTTTCACTCCCTGATAGTGTGCATCAATATATAAAACATGTAAAACTAAATCCAGGTTTTCTCTGGTATTAAAGTTGAAGAGACTTCCTAAATGATGAAATATCTTTGGATGGTATGGGATGCAATTTTATCAGAGAGAAGTAACATGGCAATGCAAATTTCATTTTAACCCCTCTGGCGCTAGCTATTCTGATCAGGAGATACAAGACATTTCACTATATAGGAATATAACAAGTGTTAATGAAATGAATGAGCCAAGGGACAAAGCTAGTAGCTAACTCAGAAACTGACCCAGTTAACACGTCAAGTGTAACTGAGATGACTTCTCAAGTGCAGTTATCTCCCTAAAATTTTCCATACTAAATGATGCATGTAAAGAAGTATCACAACATTTCCATTTGGGCAAATCATGTTTATGGATTTCACAATGCTGGCTTTTTAGCAAAATAATTGTTCCAACTATCCTATTATGCAACTCTGTATTAATATATTTATTTCGGTTGTGGATTTTCGAACCACTGAGAAAATATTAGTCTAATATTATAATTAGGGTGAGCATTAAGGTTACCATGAGGTAATCTGTAGCTGAAATAATATCAAATATAAGATTCCCTCCCCCCACTTTGTTTCCTTTATTGTGCTTCTTGCCTCTTCCCAGTATTTTATTTATCTTCAGAAATAGGATGAGGAGGATTAGTTTGTTAGAATAAGTTAATGTGAGTGATTTGATCCTCCAGACTTTGCATTAACTTAATTTTAAAGCATGTTGGTCCAGCATTCAATCTTTTAGCCTAGGTTTTCCCAGCAGAAACTAGAAAATTTTAAACAAGGCTGCCATTGAACTATTGGTAGGCACAAAAAGATAGACCTGCTTACTCTCAGTGTAGGGTCATATTTGAGCGCTTAGCTGTTTTCAATAATATTCATTTGTTTCTGATGTTATGACATTTGCTGCTTCTTCTGGGGCACCTGATTAAATCACAGAAAATGGATCCTAAGTGGATGAGGAGAGGCCATTTAGCAGCAATCTGGCTAAGTACTTTTGTCAATAATACATTGCAGTAGTAGACAAAACTGGGATGAAGACTGGCAGAATTCTGAAAAATGTCCTAAGCACTTTTTGTAAACTGAAGGAATCTGATAGATACCCTGGGCTGACTGATAAAACAGCAAGGGAAACACCGGCCCGGCAGACTTTGACAGTTGACAGCTGTCAAATGGCTACCGGAAGTAACAGCACATGCGCACTGCCCCGCCGGCCGCCATTCTCAATGACAGCTGTCAGACGGGCTGCCGATAACAAACACGCACGCGCCAGATTTGACAGCTGCCGGAGCTGTCAAATCGGCAGTTCCCGATCAGGTCCTCCAACCGAGCCGAACGCTCAGCTGAGAGGAATTCCCTGACAGCCGCCGAGCTGTCAGATTGCCGTATGTTGATTGGCTGCCGGAGCTGTCAAATCGGCAGTTCCCAATCAGGTCCTCCAACCGAGCCGAATCCTCCCCTTGGATTTTGGATACACCTGGGTACCGGCCACGGTGGGAGAGTGGCTTGACTTTTCCATCTGCAGCCCCATAGAGGTGGGAGCTCTATGGGGTTTGCCTACCCAGAGGATATCTGGTCCACCCCCAGGAACAGAGTTGCAACCCATCGTGAGAGGGCAGGGGGTGGCCTGTCTCTGGGGGCACCCAACTGAGTGGCAGTGATGTTGGGTGGGGATCCAGATATCTGTCTCTATGTTTCGATCCTCCCATGGACATAACTAATGGGATGCCTATCCTGGACTTGCTAGACCCATGCGTCAATACACTAGCATGGACTTGTACGCCCTCAGGGGTGCCCCCCTCTCCTGGGTGCGACCCGCCTCATTAAACACTCTTAACCTCGATGACGGGCCCGCGTTTTGGGACCCGGAGAGATGGCTGGGCAGGGGCAGGGGCCGTCTACACAAATTTAATAAGAGGCCTCTGATTACTTTTTTATCTAAATTTTTTACGGGATTAGGGAGAGGGGTGGGAGATAGGGGTTGTCTGGCTATGGGGGGTGGCCAATCAACCATGGCTCAGGCCAGACTTGGGTCCGACCGCGCGGGGGGAGAACGGGGTGTGGTTGCCTCCGGGGCTCATGAGCGGGTCGTGGGATTACCGATTCCCACGACGGGGAATGGTAGCAGGTGGATAGACAGAGGGCCGTATTGTTACCGGGAGGGCCGTCTCCGCTGTTTGTAAGCGGTGAGGCGCTCCGACCCTCTGCCTCTTTCCTGAGGTTCCGGGAGCGAGGATGTGCAGCCTCCTGAGCTCCGGCTGGTGTACCTGAATGCCAGGTCCGTGGTTAACAAAGCTCCCCTCGTTAGGGATTTAGTTGAGGGTGAGCACACGGACCTGGCTTGCATCACGGAGACTTGGTTGGGCCCAGAGGGTGGGGTCCCTTTGGTTGACCTCTGCCCACCAGGCTTCCGGGTGCTACATCAGCCACGAGCTCATGGTAGGGGTGGGGGTGTGGCGGTGACTATTAGGGAGACCTTATGTCCGCGGGAGACCACCGTTCCTCAGATAGTCGGGTGTGAGTTCTGGGACGCAGTTGGGCTTGCTGCTGGTGTACATTTCGCCTAGTCGCGCAGCGGCAGCCCTGCCCGAGCTGCTCGATATCCTCTCGGGGTTGGTGGTTGAGTTTCCCAAACTTATAGTTTTGGGTGACTTCAATCTACCATCCCTGGGAGGCTCATCTGAGCTAGCTCGGGAGTTCATGGCTTCCATGACGGCCATGGACCTGACGCAAGTAATTTCTGAACCAACTCATGAGGGAGGCCACACCCTTGACCTGATTTTTTTATCTGGACGGTGGTTGGATGATCTTGGTGGGGGCTCTCCATTTATTATGCCCCTGTCATGGACCGATCATCACCTCCTGCGGCTGGTCTTCCGTTTTGCCACACACCCCCCGTAGGGGTACGGAGCCAATTAGATGGTACCGCCCCAGACGCTTAATGGATCCTGATAGATTCCAAGCGGCGCTGGGGTCCCCACCTGCCTCCATTGCTCACAACTCGGCGGATGCCTTAGTGGAAGCCTGGGAAAGGGCAGCCACTGAGGCACTTGACCGGGTTGTACCCTTGCGGCCCCTGACCCGGTGCAGATCCCAACGAGCTCCATGGTTCTCCGCGGAGCTCCGGGAGATAAAGCGTCGGAAACGGGGCCTAGAGAGCTGCTGGAGGTCTAGCCAATCTGAGTCCGACCGGTTGCGGTTAAGAACCCATATTAGGTCTTATCTCGCAGCGATGAGGGTGGCGAGGTGTAATTACTTCTCTACCCTCATTGCGTCCGCAGATAATCGCCCGGCCGCCCTGTTTAGGGTGACTCGCTCCCTTCTTAATCAGGAGGTGAGGGAGGATCCCTTGCAGGGTCGTGCCGAGGAATTCAGTCAACATCTGTCGGATAAAATCGCTCGGATTCGGACCGGTTTGGACTCCAGCTGGGCAGAGTCTGGCAATCAGGACACGGGCGGTCTTGTCAATGTTATCTGGGAGGAGTTTGATTCTGTGACCCCTGATGAAGTGGACAGGATTATGGGGAGGCTGAGCTCCACCACATGTTTATTGGATCCGTGCCCTTCCTGGCTGGTTTATGCAGCTAGGGAGAGGACACGAGGCTGGCTCCAGGCGGTTATATCTGCTTCTTTGAGTGAGGGTTATTTCCCCACCGTCTTGAAGGAGGCGGTGGTGAGACCTCTCCTCAAGAAGCCTGCCTTGGACCCAGCTGTATTGAACAACTTTTGTCCAGTCTCCAACCTTCGCTTTCTTGCGAAGGTTGTTGAGAGTGTGGTGGCGCATCAGCTCCCTCTGGGTCCTGGATGAAGCGGATTATCTGGACCCTTACCAATCGGGTTTCAGGCCCGGGTACAGCACGGAGACGTCATTGGTCGCTCTGGTGAATGATCTCTGGAGGGCTCGGGATAGAGGATATTCCTCTGTCCTAGTCCTATTAGACCTCTCGGCGGCTTTCGATACCATCGACCATGGTATCTTGCTGCGGCGTCTCAGGGGATTGGGAGTGGGAGGCACAGTTCTTCAGTGGTTCTCCTCCTATCTCCTGGGACGCTCGCAGTCGGTGGTGGCAGGGGGGCAGAGATCGGCCCCTAGGTCTCTCGTTTGTGGAGTTCCTCAGGGGTTGGTTCTCTCGCCTCTCCTGTTCAACATCTACATGAAACCGCTGGGTGAGATCATTCGTGGTTTTGGAGTTGGGTATCATCAATATGCCGATGATACCCAACTTTTCATTTCAACCCCAAACCACCCCAGTGATGCCCTCGCTGTGATGTCCCGCTGCCTGGAGGCGGTTCGGGTCTGGATGGGGAGGAACAGACTTCAACTCAACCCTGACAAGACTGAGTGGCTGTACATTCTGGCATCCCGGGACATTCAAAATGTTCCATCGCTTTCTATGGGGGGTGAGTTCTTACCCCCCGTGGATAGGGCTCGCAACTTGGGAGTCCTCCTAGATTCATGACTTACCCTGGAAGACCATATAGTAGCCGTGACTAGGGGGGCCTTCGCCCAGGTTCGCCTGGTGCGCCAGTTACGGCCCTATCTGGACCGGGATGCCCTGTGTACGGTCACTCATGCGCTCGTGACCTCTCGCCTAGACTATTGTAATGCTCTCTACATGGGGCTTCCCTTGAAGACCACTCGGAGGCTCCAACTGGTACAGAATGCGGCCGCGAGAGTTGTCTTGAGAGTTTCCCGGTATTCCCATGTTACACCTTTGCTCCGCGAGCTGCATTGGTTACCAGTTGTCTTCCGGGTGAGGTTCAAGGTCTTGGTTATGATCTTTAAGTCCTTACATGACATGGGTCCGGGATACCTCGAGGACCACCTGCTGCCGGCGTCAACTCCCCTCCGCCCTGTGCGTGCCCACAGAGAGGGCCTCCTCAGGGTGCCTCCGGTCAGGGAATGTCGACTGGTGGCCCCCAGGGGGAGGGCCTTCTCTGTGGGTGCCCCGGCACTATGGAACCAACTGCCGGTTGAGCTCCGGTTGGCATCGGACCTCCGATCCTTCCGTCGCGGGTTGAAGACCCACTTGTTTGAGTTAGCTGGTCTGGCCTGAAGGGGAATATGGGTTTTTAATTGGTTTTATTTTTTACTATTGCGGTATTTTAATTGGGCATGGTTTAATTCTTTTTTAATTTTTGTACAGTTATTTATATATGCCCTGTGAACCGCCCTGAGTCCCTAGGGAGAAGGGCGGTATAGAAATCCAATAAATGAAATGAAATGAAATGAACGCTCAGCTGAGAGGAATTCCCTGACAGCCGCCGAGCTGTCAGATTGCCGTATGTTGATTGGCCGCCGCCCAAGCGGCGGGAGAAACACTGTTATCTGATTGGTTGTAACGTTTTGACAGTTCCCTATAAAAGCCGGGTTTGTGTTGACAGTCAGCTGCCCGGAGCTGAACCGAATAAACTCTGTGAACCTTGCCTACGGTCTCCCTCTTGTCTTTGTGAAGACAATTCAATTAGTGACGGATCTGACAAAGAACTGATGTATTAATGTCATGTACTTCAGGATAAAAACCAGGCCTTACAGATATTTGAGGCACAATTACTCAGGAGAAGCCCCTAGTTATCACAGTGGATGTTAACTCTCATTCTGCATTCCAACCTCAATGATATTTAGTGCAAAATAGTACTATCTAGAGGCTAAAGCACTCTGGAACAACACTATTTGGGGCATGAGAATAAATGAAAGGTCCAGAAGAAAGAACTAGCCTATTGTAACAATGTTCCACCAACTCCACAGGTTAGAACTTTGTGAAATAAATCATTGGCCTGTTATTGAGGTCTGTTCTTTTTTCACAACAAGACTATGGTCTAGGAGGCATTGGCCTGATCGCAAAGTTTTCTATATAAAAAATAATGAAAGGATTTATATGTATGTTTGGCAATATGTAGTACAACAGGCATGTCAAACTCGCGACATCACGTGATGTTGTGTGATGTATTGTGACTTTTTTCCCATTGCCAGCAATGGAATGGGAGTGGTTTTGGAGAGATGCATTCGGCCCGTGTAGTACAAGGATATCTTTGCCTGTAGTACAAGGATATCTTCATTGAAGGTGTTTTTATGATATTGTTTTAAATATTCTGAAACTTTGATTAATTCTACACCTCCTGAAGGAAAACACTTATAGGTCTTCCTTCTGATATTTTGTATCATCTTTCATATTAATGGAGACATCTACAGATCACTTTGTGTTGCAAGATGCAATTCCATTACAAAATTTAAATAATATATTACAATATATTACTTATAATTTTATGGCTGATATTCTGATTTCTTAAAATATGTGTTTGTCTCTATTTTACAACAATGGGAAATATAAGGAGCCTATTTGTGGTTTTCTCTTCATAAAATTCAGATGGCTAGGTTGAACTCGCATATTGACTAATAAAATGATTATTAAGTTGTTCACAAACTGTAAATACAGGGATACACACTACTTGTTATATGTACAATTGTGATTACATATTCAATGTACAACATTTAGCATTGTTTAACATTATACAATATTTGATTATTTTAGAAGCAAAACGTAACAATAAGCAGGTTTTCATCAAAACAGTTTTTGGACAAAACAAAGGAATTGCCTAATGTTTATTCTTGAATAGTTAAAGAAGTTAATATTATCATGACTTCCAAGCATCTGCCCCTCAACTGGAAAAAATAAAATTAACCCTTGCCTTAACTAACAATGACTTTAAACTACAAGGAAATGCAGAACAAACTTGAGAGCATGAATCAACCTATTTTTAATCTAATTTCACTCCAAGAAATTTCTCAGGAAAATACAGTAGAGATGACTAAATGTATAATTCTGAGGATAGAGATTTGAAGATGGAACCATATAAAATAAAAAATTATGATTTAATCCAAATGGGAAATATTTCAACACATGTGAGCAACTTTGAAGATAAGGAAAAGAATGAGAAAAAATTCTTTACAGGGAAACAAATGATGCAACAAAACATATTGATTAAAAAAGGCAATGGCCAGAGAAAAAAGAATAAAATGAAAATTCATAAAGAAGATGGAGCTTTTCAGAAAGAATACTTAAAAAAGAAACATTTGTTTGAATATGGCTAAAGAAATGGAAGAAACTTTGAAATACACTACTCTTAGAGGGATGATTTTTTTTTCTTTTTTCCTTAACTTACATAATATATTTTTTTTTCCTTCTGAAAAAAGTTGAAATGATTTAAACAAAAGCAAATATTTTAGTTATTTAAATGTGACGATAAGAAAAGCATAAAAATATGTTTTGAATGAGAGTTAAAGGATGATTAGAACTATTGAATGGAATGCTTAAAGTTTAAACAGATTAAATACATTCTTAGCTATGGTCAAAAAGAATAAGAAATTGAGGGAATAAATATATATTAAATTAGGAGGGATACATATTTTAAGTTATATGTTATTTTTTGTACCTCAGTGCTCTTGTCTCTTTTTCTTGTTTCCCTTTTCTTTTTTCTTTTTCTTTCTTTTTTCTTCTTTTTTGTCTCTCTCTTTTCTTGTCTCTTTTTACTTTTTTACTTATTGATTAAGAAATATAAAAGCATGAGAGGGTTTATATGGAAAAAACAGAATGAAACCCACCAATGTAAATATAGTTAAGTGTTGAAAAGATCGTCACTTGTAAGAATATCTAGAATTTGGGGGGAGAAATAAGCTGATATAAACACGGTAACAGGATTTATGATAAGGCAACTAAAATGAAAAACAGGATTATTGAAACTATATATTTAACTGTTGTTAATTAAAATAATGAAAATTGTCTTAATCTAATGTTTTGCAAAGAAAGATACTTTGGGGAAAGGGGAAATCAAATAAAATTAAGATATGGAATATAGATCATAGAAATTAATTGTTACGGACTGTCTTATAAATGTTACCCAGGCAACATTCTGTTTTACAAATTACTGAATGATTTATGTTATGTTAAAAAATTCTAATAAAATATTTATACAAAAAAACCACCTTACCTTAACTAGCCACATAGTTTACTTCCATCTATTCACTCCCCTCCCCCATCCATACATCTTTGTAGTAGCCTAAAAAAAATTATAAATGAGTTCATCCTGTATTTTTTTTTCTTCATGAAGAAAAAACAGGAAGGTAAAAATAAAAAAAAAGTGTTCTGTGAATTCATTATATACATTCATTTGTATTCACTCATGCTATTCAGATCTGTAGGGAGTTTTTAATACCTAATTTAAAGGGCATAGATTTGGGTAATTCTATTGAAATCTATGGGGAAATCAAGGATGTAGAAAATATGTGTACATCTTGCCCGTTTCCCTCCATAATAAACTTGTATAGACAGACACACACACAAAAATCTAAATGAAGCAACATATCTGAAAAAAGATGTAAGCTATAAGTTGTATATTTGAGTTCCATTTTAAAAGACCATGACAGAGACCATTCTAGGAATTATATATATATATATATATATATATATATATATATATATATATATATATATATATATATATATATATATATATATATATATATATATATATATATATATATATATATATATATATATATATATATATATATATATATATATATATATATATATATATGTTTTCGTAGATTCTCGCGGGTGTCTGTATGTGTAGATCTAGAGTCTCGGGTTTCTTCCCGCGTTCCTTTCATCTTCAGAAAGTTGTGGCGACGTTTCGACGAAATCCCATCCGTCATCATCAGGCCGGAGTGTTCCTTCTGCTGCTTCCAGGAGCAATGCGTGGTCTGGCTGTTCCTTTCCTTCCAACTGCCGGTGGGGCTGTGTTCTGACTGGGTGGAGGCGTGGCTGCTTTCTGATTGGGTGGGGGTGTCCTCCGACTGGGTGGAGGCGTGGTTGTCTTCTGATTGAGTGGAGGCGTGGCTGTCTTCTGATTGGGTGGATGCGTGGTTGTCTTCTGATTGGTTGGAGGCGTGGCTGTCTTCTGATTGGGTGGGGTGTGTTCTGAATGGGTGGGGTTTTTTGTTGTGTTGTAATATCCTGAGTGTTGTGATTTGGTGTCCTGAGGAGTGGGCTGTGTAGTGGCCTCTAGAGCCTTGGCCCGGCTCCGAGTTCGAGGACCTGCTATGTATCTCTGGTATGGGTCAGTCAGGTTCGTGTGTGCGTTCTTCTGCTTGGGTGATGGCACTTTTGCTTGACTTGTTCTGTCTTCTGTGTGGGAGAGTTTTTGTTCTGGGTGTGGATGAGTCTTGCTGGGGCTGGTGGCATTTGGGGTTGTTTGTTGGTTTTTTAAATCCTTGTTTGCTGAAATTCGTTTCTCTATCAATGCTGGTTTCCAAATGGCATGTAGGCGGGAGGTGTCGTCTCGCTTGTTCATACTGTCTGGGTGTTTTTCTATTTCAATGGCTTCTCTGATTATTCTGCTATTGAGATGTTCTATTTTGGCGATTGTTTTTGTACCTTCAAAATTGATGTTGTGTCCCGTAGTGTTTATGTGTTGTACTAGTGAAGATGTGTGATCTTTCTTCTGTACTGAGTTCTTATGTTCTTCTACACGTACCTCTATTCTTCTGTTAGTCTGTCCGATGTATGTTGCTGGACAGGAGGCGCATGGGATTTGGTATATGCCCTGGTTTTCCAGTTCTATTTTGTCTTTGGGATTTCTCAGGATGGTTGATATCTTTCTGTCAGTGTTAAATGCGGTTTTGATGTTATGTTTGCGTAGTACTTTACTGATTTTGTCGGTTGTTCCTTTTATGTAGGGCAAGATGGCTCGTCCGTTGTTCTGTTCTTCTTCTTGGATGTTTTTCTGTTTCGGAGTCCCCTGCTGAATCATATTGGTGATTTTGTTTTTTTGGAACTTGTTTGCTGTCAATATGTCTGTCAGGGTGTGTAGTTCTGAAACACATATACAAATATATGAGTGTTCCCAGGAACTTTTATAGTGACGGAGTAATGTGTAGCATGTAATAGTAAGTTCCTGACAGTTGGAACAATTAACACTGGAAGGTTTTAAGAAGAGACTGGACATCCAATTGTCTGAAACAATATAGTGTTTCCTGCCTGAGCAGAGGGTTGAACTAGATGATCTCCAAGGTCCCTTCCAACTTCTTCTTCTTCTTCTTCTTCTTCTTCTTCTTCTTCTTCTTCTTCTTCTTCTTCTTCTTCTTCTTCTTCTTCTTCTTCTTCTTCTTCTTCTTCTTCTTCTTCTTCTTCTTCTTCTTCTTCTTCTTCTTCTTCTTCTTCTTCTTCTTCTTCTTCTTCTTCTTCTTCTTCTTCTTCTTATTATTATTATTATTATTATTATTATTATTATTATTATTATTATTATTATTATTATTATTATTATTTACACAAACTCCTTAATCATAATGATCATTTTTAAAACCTGTTTACTGCTTAGTATCATATTCAATGCTAAAACGTACTTCAGCATTAAAAAAAAAAAAATTGGCAACACCTTCTATATACATCACAGCTTCACATCTGGTGTTAGGAAAAGATTCCTGTATCCTAGAATAGGCCCACAGAAATCTGCTTGATACTAATGAGACTCATGTCCAAGTAACACAAATACTTTCTAACTGAGCACAGATGTCCAGGATACCAGTCTTTTCCAACCCTACTTCAGTGAACCAAGCTAGAACTTCCTGCAGCCTGTTGAGGGATTTCCCCTCACCTCCCTGCATGGAGGGAAAATCCTTCAGATACTGTGTGAGCAAGATAGGGTCACCCCTACAAAGTATACCAAATGAAGAAACTGACTTCATTGAATTAGGCTAAAGCATACAGAATCTTACAAGCTTGACTGTGCTTTATCTTCTCTCCCTCTTATATCTCCACTGAGTCAGCCTGAGCCTCTTCCTATCTCCTTTCCCATGCATGAAGAATGCTTCAGCCCTTTTTGCTGTAACAGCTTTTGAATACACTTCTCAGGGCTATCTGTGTGACTCTCTACACTTGACACATGCAAAACCTTTGGTCTGCAAGGACATAAATATTCTGAGAAACTCTGGAACGTTTCCTTCATCCTCTGGACCATTGTGATTTCTCCATACTATTGGTAGCCCAGCAATTTTTATAAAAAAAATGTTCTGGATCAGGGAATGGCTCGTAGTATTCTCTGGATGAAGTCCAGTCCTAGAACAAGTAGTATTTCAAGGTGTTCCCCATTTGGAACATCATAAACTATTTTCAGTTCTAGAAGATCAAGTCATTATGATTCAGGAAAAGAATAGAGCCAGGACAATTCGAACATACCTAACTTAGGTATGTTTGAATTGTCATTATTAGTCTGTTTATTTATTGGCTGAAAACACTGAAAAGCAACAATAAATGTGTCCTTACAAAATAATTAAAATATGGATTCTAGAAAGACTAGAGACTAGTTCTCTTTCAGAAATTTTTAAATAAATATGAGTGTTTCAGCTCTTCAGCTCTTATGTAAGGCAGTAGTCTCCCCTTACAGAAGATGATATTTAAAATTACTTCAATACTAGATATTTAAAATTCCAATTATACTGTGAATTCTTAAGAGTAAGACTGCATAGAACCTTCATGATCTCTTTGCATTCACTTTTATTTGGACTTTTTTGTACCATGGAATTTGATATTATTGTGTATGTTAAATGGAAAAAAAAAGGTTAAAATGTCATTGAATTTTGAATTATTGAATATTTTAATAAATTAAAAGACATTTTAACTATGTAAAATTCTCAGTGATGTGTGATGAAGGCTAATTCAGGTTATACTACACCTACTCTCATTTTGTACTCTTATAGTTTTAGCAATCTCTTCATACTGGAAAGTGGACATTGAAGTGGAAAATGAAATTCAATCTGAGTAAATGTCAAATGAACCCACACAACCATCCTAAGAAGAGAAACGTGATTAGTTTGAGGCCTCTCACTTCCTATCAGACTCACTGATGAAAGTTCACCACCCTCCAATCACTTGATTTGTCATTTTTATTGCATATCAGAATGAAGCCATTTAGAGGAGTAGATTTCTACTTTCTATCAACATTAAGTTGCAATACCACAATGGCTTATTTTCAGCACTTTTTCCCCCATGAAATTTCTGTAGCTATCAGGCTTGTCTCAGCCCGGTCTCTAGGAAAGAAAGACAATCGACTCCATTTGGTTGAAGTGATAGGTTCTTTTACTAGGAATTAGTGGTTGCAGCAAAAGCAGGCTAGAACGAAAGATTTATTTATTTATTTATTTATTTATTTATTTATTTATTTATTTATTTATTTATTTATTTATTTATTTATTTATTTATTTATTTATGGGACTTATATGCCGCCCTATCTCCCGAAGGACTCAGGGCGGCTAACAACAATAAAAACAACAATACAAAAGTTAAAAGAAATTAAATAAACAGCCCCAATAAATAAGCTAAACTAAACAATTAAAAATTAAAAAAAAAACATTTTTAAAAACCCTGTCGTCCAGTCCAGGTCAGCCTGAAAGTTCCCATGCAAAAAGTTTTAGCTTTTTCCCCTTCTCCCCAGCCTGCTCCCCCTTGGCCAGTTCATCTTCAACCAATAGTGTGCCAAGGAGGTGTTTGGGGAACCGCTCAAATGTTTGGTGTCTGTTGGTGCAATTTGCATTCCTTTCTGAGGCATTGTGGCCTTGAAGACTGAAACAGGCTGGTTTCCACACCTCTGGTTACCATCAAACCTGTCACACACACCCCTTACTTTTATGTCATCTCTACCCTCTACATGCCAATTGCCTATCCCCCTCCACTAACAATTTATGGCAGGATGCTAGTGATGTGCCAAGCTAAGATGGCAGATTTGACAGTAGCTAAGTCTAACTTTGGTTGGATTTTTTTTAACGATATAAAGAGACCAGAAGTAAAAAATTACCTAGGAAATTTCCAAAAGCTCTCTGTCTTTTCCAACTGTATGTCTCAGTGGGTTGTGGAAGAAGATTGATCTTAAGCCAAGATTTTTTTCATAACAGGTGATGACCATATTCTATATCATAATTAATTATAATTATTTTTAATTAATCAGCAATTAAAATAATTAATCAGCAAAGAGAGTTTAAAGTTGTGGGGATGGCTGGATTAGAACAGTAACACTGTTGCTATGGAAAAGAACATTTTTAGTGTCCTAAGTCTAAGAATTTAAAAGTAAATTGTCCATTTCAAAAATGCCTTTACTGTATATGAATCTTTGTTGTAAATAGCTTGGAAATAATTATCACACCTCAAAGAAGGTTGTTATAGAGCAATAGTTGAAGAAAATGTCAAAGTTAGTATGAATCTTTGTGGGAAAAGGTTATGACAATTGCAACCTTTTAACTTTCTTTTAAAAAAATGTAGACAAGATGGGCTTATTATGGAAGAGTAGAAAAATATGCAGAGTAAACTGAATGAGTAGCAATATTTCTTTTCTACCTACTATTAGAATGAAGCTTGGTGGAGTTCCAAAAGAAATGCTTCACACAATCAATAGTTATAAATCATGGAATTTGGTATCACAAGGTGTAGTCTCAGCTCTGTAGAATGGCTTTGAAAATAAATCAGACAAATACTTATGGACATGATTGAGCCCAAAATTTCTGTTGTTAAGTGAGGCATTTGTTAAGTGAATTTTGCTCCATTTTATGAACTTTTTGCCACAGTTGTTAAGTGAATCACTGCAGTTGTTAAATTAGCAACATGGTTGTTAAGTGAATCTGGATTCCCCATTGACTTTCCTTGTCAGAAGGTCGCAAAAGTTGATCACATAACGCTGGGACAATACAACGGTCAAAAATATGAATCCCAAAGATGGTTTATCATGAGGCAACTGGACTTTCTTGTTTTTCTTTAAAGACATTCCACTTCTCATCCAAGAAGCTTCTTCAGCTCTGACTGGATGCTGGGGGAACGGAAGGATTTAAACTCCTTGCAAACAGTGGTAATTTGCATTCTTTTAGGGCTGGCATGTCAAACTGTTGGCCCGTGGGCCAGATGCATCACGCCAAAACTGCACCGGCAATGGGGAAAAAGTTATGATACATCACATGATGTCGCGAGTTTGACATGCCTGTTTTAGAGAGTCGTTCATGCTACCTGGAGGCTTATCTGTAACTTCAGGGTCATCTGAGTAGTGCAAATGGGTGTAGAGCTTTTTTGGAACTGTTGAAAGGACTGTGTTGTAGACTGAACATAGATGATGTCATATCCCTCCCCTTCTGTTGAGAGAGGACTGTTCAATTTTGACATTGATGGCCTCTTTGACCCCTTTAACCTCTATGTCAAAACTGAACAGCTCTCTCTCAACTGAAGGGGGGGGGATACGACACGATCTATTTTCCCATCTAAAACACAGTCTTTTCAACAGTTCCAAAAAGGCTCCAAACCCATTTGCACTACTTGGGTGATCTAGAAGACACAGATAGATCTCCAGGTGGCCTCAATGACTCTCTAAATGAATGCAAATGACCAGCTGTTTGCAAGGATATAAATCCTTTCCAAACCATCCAATCAGAACTGAAGAAGCTTCTTGGATGAGAAGCAAAATGTCTTCAAAGAAAAACAAGAAACTCCAGTTGCCTCATGAAAAAGCATCTTTGGGAAAACTATGACCTGGAGGATTGAGAATCTCTATAGACAAAAATGTGAGTCAGTTCCCAAGCATCTGAATTTTTATCACGTGACCATGGTGATGCTGCAATGGTTGTAAGTGTGAAAAATGGTCATATGTCACTTTTTTCAGCACCACTGCAACTTTGAATGGCCACTAAATGATCTGTTTTATATCAAGGACTATCTGTACATGGAAAATGAGAAATGGTTGACTAGTTATGATAGTTATATAGATAGTCCTCAGTCCACAGTCCTCAACTGTGATAACCACAGTTGACATATATGGATTTACTTAATGATTATAATAAAAATGGTCATAATAATGAGTCTGGTCACATGATGACTTACATAGAAAGCAGGGGAAGTGTTAAAGCAAGTCATCATGTGATCAGACTCATGTGATCAGACTCATTATTACGACCATTTTTATTATGATCTGTAAGTAAATCCAGCTAGCCCAATTGATATCTTTTGTTGTAAACTGGCTAGGAAAGTCATAAATTGTGCTCACATGTCCACAGAATGCTGCAATAGTGCTTAAAAAATAGATCACTGCAATTCACATAAATGTGAATTGATTGCCAAATGCCTCAATTGCAATCACCTGGTTAAGGGATGGTGCAGTGGTTATAAGTGTGAAGACATGTCATAAATCACTTTTTCTAAGACTGTTGCAACTCTAAATCATCATTAAACAAACGGTCATAAGTCAAGGACTACCTACATGTCATAGCTGACATACTGAAATTTTCTCATTTTTGGTGAACAATAAGATGGCATCTTTGCCCCTGTGTAGTTCTGCAGTTCCCATAGCCAGCTGATTGGCCTCTGCACAAAAAGGAAAACTGTGATAGGTCAGCCTTTGCAGTGATCTATTTTTTAAGCACTATTGCTGGCTTTGTCAAAAACAGGATTTTTATATGTCAGCCAGAACATTTGCAGGAAGAACCTGAATTGCTGCAACCATTATATTTAATCTGGATTGCTGGATTCTCTTTTTTATTTCTGATCTTTGGCAGGAAGTCTGAATTATAGCTAACCTCTCTTTAATTGAGTTGTCCATCAAAGTATCAGGCAGGTCCTCAAATCTATTTCTATATGTCGGATAGAAACCAAGACACTCCATAGCAAGTTGCTAATAGAGTTTCTGACCCTCAGTTATAACTTCATTGTTTTTTAATCTACTAATATCTAAACTATTGATTGGCTTCCATTTCTAATTGCACTGACTCATCATATCATAGCTAATCCATCTTTTCTACAACGAAGATGGGAAATTAACAAGAAAAAAAATGATTGCTGGAATGTCACTAGGGATTTTGGCTCAAATTTTCTTTCCTTTATAGCTAGCTGCAATGAATAGTTGTAAAAACATTACTTACTGACTGTTACATATTTTGTTCAATATGAGCATTATATATTAAAACAAAATAGATCTTATTAGATATAAGCTGAAATTTCAAAGAAGACTTTTATTCTGAGAAAATTCTTGTTTTTTCTTCCACCCACCCACCTTTTTTTTTTACATTTTTACATTGTTTTCCATTTTCTCTCCAACTTGAAATGGTACAGACCAAATGACTTTTAGGATACTTTATTTCATTATCTTCATTAGCTCACAAATCCACTCACAGACACACAAAGACAAACGGAGGGAGGGAGGGAGGGAGGGAGGGAGGGAGGGAGGGAGGGAGGGAGAGAGAGAGAGAGAGAGAGAGAGAGAGAGAGAGAGAGAGAGAGAGAGAGAGAGAGAGAGAGAGAGAGAGAGAGAGAGAGAGAGAGAGAGAGAGAGAGAGAAACTCTGACATGATAGCAGAGAGAGAGAAAGATCCTTTGACATGATACCAGACTTCCAACATCATGAACATTGAAAAATGTTGGCCAGAATGTCAATATGTTATTATTAACCCAAACCCAACAAATTTCTAAAATACCACACACAAGGTGAAAGTAAAGAAGCACAGCTGCTGTCCTAGGCCAGATCTCTGTGAACTTCTGAAAGACTTTGGCTGCTGCTTGAAAAGATCACCAACTTTATAAGATTGTTTCTGAGAAAATGTGATGGAACTGCCTTGAAAGACTGCTCTCCACTCCAGTAATACTTATGGAAAAATAATCATGTCTCTATTCTTGACTAGAAGGGACATGTGATCATTGGCACATAGAAGAAGATTTTAAAGATGATCTCAACAGATGATTAGGTTCACAGCGGAGGAGATGATCCTTCAAATCTTCTGTTGCTAAACCATTCAGGATTCCCTATAATCATGTTATATTTGTATTTAAGTAAAACATCTTCCACATTATGTATTTGTGTTTGCATGTGTATGCCATCCATTTCTCATTTGTTCCATATACCCATTTAATGCAAAACCTCTGTTGTGAGTATATCAAATAATTCCAAGTTATAAATAAAAAATAGTGTCTTAATATTTTATCACTGTTGTGTGTGATTTGGTTAATAGTCACGAACTGTTAGGTTCTTTCTTACATTTTAATACTTGGATGGAAGCATAACGTATTTCAGTATTTCAGGAACAAAAAAAATAATGGTAAGACTTCATTTGTTGTCTGCATCATATTCAAGTCATTTTTATGGATTAGTTTCAAAATCATTCAAAACTAGTGAAGTTCCACATAATGGGAGGAGGGAAAATGAAAGGTCTGGGGTATTCTAGACACCAAAGGCTGAAAGATTATACAGCACATCACATCATAATGTAAGTTGTAAGACTCTTGAAAACAATGAAGAAATGACCAGCAATCAAAATGGATGTCAAGAATTCTTATTAGATTTGCCTTGTTTAATTTCTGTTATGTAGCTTCCTTAATGAATTATGCAGATTTTGTAGACATAACATATCTTCATTTGTTGCATTAAAGTCTAGGTTAAACAAAGGTCTCTATTCTCACTCTAGTTTTTTGGTGGGCTGACTGGCCATTGGAGATCCTCCTCCTCCTCCTCCTCCTCCTCCTCCTCCTCCTCCTCCTCCTCCTCCTCCTCCTCCTCCTCCTCCATCATAATGGAATGGTGAAATACTCTGTCTTCATTTTAAACATAGTCAGTAGAACAATAGTAAAATACCAGTTACTTTTTGTTTCACTTGGATGAAATTGAGGAGAGATCTGCCGGATTCACCTGTGATTGCTGTTTTTCACCACCAGTCCTCAAAAGACATGCACAATGAAAGGAATGCTCCTTGTGCAAGCTTTCCTGGCATATCTACTCAATCCTGAATTAATAACCATCAGATAAATAAAGGAATATAAAGCAAAATTGAAAGACATTTTGTCTGGATAGCTATCCAGAAAAGTCAATAATGCATAACAGTTTTTACTCTCTCTGTATCTAAATCTAACTGTGGAATTAATTTTCTGATTTCGGAAAAGTGAAATTTACGGAAGGGAATAATCACAGAATAAATGTTAACCTCCTTCAATAATTAGGAAGAAGTAAAGAACATAATAATTACTCAACAAACAAATTAGCATAAATATAGAAATTTGTGGGTTTTTTTCCTGTAGGGCATGAGCCCAAGCAATATTAATAAGTCTTTTTGTCAAATAGATAAGAAGCTGATAACTGTTGGGAGAAGCCAGAATATATCAAGGGAGGAGACTATTCAACTATACTTTTGCACAGATGAAAATGCTGCAATACTGTTGAAAAATTCTTGCTGTAGAAACAATGTCCAGAATATAGAGCAAGACTGTCAATACAATTTTGAATCACAAGAGATAGGGGACCAGGGAGAGGGAAAAATAATTGACATAAACAATGACCGTTTTATTTTTAATACCAAAAGAAAAGAAATGACGGCTGTTTCCCTACACTGCAAAAAGGTTTGTAGAGCCTTCAAATTTTGGTGTGTGTGTGTGTGTGTGTTTCTTTTTCTTTTAAATGAAATAAAAAAATACTATTGATCTTTGTAAAGTTGTTTCATAAACAAGCCCTCAAGGCAGGCTTCTGGTGACTATGGGAAGATCTCATGCAATTTCCTTGGCAACAGTACAGAAGTACTTTCTTCTGAGAAGTTTTTTTTTTTAACTTCCCAGTCTAACTGTCTCCCTATTATTCTCAAAGAGTCTCAATCCTTCTGAGCTTTTAGCCCAACCAGGGAATCGCCATTTGCTGAGATTGTTGCACAATGCTTAGATCTGATAGATATTGAATGTAACAAATGGTAACACAGTATAACAGGAGGCATTTTTGTTTGTATGTCTGTGTACCTCTGAGTCAGTGTTAACTCCTGGTTAACACTGCATAGGTTCCTGCAGTTGGCAAGAATTCATGAGCGGTTTCTCACAGCCTTCTTCTTCCTAGGGCTGAGGCCTAGGTCACACAGTCTTCCAGTTTCTAGCCTGATGCCTTAACCCAGGGGTCTTCAAACTTAGCCCTTTTATGACTTGTGGACCGAGGAATTCTGGGAGTTGAAGTCCACAAGTCATAAAAGGGCCAGGTTTGAAGTCCTCTGCCTTAACCACTACACCAAACTGGCACTCCAGTAAAAGCTTAGTGACCTCATAAGGTACTATCTCCAAATTATAATTATCCATTGACTACATGGAACATAAAAAATAGAGGCACAACTTTCCTTCCTTCCTTCCTTCCTTCCTTCCTTCCTTCCTTCCTTCCTTCGTTCCTTCCTCCCTTCCTTCCTTCCTTCCTCCCTTCCTCCCTTCCTCCCTCCCTTCCTTCCTTCCCAATAGGCCTTAAGGTAAAGGTAAAGGTAAAGGTTCCCCCACACATGCGTGCTAGTCATTTCTGACTCTAGGGGCCAGTGCTCATCTCCGTTTCAAAGCCAAAGAGCCAGCGCTTGTCCGAGGACATCTCCGTGGTCATGTGGCCGGCATGACTAGACGCCAAAGGCGCACGGAATGCTGTTACCTTCCCACTGTAGTGGTCCCTATTTTTCTAGTTGCATTTTTACGTGCTTTCGAACTGCTAGGTTGGCAGAAGCTGGGACGAGTAACAGGCGCTCACTCTGTTACACGGCACTTGGGATTTGACCCGCCAAACTGCTGACCATCTGATCGACAAGCTCAGTGTCCTAACCCACTGAGCCACCACATCCCTTATACCTATGCAAATTATTTATTTATTTAATTGATAAATTATCTGGCACCATCCCTACTGTTTTAATGGGGAAAATATTATAAGTAACTCATTCAATTTACTATCTTGCCTAATATGGAAAGAATTTGATAATGTAGTACTAATATCCTTTATGATACTAGTATTAATTATTTAGATTACACAAATAATGATATAAAAAGCTCAAACAAGCAGATTCACCAGAAATATGTAAGTGGCACTGATTCATTTGATTGGCAAACTCTTCCCCCCCTTTTTTATCTAGTTACTATATTTTTATCTAGAAATTCTTGAGGATGGTCTGTAAATGACCTATATTTTATTTTTTACTACAGGCATTTGGACAAATATTATTGTCTTCTCTTCCTTATTCCCTAAGTGCCTCTAGGGGTAGCATTCTGTCTTGACTTACTATTGTTCCATTACACCATCTACCTCCAATTATAAAGAGCTGCTGAGAGAAATAAATCAATTTGGCATGACAGTGTGGGGAAAACTACATTTCCTATGTTCCCTCTATAGCTATAAGGCATACAGTTGTCCATTGATGGAAACTCTCAGCTAACCTTACCTCCTGAGCATCTCTGGAATTCTTTCATTTTGGTTACATTTTATTTGTTCATTTTTACTAATGCCTAAGTTTTCTTAACCTCTTGCTTCCCCCACTCCAATGCCCCACTGCACAACTGTCAAATATTTTAATATCTTTATCAGCAAGGAATATTTATTTGTGCATTAAATTTATTTTCCACCTATCTCACCGCAGGTGACATTGAATGGCTTAAAACGTTAAAAGCAATAACACCAATAAAAATAATTCTAATTATTATTTTTATTTTTTTTAAAGAAACCCTTCTAATAACAATAAAAACATACATTATAATTAAAGATGGGGAGCAAGGGATGTGTGAGGAGGGGAGGTAGTATCTTCTATGGGCCCATCAACCATCTCCAGCGTGATAGTTCCCTATTGGTTTTTTGATATATTGGTTTCTTGTTGTAGTGTGATACAATTAAAAAATAATCTGATAATGTGCCCTAACAATTTTAAGAGAGTTCAGCTAATGGAAAAAGGTGGGAACCCAGATAATTATAGTTAAGCAGTAGGTCTGATTTGTCTGTACTTGCATTCTGTTGCATACGTAGTTAATCCACTTTCAGCATCTTCAACTGCTACTATTAATTCCACATATTTGAGCTTTAAAAAGGGTTCATGGACTCTTTATATGCCATAGAAGGAGAAAAATGTCTTGCCTGGAGAAAAAGAGCTTGTAGTTTAGTTACTCACTGTCATGTGATCTTCATTATAGATGTTGTGCACTGAAGAATGTCCAAGAAGTAACTAAGGAATTAAGGATATAACTCTTGAATGCTAATGACTGTATAACATGTATAAAACTTGACATAAAACCTTTGGATTCTGGTGAATAAATTAACCAAGACACAATCCAGGTGAATATACAAGCAATTCAAAAAACATGTTTTTGAAACATATCTCAATATAATAACCCCAATTGTTAAGAAAACAGATGTTGCAGTTTCTCTAATGAGAGTTTCAAAGCTAGTGATTTGTGAAGCAGCTTTAGGATAAGTACAAATATATTTGCCAAAACATGAGAATGATACCCCACAAATGAATTTGTTTAATTATACCATTAAATTGCAATACAGACTTTATTTATGAACTTTTGAGTTATGAACATTTATCAATATGAACAAAACTATTTGCAACTCCAACCTAAAAAGTCCAAGCCCACCAGGAGAAGGTTTGTTTACAACATGTTACATACATCTGTTTGTTTCGAATTTTGGATAAAATGTACTTGTAGCCTGTTCGTAAGTAGAGCACTGGCTGTAGCTCTAAAAGGCATTGGACTGATTACCTGAACAAGAAAAAGAAAGAAGAAATACATTATTCCCCTGTGGAATTTTCATCTGTATCAGGAAACTTCATCTTCTGTTAATTATGGGAAAGCAACAAGATGGGGAAAGCTGATCTCAATTTAAATTAGTAGTTTAGATCAGGGGTGTCAAATTGCTGGCCCATGGGCTGGATGCATCATCCGGAAGCTGCGCCCACCCCATTGCTGGCAATGGCAAAACTGTCCTGATATATTGCACGATGTCACATGACATCGTGAGTTTGACATGTCTGGTTAGATGATCGAAGTATAAACTGTTTTGTGAATGGTCTTGGAGATCTGAAGTCTAGCTAAAGGATAGACTAAATTTATTTGAAAACAGTTTATTTTGTAGTATAATTCTTAGTTTCTTTGTTGAACTTTGTTTGATGAAGGAATATAGTCTTCCTCCCCGACAGTATTTGTCCAAAAAAACCCAAAAACCCAAGAATAAAAAAAAACCACATTTCCTTCATCTTAAATGTAAATCTTATCCCCATCCTCAAGTTAAAGTCACCAAAAACTCAAATCAAAATAAGTTTAACTTGGGGAAAAGAAAAGTTTTACATTTAGGGAGAAAAAAAATCAAAGGTTTAAGTACAGATTAGGTGAGATCTGGCTCAAAAACAGCAACTGTGAAAGGGACCTTGGAGTCCTAGTGGATGATCAGTTGACTATGAGCCAGCAGTGTGCAGCAGCAGCCAAAAAAGCTAATAAAATCCTGGCTTGTATAAACAGAGGCATAGACTCAAGATCACATGAAGTATTAGTACCGTTTTATAAAACCCTAGTAAGACCACACCTGGAATACTGCAGCCAGTTTTGGTCACCATACTATAAAAAAAGATGTTCAACCCTTGGAGAAAGTTCAGAGAAGAACAACTAAAATGATCAAATACCAGGAGACTAAAACATATGAAGAACGGCTGCACAACTTGGGTTTGGCTAGTCTAAAAAAGAAGAAGAAGAAACAGGGGTGACATGATAGCAGTATTTCAGTATTTGAGGGGCTTCCACAAAGAAGAGGGTGTCAGACTATTCTCTAATGCACCAGAGGGCAAGACAAGAAACAATGCTTGGAAACTGACCAAAGAGAGAAGCAACTTGGAATTAAAGAGAAACTTCCCAACAGTGAGGACAATTAACCAGTGGAACAGCTTGCCTTCAGAAATCGTGGGGACTCCATCACTGGAGATTTTTTAAGAAGAGACTGGACAGTCACCTGTCTGAAATGGTATAGGTTCTCCTGCTTGAGCAGGGGGCTGGACTAAAAGGTCTCCAAGGTCCCCTCCAGCTCTATTCTATTCTATTCTATTCTATTCTATTCTATTCTATTCTATTCTATTCTATTCTATTCTATTCTATTCTATTCTATTCTATTCTATTCTATTCTATTCTATTCTATTCTATTCTATTCCAAATGGGAATAGCAGCTAAAGTGGTAAAGCCTATTACTTTCACAGATTGGATAGAAAGATAGATGGATGGATGGAGGTATGGATGGATGGAGAGAGAGAGAGAGAGAGAGAGAGACAGACAGACAGACAGACAGACAGACAGACAGACAGACAGACAGACAGACAATATATAGTTAAGCTGTTGAATGCTGATCCTAAGAGAGTTTTAGTATTCTTTTAGTTTGGGAGTAAAAAAGGAGGAAACCTGTTAGAAAAAATACATGTCATTAAAAGAGGGCATCTTCAAAAAACAGAACCATGTTATCTGATCGTAATATCCAGAAAGCATTTGTTTGTTGTACAGGGGTTGACTTCATCCCAAACTCATGTACAACAAAAAATAAAATGAAACAATAATCCTACATAAATCCAACACCAGCAAAACAAACATCAATAAAGAGTCTACCAACCACTCTAGTCCAAAATCTGGGCAAAGAACCAGGTTTTACCAGCTCTTTAAATGGGGGACAGCAATACCTGAGGGTGGGGGACACTGTGACAGGTAAAGCCTGCATTCTAGGTCCAGTCAAGTGACATCTAATCAATGAGACCTGAAGCATGCTCACTCTGTCCAATCCTGTATAATGAACAGATACTATAGAAGATAGTGCTTCCTCAAATATCCTAGCCCTATGACTTCAGGAGCTTTATATGTGGTTAGCAAGTTCTTGAACTGAACCTGATAGCCTGTTGGTAACTAATGCAATTCATGAAACAGCAGTATTATGTGAGCCAACTGGCAATGCCACTGCATTCTGAACTAATTACAACCTCCAAGTGGTTTTTAAGAGCAGCCCCATATAGAGTGCATTATACTGATTCAAATGTGAGGTCATCAAAGCCTGAATTACTGATCTAATGACTTCCTGGTCCAGGTACGGGCAAAACTGGCATTGATGAAGCTGTGCAAAGGCCTTCCTGACTACCTGCCCCTTAAGTGAGATCTCCAAGAAGACACGCAAATTCAGCAACAGTCCAAAAATAGGAAGTAGACTTCAGGTAGAATATCTCTTCAGGTGGAACATCTCCACACCAGGTGGTCAAATACCTCCATCCACTTGATCTTGTCAAAATTGAGCTTGAGTCTTTTTCTCCTCCTGTTGATATTGGGACAAGACCTTGACAGCATTACCTGGGCAACGTGGGATTGAAATGTATCTGTCAAGTCTCGAAGCCTAGTCTTGCTGTTGCGACAGACATTGCTTTTCACCAATGAGCTCGGGGGAGGGGAGAGATTTGGAATGCAGACTTCAAAGATTATGAAAGCTGACTGTGGGAACCAAGAACAAATGCCAGGTGTCTGGCTGGGCCCAGAGATACTTTCTCATAACAATATTTTTCAACATGATTGGGCAGCGTGACTTGACACAGAGAGAGATGGAAGAAGCCAATTATTTTACTACAGTGAGTTGGGTGGGGCCTTGGCAGAGCTGTTTTTACTTTCATATGTGATGATATGGAATATTTAATAAAACTAATAAAAGATCGGAAAGACTTGAAGGTGTTTGCTTGGTTGGGTTTGTCAGTTGGAACAGTATCGTCAAGAAACCCAAAGTAACAGATGACCTCCGCCAATGGCCTCACGTAGATGTTGAACAGGAAAGAAAAGATCAGTGAGCTCTAGGGCACTTCACATATCAGAGGTTTGCAGTTCAATCCTTCTATCTCTCTATTTCCCTCCTTCTCTCTCCCTTTTTCTCCTTCTTTCCCTCTTTCCATCTCCCTCTCCTTCTTACCCCATCCAGCCCCACTTGGCAACACTAAACACTGGACAGAACACGAAAAGAAAAAAATCACTGCAACACTATGACTCCCACTCCTAAGTGATCCAAAACATACCATTCCACTGAGAGATCAAACATAAATAGAAGGACAACTACTTCCATCTCTTTCCATCAGAAATCATTAACAAGTGTGATCAATACCACCTTACTATTATGTCTCAGTCTGAAGCATCACTGAAAAGGATCTAGATGATCTGTTCCCTGAAAGATGTTTGAATCTATAACCTGACCAATATCCTTTCTTAAAAATAGAAGGTTGAGGACTTATCAAAGTTATCCAGAACTTTTGGGTCTTCTGACTTCTTGAAGAGGAGATGTATGACTGCTCTTTCAAAGCAAGCAGCACTTCAAGTAACCATCCAATAACTTTATTCTGTTTTCTTGATAGGATTTGAGATGAATTCTGAGCAAATATGTGTAACTTTACCAGTTAATTTGGACATTTCTCATAGCAGTCATAAAAAAATGGTCCTATGTCTCATCCTTTTACTGGAACGAATGAGTCACTTTTAAAAGGTCCACTGGGCCACTATATTTGGATATGATGGCATAAAAATATCTATATTTCACTGTTTTTACTTGTCTATGTAATCTCTAATATTGGCTATTGCCCATGCTCATTTTTATTCTTCATCTTCTCCGATGGTACTTCTATCTAGGGACTCTTCTGGTGTTTCATCTCCCTAATTTGCTCAGCAAACCCAAGAGCACCTTGGGATTGACATTACTATCCAAGTAGATGGCCCTTCAGATGTTAAATCCTGAGTTCATTAGGATTTAAAGATTCAAATCAGATATAAATTGTTCCTAAAAACAGCTGGCAAACAGGGCAGCGTTTTTATCGTAGGTATGATTTGCTCTGGGCATCATATACTACTTAGCAGCCAGGCTGCTTCATTTTGAATTTACTGATGTTTCCAGAAACTCCTTTTCTACATACAGTATATGAGTAGGTAATTTGGAATGTAACAATGGGACTGATAACTTTTGCAGCCTCAGCAGTTCCTACAGCTAAACCTCTATATGGTGGGCATATGCCTCGGTGAAGATATTCATATCAAGAGGATTTCAAGGAAAGAAAGCAGGCAATACGATCCATTCATTGTCACAAAAAAGTGATACGTTTTGTTTCAGTGAGGTCAGGTCTAAACCTCTCGTTCAACGATTGCAATAGACAGAAGACATTCCTATGTTATGCACATACAGCTTCAGTTGCCAATTTCACTGAGTTTTTAGAAGGTGTCACAGGTTGCTTTGCAAAGCAGCTTCAAAGGGCTGCTCTGCATAAGCAGTCACTGAAGCAAAGAATCGCGCCAAAGCTTTTATTTTTATTTATGTTGAAATTTATAGCTTACTTTTCTGCTTATTCCAACACTTCAGGCACTTTACAACATTTTTTTAAAAAATGTGAATAGAAGAAAATTAATTCAACACAAAATCAAAGCCAAAATTAAGGATCAAACATTAAAATATATTTTTTTTAAAAAAAATAAAGGGCAGGGTATTAGATGAACTGTTACCATATTTCTTGATACTGGATGAAGAGGAACCAAAAGTAATTCTGTAAATTTCAGCATTTGTATTAATTTTATTTTTATTTATTTTAATTCTATTTATATCCCGCCCTTCTCTGAAGACTCAGGGCGGCTTACAAGCTTAGCAGTAGCCTTCATTCTATGTATATGCCTGCTTATTAGGGCTTTCACACACACCCCAAGCGGCATTTTTACAAAGTCAGCTTATTGCCCCCAACAATCTGGGTCCTCATTTTACCTACCTCGGAAGGATGGAAGGCTGAGTCAACCTTGAGCCTGGTGGGATGCGAACCTGCACTAATTGCAGGCAGCTGGTGTTACTTAAGGAGGCATAACCTGGAAACTCTGTAAGAGGAAGCCCATTCCCATACACCATTTAGCTTCTGATATCAGGAGCTTCTTCTGCTAACCAAGACAGATATCCTGCAGATATTCAGTTCCATGGTCATTTTAGCCTTTGAAGATATACAAAGAAACTTATATTGCTCCTGGTAGGCAAGTGCTAGCCATTACAGATTTTTCAGTACAGATATAATTTGGATCTTATACCACATATTAGTCAACAGTCTAGTTATCTCACTTTGCAACATTTGCAATTCTCTGACCCTTTAAAGGACAGCCCTCATTATTGCAGGACTCAAGAAATATTGTAATGAAGTTGTGAATAGAAGTCCAACTTGCTCAGGAATAGTTGCAAGTGATACAATATCCCTAATTCTGCAAAAAAACATTCCCTAAACGCCATAATTTATATTTTAAATCCAGTTCATCTTTCCTGATCTTGTTACATTAACCCTCCATTGATATAGAAGTTAATTTTAACTGAACTGTTTTGTTAGCTTAAATGCAGCACAGGTAAAAAATTTCCAATGTGCAAACAAACAAACAAAAAATAACTCAACAATTCATTTTCTATTTAATTTAAGTTTATTTGCTAAAGAAATACATTTCATCTCTAGTAAACGTTTCTACCTTAAGAAAAATTAATGCACATTGATCAGTTAATGCTATAAAAAAGGGTTTTTTTTAAAAAAAAAATTACAAGTTAACATGAGCAGAGATTTTTCTGCTTATCCTGTAGGTTATGGGTGTCAAACTTGCCATGCCACATGATGTGCCGGGGTGTATTGCAACTTTTTTCGCATTGCCAAAGCTGGGGTGGGTGTGGTCTCCACATGATGCGACCGGCTCGTGGGCCAGCAGTTTGACACCCCTGCCATAGGTGGACCCGAGAACAACTATACTACTGTTATATAAACTGAAATAAATGGTGATATGGTAATATACTAAATGGATATTGGGAGTTAAGATATTGGTTAAGATATTAGGCTAGAAACCAGTAGACTATGAGTTCTGCCTTAGGCATGAAACCAGCTGGGTGATCTTGGGCCAGTCATTTCTTCTTAGTCCTAGGAAGGAGGCAGTAGCAAACTATTTCTGAAAATTTTGTCAAGAAAACTGTGAAGATTTCTCTAGCCTGCTTCCAGGAGTCAAGAATGACCCAAAGACATGTAAACAGAGGACAATAACTACACACAAGGCAATAACTCACAACTTGCAGCATTCAACATCTAATTCTAAAGAAATTCTGTCAAAACAAAACACCCAAATTTGTTTTTCCCCTGACCTATTTCTTTCCTTCTGTGGAAACTTTATACAATCTTATAAAACATTTTAAATCTGAAGAATGACTACATAAATATTTTTAGTCCATCTAATAAAATGACAAAAGCCTGAATAGGTGACGTTACATTGGCTGAAGTTGTTTCAGCTGAGTAGCTAACCACAGTCATTCCAGGTTAGAATTTTTATGGATAAGTACAAGGAAACTTCCAGGGCCACATGCTACAATAGGAAATTGAAAAACATTGCAAAAGAAAACAGCGGCAAACTGCTTTTGTTTGGTTGCTAGGATGACTGAATAGAGTCGAGTTGCAGGATATTTTAAACTGAATTTTAATTATACCCCAGAACTGTTCTTGAAATTTAGTTTTTGTCCTAGAAAAGGCATTGGCAATCACCCTACATAAACCTTCTTTCACCAAAGAGAAACATGATTTATCTAGACCTATTCAGAAATGTCCAGGAACTGGGCTATATAGATTAATCTACAGAACAAAAGTAATTATGGCTGAAATGGATGAAATATTTTCCTGCATGCTAGATTAATTGTATCATTAACAAGGTTGAGCTTCACCCCTTCCTTTTGTTTTGCCTTTTTCCATCTCCTTTCTCCTTTGATTTGTCTAAGCTGCATATTTTAATTTTTAAGACTCTTCTGGAAAAAGAGCAAACCCATACATTCAGCATATGTACCAATAACACCATTAATTTAAAATATATCGCACTTGAACAGAAGAGCATAATACCTTTATATATCATTGAATATCTCCACTCTTCATGGGAAGCCATTGTTATAATGACAAAAACCAAAACTATTTAATGGCAGAAAAGAGACACAGAAAACTTCAGTCTTTCCTGTTTTCTAGTGATTTTTTGAATTGCTAGAATTCAATTTTTTTTTGAAACCCAGATAAAGTAAATTTAATTAAAAATAAAAATAAAACTCCAAAATGGCAGAATTCCCTAACTGTGCTATTGATAAAGATATAGCATCCTTCCTTGGTCCAGAGGCTATGTCCTTACAAGCAGATGTACTACTTTTTACCAACTAGGTTCACTTGTCTATATCCTTTGATTCCTTTTTCTTTCGTCCCTGCTGCCTATATTAAGAGTGCATAGCTTTTTTTTAAAATTAGCATGAAGCCCCTGCTTATCGTTGGTTCATTCACTGACATCTAACCCCAAACAGTAGGGTCGGTCAAGAAAAAAAATGAAAATGAAAATCAGTTATTTGTATTACTCTCCCTGGATTTTCATTTCTCTTTCATGACATTAACATCCCGGGGATGTTACTGAAGGCTGTTTGAAATAAAATTATGAAAATCTTGGGCCTACGCAAAAGTTTGTGCTTATTGATTGTCTGGGTGCTGTTCAGAAGATGACAGCCAACTAGTGGTGGGATTTAGCCAGTTCACACCACTTCGGCAGAACCGGTAGCTAATTTTTTTGTTGCCCAGGCCCAGAATGGACTTCCAGAAGTGGCATCCACACAGAGAACCGGTTGTTCACATATTTGAATCCCACCACTGCAGCCAAACCAGCTAAGACAGTTGCCCGGGTTTCAGTCATACTACAAACATTCCATGATATACTATATTTTATTTAATTCTCAGAATCTCTGATGGTGCATTGCAGAATACCACAGGAAGAACTGCATTACTTTTAAGCTAGATAAATCTCTGCAGAGTATCAGTCTTCAGCCCCAAATATTTCCTACCTCTTCTTCCAAATTTTCAGTTCGGATAATGGAATTTTACAGCAAAGTCTCAGTAATGTAATCATATTTTTTTTATTTATGTATCTTTCTTGCCTTCATATCATACTTTCACCTGACTTTATTATTTCCTCTGTCATGTAGTTGAATGAGAAAGACTGACTAGCTCACCCACTGAACTCCTTGATCAAGTTGAGATTGAACTTTGCTCTCCCAAATGCAAGACAAGGCTTATCTTATACATTTCACCAGCTCTCTATCTGCCCACCTTGCTTGAATGATTTATATGGAAAGTTTTCTACGGGCTAGATAAGAGATTTATCCAGTCTCTCAGATACCTGAATAAAACCTTTGATTCCTTCCTGGCAAGAAATGAACTGGTGAATTTCACTGCCAGCTCTGCTAGTTCCTTGATCTTTAGAAAGTTGAAAGTTAATTAACACCTATTACACCTATTACAACAGATACGTTCAGCTGGTAAATAAACTAACAACCTTAATTACCCTATTTTGATTACCATTTAATGCACAGCGAAATTATCACTCCACTAATAGCATTCTTTGTCATGTCTTTGTTCTAGAGCTGCTAATATTGCAGGAACATTTTCAGCTGTGGAAGTGAAATTTGACATCTCAGAAAACAAACACTGACAACAACAACAAAACCCCGACTGCTGCCTAGTGATAAAATAGCACCATCTCACTTGGCAACCTTTGAGATAAGTTGCACGCCATATGCTGTTGGTCTGCAACTTCTATCCAACACAATTGACCATGATGGCTATGCCAGATAGGAATTGGCATTCAGCAACATCAAGAGGTTGACAGGTTACCTATCCTTGCCCTATCAGACATGTCAAACTCACGACGTTACGTGACATCACGCAATGTATCAGGCCAGTTTTGCCATTGCCGGCAATGGGATGGGCGTGGCTTCCAGATGACGCATCTGGCCCTCAGGCTGGCAGTTTGACACCCCTGTATAATATTTGAAACTCTTGTAATATGGATATACATTGTCTAGGTTCTGCTCAATCATTACATCGGGGGGGGGGCGCTGTGTGGAGAGAGTTTTCTCCTTTAAATTCCTGGGAGTCTACTTCTGTGAAGATCTTACCTAGAAAGTCAATACAACCCAGGTGGCCAGAAAGGCCCAACAGAGACTCCACTTCCTCAGGGTCTTGTGGAAGAACAGGGTAGAACAATGGCTAATGACCTTCTTTTACCAGTCTACTATAGAGAGCATCCTCTTGCACTGTATTGTAGTTTGGTATGCTGGCCTGACAGCCACAGATAGAAAAATATTACAGAGGATGGTGAGCACAGCACAAAACATTGTGGGCTGTCCCCTGACACCACTGGATGACATTGCCAGGGCTTCCTGCCTTGGAAGAGTGAGGAAAATTCTCAGGGACGACTCACACCCTGGTCGGTACCTCTTTACTCTCCTACCATCGGGTAGGAGATAAGGAGTATAGCCAGTTGTATCAACAGGCTGAAGAACAGCTTCTATCCATGGGCTGTCAGGCTCTTGAACAGGAAATAACTTTATGTATGATTGACTTGTGAGGCCGGTGTGTTGTGCAATTAGCTCACATGGTGTAACAAGATGGTGGGTTTGTTGTCACTGTGAATTGTGGTGGGGGGGGAGGGCATGAAGGGAGGCTCAGCCAATCTCAATGTATACATGGTTGTACTTTGACAATAAAGGTTCATTCATTCATTCATTCATTCATTCATTGAAGCTTTAGGAACTAAATACCTCAGAAGAATGGCTACTCAAACAGGCAGCTGAGTGTGATTAACATCCCTTTTATCTTATTTTTGTTGTAGGGGAAAAAAATCATAGCATGTCCATGTAGAGGTAGGAAATCCTTTGCATTTAGCTAATTAAAGCTTTTCCCATAGACAACTATCTAATGATTAACTGAAAAGAATTGTTCATTAATCAAATAGTGACTGCTCTAAGCATACTAGTATTTCTAGTCTTCATCCACTTGGGACAAGCCTGAGGACAAGAAATTATAAATCAGAGAGATGCTGGAAGGCAGCATACAACTCTTAAATATCATTATTATTTCATTATGTGGAATCTTCCACATTCTGAAAATTCAACAATATATTGTTCTTCCCATAAGGTAGTAAGTGACAACTTCCTTTTAACATAAAGTACTTAGTTGGATGGATTAGAAAAACCTGAATATTTTACAGTGATATATCAAAGAAATTAAAGTGCTAAACAATGAAATAATTTGGATATTTCAGGATATATTTTGATCCCATTTCTGATAAAAAACCAAGAACTATCATATGCAAATGAGAAACTTAGTTGATTAACTAGTAGTCTGCTTGCAAAATTCTTGGATTCTCCCAATAATGGTAGGTTTAAAAACAATAAAATAGAACACATTAAAAATAAGAATAAAAACCCTGCTCAGGAGAAGGATGTTACAATTGTTGTTGGTTCATCCCTGATTTTACACACACACACACACACACACACACACAGAGAGAGAGAGAGAGAGAGAGAGAGAGACAGAGACAGAGACAGAGACAGAGACAGAGACAGAGACAGAGACAGAGACAGAGACAGAGACAGAGACAGAGACAGAGAGAGGAGCTCTGAAGGATAGCAACCAAGATCAGAGAACACCAAGAAGCCAAGAGCTCACTCCTAAACTACAAATACTATATTCCTTATTATTGGGGCTTTCCCTCAATGAGTCAGGAGACACTGGCATTCCTCAGGCTGATAAAGACTTTGACCTTCTATCATTGTGAGTCCCTGCATGATATTTGCCTTCAATGTCCTGGTGTTTCCTCTTCATCTTTGGTAATCTATTACAGAATTGCCTATATGTGGAATTTGGACTACTTTTCATCTAGCAAGTCTTCAACAGCATAAACATTTTTCGATCCAAGTCAGATTTATCCACCCATATTAATCATTATCATAGACCCATAGACCTTCAACAACAGAGATATTGAGTTCCATCCCAGTCACTGATCCATATGTCTTCCTGGAGAACATTTTCTTATGGAAAACTAAATCATGGTCCTAATTTCAGTTTCACCTTATCAGAATACAAAAATTTTAAAATCTGCACCACTATGGGGAGACTAATTTGTGTTATTTCCTAATATGGAGAGAGGTTTTGAGTGTTCTAAGGGATCACTCTATCTGTTTGCAAAGAAGACCCATATAGTAGTATCCAAATCATTTATATAAATTGAATTAAATAAATAAATTAAATAAATTTCATGGAAATGTATCAGGTGGCCTCTTTGACAGGGGTCTTCAAACTTGGCCCTCTTATGACTTGTGAACTTCAACTCCCAGAATTCCTCAGCCAGCGTGCCTGGCTGAGGAATTCTGAGAGTTGAAGTCCACAAGTCATAAAAGGGCCAAGTTTGACAATCCCTGCTGTTTGACATGGCAAAATCATCAAAGTAAATCTCTAACAGTTTGTACAGGGTTGCTGTGATGGGACTTTTTCAAAACAGGAAGTGTGGACAACCACTGAGTCATCAGAGTGATAAATAGAATTGCTTCCAAATATAAAATAACTTCAAAAACAAGAAACCCCAAAATAACAGCACAGATTTTGTCAAAGCATTACCTTGGTGTTATAATTTAGTTTCCTTTTTTAATCTATAGTCAGGAAATCAGAAAAACTTTGAATGTAAAAATTGGCCTCCAATTTCCTGCTATCTTTTTTTAAAAAAATATTCATTTGGGGACTACCATTTGGTCTCAAGAAGATTTTTAGTATATACGGACAGTAAGCTAATGCATTTTAATGTAGTATTTCATTTTGAAGCATTCTTAAGAACTGTCCCTGTAACTTCCACTACCATTAAAAAAAAAAGGAATGGCAGTGACCACTCTCCATTGCCAGTTTATTATTACATTGCTATCAAGAATATTGGGGCAATTAAAGCAGATTATGCATGGGTTTGCCCTGTATGAAAATATAAATAACCTTTGGATGAAATCTGTTTGAAATACGTTATGGGACATAAAACTTCTGTTCTAAACAGTACAGTTTTCAGTAGGGGGATATTTTTTCATACTTGTATATTCATAGGTTTAAAATGTTCTTGACTTTGAATTCATCATACTTTTTCTTTCAGGTGAGACTTGTTCTCTTAGAGCAGGGGTATCAAACTGCTGGCCCACAGGCCAGTTTCATCATGCCGAAGCCGCACCCATCCCATTGCCGGCAATGCAAAAACAGTCATGATACCTCACGACATGACACCCATTTTAGAGGCTTGGATATATATATATATATATATATATATATATATATATATATATATATATATATATATATATATATATATATATATATATATATATATATATATATATATATATATTTAAATCCATTTGTTACTAATAATGAAAGAGGAGTCAGAAATCTTATGAATTAGCTGGGTGGTGGTTTGCCAAGTTATTAATCAGTTATTAATCAATCAAACGATATAAATAGTTTTCACCATGAGAGGCTTTTTGTTCTCTGTCAATTATCCACATGACAGGCCTTTGCTAAGCAGGAAAATCTTATTTTTTTCACTTCCTGAAATTAACTCCTAATGCCACCCTGTTCTTCTTCCTGGTATAATTAAAATGCAAATTTTGAGGAAAAATGGCTTTGGAGCCAATTGTGTAAAAATAATTATAGCTTTGTGTAAAAAAATCATTAACATTAAGCCATTCATTTTTAATATAATGGTGTACTTAAAATTTTTACATTCTGCATACAAGGCTCTGAAAAGTAGCCTCCTTTCCAACACTTGAAATCAACATCTCTCTCAATAATTAAACTCCTTCACCCCTATTATGGGAGACTTTACAATCATTAATATGAAATCATTGCAATGAATAATTTTATGCAATTATTTCCTGACAAAAATAGCCATGGCAAAATTCAGTACAGAATGTTCTTAAAACAAGCTTGTTACTTATGGAGGGCAAAATTTGGGGAAATGTAGGAAGTTCACCTGATTGCCTGTCCATATATTTATGCTGTAATGGTAGGAGGGGCTGGTATAGATGTCGACACTAGAAATTCAAGTCAAATAATCTTAACTGGAAATGTTTACTGAAGATTATTGCATCAGTGAAAAGCTATTAACAAAAGCTATATTGACAATATATCAATGCATAATATTCCTAAAGTGCTATTAGTTCTGGCCTGAGTGTTAGAGGAAGTCCATTCATATATTAATGTGCATAAAGAGATATATTGCATGCAGGCCATTTCTTTTAGCTGACAATCCTTTTATGTAGATTTGGAAATCCAGAATCAAATTCATTTCTCCTATTGAATGACTTGGACAAACAAACAAAACAAACAAACAAGAAAGCTTGTAATAATCCAAAAGGATGCACTTTAGAAGTGACATGTTATTTTCTGAGTGGATGTAACCTGCTGAATGTAACAGAGATAGGTAAAGTGGACTTCCTGATTATTTTTGAGACTCGGTATCTTGGCTGGATTGCAATAGTATCTGATGAAATATGTGGTAAAAGTTGTGCCTTGTCTGGGGAGCAATCAGATCAACTTTCATAAAAATAGACGGGATGGTTTTTGTAGGTGTGCAAAGGAAACTTTGTCATGTAATGATAAACCTTGATTACCGAATACAGTACATCTTGGTCTACTAGGACACAGTTTCAAATTAATTGTATTTATTGTACCACTATGGCTTTCCAGAATGCATGGGAATTGATGAAGGAAGGGACAAATGATGAAACCTACATTTCAACATCGTATTGAAACTGGTTTTTATATATGTGTATCTAATTCAGGACACAGCACAAAAAGGCAGATGATATCAAGAACTATATTTCATCATTTTGGAATAGTTATCACCTACTCTGGATACCTGGGTTGGAGAAGAGTTAATAAACTGAATCAAAATTCAGATTAACCACAGATGCTCATTGTGAATAGGAATGCTTCTGTTTATTTATTTATTTATTTTATTGGATTTGTATACCGCCCTATTCCTGTAGGACTCAGGGCAGTTTACAGGGCAGTTAAAACCATGAAATACAAAAAATTAAAATCAATTAAAACAATTAAATTAAATTCAAGCCCCAAGAGTAAATCTAAAACCCAGTTAAATTAACAACCCCACAGTCTGGACCAAACAGATCAAAGAGCCAAGTTTTCAGGTCCCGGCGAAATGAGCAAAGGTCGGGGGCAGTCCTAGGTTCCGTGGGTAGTTGGTTCCATAGGGCAGGCGCACCCACAGAGAATGCCCTTCCCCTGGGAATAACATTATGTTCTAGATGACTGTCTGACCATAATAACAACAAATGCTGGAAGGATGAGAAACAATGGATGGAAAATGATCAAAGAGAGAAGCAAACTGGCATTAGGAGAAACTTCCTGACAGTGAGGACAATTAACCAGTGGAACAGCTTGCCTCCAGAAATTGTGGGCTCTCCATCACTAGGGATTTTTAAGAAGAGACTGTCTGAAATGGTATAGGTTCTCCACCTTGAGCAGGGGGATGGACTAGAAGAACTCCAAGGTCCCTTCCTACTCTACTCTACTCTACTCTACTCTACTCTACTCTACTCTACTCTACTCTACTCTACTCTACTCTACTCTACTCTACTCTACCCTATTCTAGATTGTTGTGTTTTTATATTCTTTTTCCAGGATGGAGCATGTGAAGGCTAATAATGTAAAGCAGCTCCACATTCCAGTCAAGAGCTATTTGAAGAAGAAATTGCTCTTCAACCTCATTTCTTTTTTGAAGGGGCAATCAAACCTAGTTATCCCCAAATCTAGCATATCATATTAACAAGCCATTTAGTGATAAGCTGAGTAGTGTTGTTGTTGTTGTTGTTGTTAGCTGCGAAGTCGTGTCTGACCCATCGCGACCCTATGGACAACGTTCCTCCAGGCATTCCTGTCCTCTACCATCTTCTGGAGTCCATTTAAGCTCACGCCTACTGCTTCAGTGACTCCATCCAGCCACCTCATTCTCTGTCGTCCCCTTCTTCTCTTGCCCTCAACCTTTCCCAGCATTAGGCTCTTCTTCAGTGAGTCCTTCCTTCTCATTAGGTGGCCAAAGTATTTGAGTTTTAGCTTCAGGATCTGGCCTTCTAAAGAGCAGTCAGGGTTGATCTCCTCTAAGACTGACCGGTTTGATCACCTTGCAGTCCAAGGGACTCGCAGGAGTCTTCTCCAGCACCATAGTTCAAAGGCCTCAATTCTTTCACGCTCAGCCTTTTTTATGGTCCAGTTTTCACTGCTATACATTGAAACTGGGGAGATTTTGAACCAATCAGTGGTTCCATGTCCAGTTCTCACTGTTGCTTCTTGGCCCGCATATAGGTTTCTCAAGAGACAAATAAGATGGTCTGGTACACCCATCTCTTTAAGGACTTGCCACAGTTTGTTATGATCCACAAAATCAAATGCTTTAGCATAGTCAATGAAGCAGAAGTAGATGTTTTTCTGGAACTCTCTAGCTTTTTCCATGATCCAGCGTATGTTAGCAATTTGATCTCTAGTTCCTCTGCCTCTTCGAAATCCTACCTGTACTTCTGGTAGTTCTCGATCCACATACTGCTGGATTCTAGCTTGTAGAATTTTAAGCATAACTTTACTAGCATGAGAAATGAGTGCAATGGTGCGATAGTTTGAACATTCTTTGGCACTGCCTTTCTTTGGATTTGGAATGTAAACTGATCTTTTCCAATCCTGTGGCCACTGTTGAGTTTTCCAAATTTGATGGCAAATTGAGTGTAGCACTTTTACTGCATAGTCTTTTAAGATTTTGAATAGCTCAGCTGGAATACTGTCACCTCCACTAGCTTTGTTGTTGCTCAGCTTTTCTAAGGCCCACTTCTTTGGACTTTGGCCCAGTCGCTTCATTCTTCCTGGCGCTACTAGTACTAGCCCTCTGCTGTTCCCCAGTAGCATATTGGATGCCTTCTGACCTGAGGGGCTCATCTTCCAGTGTCATATTGTTTTGCCTTTTGGTACTGTCCATAGGGTTTTCATGGCAAAGATACTATGCCATTACCTTCTCCAGTGGATCACGTTTTGTCAGAACTCTCTGCTATGACCTTTCCATCTTGGGTGGCCCTGCACGGTATAGCTCATAGCTTCATTGAATTATGCAAGCTCCTTCGCCACAACAAGGCAGTAATCCATGAAGGGGGATAGGCTGAGTAGGATCTGGGAAAGAGATATTTTTCCTAGATGACATTATGCAATGCCTTTTTCCCCCTGTTCCCTATTCTAAAACAGAAAAGTGATATAATTAAATTTAATTGGCTATTAGATTTCTATTTTGTCACAAATAACAAATTCACTATAAGTGGGGAAGTATTTGTAGAAATAAGGTTTATTTATGTTGATGGCTTAGTTGTCCAACCTACCTCTTGCTAGTAAAAAGATTTGATAAAACATAACCATTCTTGTGATCTCATGGCTTATTCCAAAACTGACGAGCTATATGAAATTGAAGGTCAAATACCTCATCATCCATATTAAGGTGATCACTTAAAGCAAAGTAATAGCATAGGTCAATTTTGGACTCAACAGCATCTGAAGCTAGGTGAAGTCATTTAGTTAATCAGACATCTAAGTTTTACTAATTAGCTTATCAAGCCTGGAGGATGTTTGTACTGGTTGATAAGTTGCAGTTCTTTGCAAAGTAAATAAAAGCAAATGGTTGTATCAGTCAAGCTATTTTTACTGTATTTCAAGATATGGGATTAATTATGGCCATTTTTCAGCACTATCTTCAGTTTTATTTGTACCCATAACACTCAATTCTTATGGGGACTGTAATTCATGAATGATTATGATACAAAAAACTTAACACTTGCAAAGGTCAGCTTTTCACCTAGTAGCTACTGATAAGTACATATATCTCCCTGCAATACATGCTTGTTTTATGTGGTACATTATCTACCAAAGATTGTGCACTGCTCATAGATCTCTCTCTCTGTGTCTCTCTCATTCTCTCTCTCTCTCTGTGTGTGTGTGTGTGTGTGTGTTGTGTGAGTGAGTATTTTCCCCCCTCTAAACTCTCTTGTGGAAACATAATTTCCCATAGATTGTGAAAGTCCTTAATTGACGGAAGTTGAGTGACAACTTTTTAGATCCTTGAGTGCTTTGGGTAACACTAGCAGCTGGCAAAATACAGAAACATTTCCAGATTATAAAGTAAACGAGGTGTTTCACAGGCATCAGTATCTGCCACAAGTGCCCAATCAATGGTGTGAAGACTATTGAAGTCTCAGTTTCTTCAAACTCAGTCACAGAGAAATAAAAAAAAGCAAAGCAAGCCACCCAATTCCTTTTTCTTTCCCGCCCATAGAGCACACAGATCATAAATACACATAACTGGAAAGAAAAGAGAACACTTTGTAGTTGAGAGAATTTCAGCCTTTATTTTCGGAGACTAGCTTGTTGCTACTGTTGATCTGGCAAATAAAACATTTGTTGTCGTCGTCATCATGGCAGGCATTTTCATACTGTTTTATACCACACTGTGAAAACCAAATTTCTCCCACAGTAACAGTGAATAAAATAAATGTGGGCAAATTCAGCCTGAATCCTTGCTCTTAGAATTTTGCAATTAATTTATGCCCCTGACAGAGCTGTGGTACACTCATCCTCAATATGTGTGCATATCAAATTTGAATAGTTTCATTAAAAACAAAAGCAAAACAGCATATAGTTTTTGTAGTTTGTCTCACAGATTGTCCCCAATCTCTTCATTTCTCAGTGTGGAGACCATTAAATTGGTGGCACTCTACTGCAAACAGCAGCATGTGCTATTGTATAGCTAAGGTTTCCAGAATCAGGGCTGTACAATTTTCATGACGCTTTGGAGTTATTCTTTTTCCTCAAGGATCTCTTATAGTTGTGCTGCTGAGCACAGCAGTGAATGTAAGGCAGTTCAAATCAGTTCTCTCAAAGATGTAGAGCTACAGAAGAAGAAGCACTATGGGATACCCTCCCTCATAAAAGTTTCCCACTTCAGAACATGATGGCATTGATTATGCATCTAGCTTCTCATTGCAAAGTTTAGGCTTAAACTGAAGAAAGTAGGGAAAAGCACTAGGCCACTCAGGTATGAATTAAATCATATCCCTGTTGAATATACGGTTTGTTGTTAGTTGCAAAGTCATGTCTGACCCATTGCGACCCTATGGACAATGTTCCTCCAGGCTTTCCTGTCCTCTACCATCTTCTGGAGTCCATTTAAGCTCACGCCTACTGCTTCAGTGACTCCATCCAGCCACCTCATTCTCTGTCGTCCCCTTCTTCTATTGCCCTCAATCTTTCCCAGCATGAGGCTCTTCTGCAGTGAGTGCTTCCTTCTCATTAGGTGGCCAAAGTATTTGAGTTTTAGCTTCAGGATCTGGCCTTCTAAAGAGCAGTCAGGGTTGATCTCTAGGACTGACCAGTTTGATCGCCTTGCAGTCCAAGGGACTCGCAGGAGTCTTCTCCAGCACCATAGTTCAAAGGCCTCAATTCTTTGGCGCTCAGCCTTTTTTATGGTCCAACTTTCACTGCCATACATTGCAACTGGGAAGACCATAGCCTTGACTATACGCACTTTTGTTGACAGGGTGATGTCTCTGCTTTTTAGTGTGCTGTCTAGATTTGTCACGGCTTTCCTTCCGAGGAGCAAGCGTCTTTTAATTTCTTGGCTACAGTCCCCATCTGCAGTGATCTTGGAGCCCAGGAAAATAAAATCTGTCACTACCTCCATTTCTTCCCCATCTATTTGCCAGGAATTGAGAGGGCCGGATGCCATGATCTTGGTTTTCTTAATGTTTAGTTTCAACCCAAGTTTTGCACTCTCCTTCTTCACTCGAAACAAGAGGCTCTTTAGTTCCTCTTCACTTTCTGCCATTAGAGTGGTATCATCTGCATATCTTAGGTTGTTGATATTTCTTCCGACAATCTTAATTCCTACTTTTGATTTATCTAGCCCTGCCTTTCTCATGATGTGCTCTGCATATAAGTTAAATAGGCAAGGCGACAGTATACAGCCTTGCCGGACTCCTTTCTCAATTTTGAACCAATCAGTGGTTCCGTGTCCAGTTCCCACTGTTGCTTCTTGGACTGCATATAGGTTTCTCAAGAGACAAATAAGATGGTCTGGTACACCCATCTCTTTAAGGACTTGCCACAGTTTGTTATGATCCACAAAATCAAAGGCTTTAGCATAGTCAATGAAGCAGAAGTAGATGTTTTTCTTGAACTCTCTAGCTTTCTCCATGATCCAGTGTATGTTGGCAATTTGATCTCTAGTTCCTCTGCCTCTTCGAAATCCTGCCTGTACTTCTGGTATTTCTCGATCCACATACTGCTGAAGTCTAGCTTGTAGGATTTTAAGCATAACTTTACTAGGATGAGAAATGAGTGCAATGGTGCAATAGTTTGAACATTCTTTCGCACTGCCTTTCTTTGGAATGTAAACTGATTTTTTCCAATCCTGTGGCCACTGTTGAGTTTTCCAAATTTGCTGGCAAATTGAGTGTAGCACTTTTACTGCATCGTCTTTTAAGATTTTGAACAGCTCAGCTGGAATACTGTCACCTCCACTAGCTTTGCTGTTGCTCAGCTTTTCTAAGGCCCACTTCACTTCACATTCTAGGATGTCTGGCTCAAGGTCAGTGACCACCTCATTGTGATTATCAGGGACGTTAAGCTCATTCTTGTATAGTTCTTCTGTGTAATTTTGCCACCTCTTCTTAATCTCTTATGCCTCTGTTAGGTCCCTGCCATTTTGGTCCTTTATCATGCCCATTTTTGCATTAAATGTTTCCTTCATCTCTCCAATTTTCTTGAAAAGATCTCTGGTCCTCCCTATTCTATTGTTTTCTTCTATTTCTTTGCACTGTTCATTTAAGAAGGCATTCTTATCTCTTCTAGCTATTCTCTGGAATTCTGCATTTAATTGGGCATATCTTTCTTTTTCTCCCTTGCCTTTTGCTTCCCTTCTTTCCTCAGCTATTTGCAAAGATTCCTCAGACAGCCATTTTGCTTTCTTGCATTTCTTTTTCTTTGGGATGCTTTTGGTTGCTATCTGTTGTATAATGTTGCGAACCTCTGTCCATAGTTCTTCAGGCACTCTGTCTATCAGATCTAATTCCTTAAATCTATTTGTCACCTCTACTATATATTCAACAGGGATATGATTTAATTCATACCTGACTGGCCTAGCGCTTTTTCCTACTTTCTTCAGTTTAAGCCTAAACTTTGCAATGAGAAGCTCATGGTCTGAGCCACAGTCAGCTCCTGGTCTTGTTTTTACTGACTGTATAGCGCTTCTCCATCTTTGGCTGCAGAGCATATAGTCAATCTGATTTCTGTGTTGACCGTCTGGTGATGTCCATGTGTAGAGCCCTCTCTTGTGTTGTTGGAAAAGAGTGTTTGCTATGACCATCGTATTCTCTTGACAAAATTCTATCAGCTTGTGCCCTGCTTCATTTTGTACTCCAAGGCCAAACTTGCCTGTTATTCCAGTTATCTTTTGGCTTCCTACTTTAGCATTCCAATCCCCCATGACGATAAGGACATCATTTTTTGGTGTTAGTTCTATAAGGTGCTATAGGGCTTCATAGAACTGGTCAATTTCATCCTCTTCAGCACCGGTGGTTGGGGCATAGACTTGGGCTACTGTGATATTGAATGGTTTGCCTTGGATTCGAACTTAGATCATTCTGTCATTTTGAGGATTGTATCCCAGTATTGCTTTTCCTACTTTTTTATTGACTATGAAGGCTACTCCATTTCCTCTGAGGGATTCTTGCCCGCAGTAGTATACCTGATGGTCATCTGAATTAAATTCACCCATTCCTGTCCATTTTAGTTCGCTGATACCTAACATGTCGATGTTTAGTCTTGTCATCTCTTGTTTGACTACGTCCAGCTTTCCTTGATTCATGGATCTTACGTTCCAGGTTCCTATGGAGAAAAAATCTTTACAGCATCGGACTTTCCTTTCACCACCAGACACATCCACAACTGAGCGTCCTTTCAGCTTTGGCCCAGTCACTTCATTCTTTCTGGCGCTACTAGTACTAGCCCTCTGCTCTTCCCCAGTAGCATATTGGACGCCTTCCAACCTGAGGGGCTCATCTTCCAGCCTCATATCATTTTGCCTTTTGGTACTGTCCATAGGGTTTTCATGGCAAAGATACTGGAGTGGTTTGCCATTTCCTTCTCCAGTGGATCACGTTTTGTCAGAACTCTCTACTATGACCTTTCCGTCTTGTGTGGCCCTGCACGGCATAGCTCATAGCTTCATTGAATTACGCAAGCCCCTTCGCCACGACAAGGCAGTAATTCATGAAGGGGATTTTGCATTATATATCTATCTAAAGACCATTATTACAAATGAATTTGTTCTAACAGATATTATAGCTGTTTGTTTACCCCTATTAACTTAAATCACAGGCTGTGAGAGGTTTCTGAAACAGTTAAAAGAGAACTTTTTAACCAAAACCTTGGTAGAAAAGGTAAGCTTTATATTAAGCATATTTTTTTAAAAAACATGAAACATCCAGGTACAGTACTTAAATAATGTGTAGTTGCAGTAAAAACAAGGCAACCAGTGATGCAGACCTGAGTTATTATTGTCTTCCTTGATAACCAGGGTTTCTATAGTTTTGCTAATCATTGACTGTAATGATTAACATTATGGAATGGGAGTGTGTGGTCAATGGTACTATAAGTGAACTTGATCAAAAATGGTAGCACACTTTTTTGTACTGGAATTATTACATTTTCTTCAATGTGATGCTTACAATTAAAAGTCTGGATATTCTTCTCAACATCAGCAATACAAAATGAGAGTCTGGTGAATGGGGCAAATGCTAAAGCAATGACATGATCAAGTGCCAGGCGAATTAATCCCCAACTATCACGAACCTTGGACAAAAAGACACTTGGCTATCTTTAACCTGCACTGATAACCACCAAGTCTAGTAGATGAATAGTTGATAAAAATACATACAGTACACACATGTAGATATGTTTGTGTATGTGTGTATAAGCATTTTACAATACAGTAAGAGTATAAAGTTGAAAGGAAAAATAAAGAACAAGAAAAGAAAGAAAACATAAAATTTAGGCTTCTGCCCTTGTATATATCAGAGAGTTGCCATATTATTATTTCCCCTCTCTCTTTAACTATTTCTAATCTCCAAATCCATAAATAATCAGTTCTGTATTTTAAAGGAGAGATAATCCAGAAAAATTGTCAATAATTGTGTAATGTGTGTGTGTTCCTTCAAATCAGTCTTGACGTGATTTCATGCAACAACATGGATAAGTCAATTCAGTTTTCTTGACAAGATTTTTCAGAAGTGAGTTTCCCAGCTTTTAGTTCAAGAGCTTAATCATGAGGTGGGGGGGGAAGGAGGAAGAGAAAGGAGGGAGCGGAGGAGGAAGAGGAGGAGGAGGAGGAGGAGGAGGAGGAGGAGGAGGAGGAGGAGGAGGAGGAGGAGGAGGAGGAGGAGAAGAAGAAGAAGAAGAAGAAGAAGAAGAAGAAGAAGAAGAAGAAGAAGAAGAAGAAGAAGAAGAAGAAGAAGAAGAAGAAGAAGAAGAAGAAGAAGAAGAAGAAGAAGAAGAAGAAGAAGAAGAAGAAACAACAACAACAACAACAACAACAACCATGGTAGCTTTTCATAGAAAATGCAAATATGTCTGCACATGGCAAAACCCTGTGCAAACTCTGTGATCAGGTTGGGAGTAGGTAGGACTCAGCTGGACTCAGCTGCCTTTTAAATCAGTTCTTGTACAGTATTGCTGTGCTAACTAGGACTCTTCCTAATGGTCCGGGATTTTTCTCTTGCTCTATTGCTGCCTGGAGTCTCTTTAGCCTTCAAAGATCAGATGCACTAATTTTTAGAGCATTCATTTTGGCATGAGCCTGCTTTCATTCACCAATACTTCTTGCCCAAGGGAAATTTATAACTACTCTGGCATCTCACCCTGCCTTTCTTTGTGAGAGCTGCAATGAAATTCATTTAATTTAATCAAACTGTGGATTCCCTTTTGTCAATATATTGCTACTCCCATCACTTAAGAAGCTTTCTATCTCTTTTACTGATCTTTCATCATGTATGAATTTTTAAAATTTCCAATAACCTTTGTGATGACCTTTTAATCTTAATCTCTGGTTTTGCTTTAGTTATGTCCTTTTTTTAAAGTACTTCTTAAGCTTCTACTTGCACAGGATTATCAGACTACTTTAGTTCAAAATATGATGTAGTTCAACAATAAATGGCAAGGTGACCATTTTAGATTACGAAAAGTTAAATAAATGGAGAAAGCTAAATGGGTAAAGAACCTTTAACAAGAAGCTTTTCAAAATGCTGAATATTAGCATTCAAGAACAAAATTGCTTGAGTCTAGGATGTCTGAAGGACTATTGCTTCTACGTGTTCCTGCTTGAGGACTATACTTATTATCTGAACACATAATGTGTGTGTGTGTGTGTGTGTGTGTGTGTGTTTGTATATACAGTGCTCTTTTGTCATAAACAAAAGTTCTGGCACCTTTTTTTGACAGATTTTCCAAGTTTTAAAAGTAACTTTTGAAAATTTGATGTTTGGTCCACATGGACTTGAATCACCCTGTTGTGCGTAGCAGGTTGGTGGCAAAATCATTGAAATGGTGCATGCGGGCTGCTTGTGTGTCAAGTCCAATGCATGCTTACTTCATCCAGCTTCTCAGCTTGGGGCACTGCTCGGCTTGTGATTGATCATGTGGTTGTGCACTGAGTGCTTACTGTGGGTGACAACCATTATGTTTTGTTACACAACTGACGTGTGAGGGTGTGTACTGTGATTGACTACGTGCAAAAGGTAAATAAAAGATTAACAAGAAGTGAGTTCTGGCATCTTTTTTCTTACAAAAAAGCATATATATATATATGTCCCCAAACATGGGACAAATCTTATTTCCTGTTTCGGCCTAACCGAAGGCCATCCACAGGCAGTAGTCACAACAGTGACAGCTCATATTTGTGTAAATTTTTAGATTGCTAACAAAGAATTAAAGGGAGACTGATATGCATTTCAAACTTATTTGTTTTCATCAGTCAGCCATACCCTTCTGAGATTCGAACCTGGGCTGATTGCACATTAGGCAATTGTTCTAACCCTTAGGCCACAGGCTCTTTCTCGCTTTGTTAGCTGAGAAGCAAGGGAGATATGTGTTAAGTGTTTGTTAAGTATTTAGAATACCTTGCTAGGCCCCAAACACGGGGCAAATCTTATTTCCTGTTTCAGCCTAACCCAAGGCCATCAACAGGCTGTAGTCACACATGACAGCTCATATTTGTGGGGGTTTTTTTTGGGGATTGCTAACAAAGAATTAAAGGGAGACTGATATAGCTATTTCAAACTTATTTGTTCTTATTAGTCAGCCACACCCTTCGGAGATTCGAACCTGGGCTGATTGCACATTAGGTAATTGTTCTAACCCTTAGGCCACAGGCTCTTTCTCGCTTTGTTAGCTGAGAAGCAACGGAGATATGTGTTAAGTGTTTGTTAAGTATTTATCAAACCTAGCAAGGTATTCTAAATACTTAACAAACACTTCACACACACACACACACACACACACACACACATGTGTGTGTGTGTGTGTTTTCTGAGGTTTTCACGGGTGTTTGTATGTAGATCTTTGGTCATTTGGTTTTTTCCCACGTAGAATTGGAGGTATACACATATGTGTGTGTTTGTGTGTGAATGTTTGTGTTATGTATATACTGTACACACATATAGGTGTATGCGTATGCATATACATATACACATGCCAACAGTGCGAGCCTGACTGGTTCAAGATTGACTCAGCCTTCCATTCTTCCAAGTTCAATAAAATGAGGACCCTCATTGCTGGGGACAATATGCTGACTCTGTAAACTGCTTAGACAGGGCTATGAAGCACTGTGAAGCGGTATATAAGTCTTAAGTGCTATTGCTATTGCTATTTTTTTCCAGAGATTCTGAGTAATCCAATGATTTCATGAAAATGACAAAGCACGATGCAAGCTCCTCCCTTTTCATTCCTTTCTGTGATATCACGGTGGATCTATAAAAGGGAGTTTCTTCCACAACAGTCAATGTTCATTTTGTTATTTGTTCCATTTTCTTTCTTACCATTTTGCAATCCTGCTTTCATTATTAGAATATCTGTGGGCTTTTTTTCAATTTTTTGCAATATGTTTTATTTCTGAATATCACTGGCCCACTTTGCCTCTCTATTTTTTTTCTTTTTTACATTTTTTTTCTTTCTTTTTTGGTTTGCATTACTTTTTGTCTTTTTAATTGCAACTTTTAATAAAACTTGTTGTGTACTGGGTTCTTTTCTTGAATGAAGAGACGAGGCGAGTGAGTTCAGGCAGGAACATGCTTTTATTGAAGAGCAGGAACTGAACTGAGAAAACAGAGCTGCGATGCAGCTATTTATACTCTTGCCTCTAGGTGGTGGCCAATAGGTTTAAAGCAACCTATTGCCGCCCTAGAGGGAACCAATAGCAGCCCTGGAGACAGGCTGTCTGAGGAGCTGGGGCCATTAGCCAGCTTCTTGCTTAAGCAACCTTCTAGCATTCAAAACCCATGTGGTACACTCAGTAAAAACAAGGCCCGATACATTACAAAACTACTGTTTAAAAAGTAAGTGGCCTTTCCTCCTAATTAATTCTGCCTTCACTTTATTTCTTTGCAACAGTGAAAGGTATCTTCTTGCTAAGTAGAAATGTGAAATCATGTAATGCAGAAGTAACTATTTTTTTTATAAAAAAAAAGAAAGAGAGGGGAGGAAGGATTGGCAAGATCTCTAATATGTAGAAAGCCTATACATATTAGATCTCTAATAGTGAAATATTCTGTGTAGGGTCAGAAGATGCATAAATGGTGTCCAGATGATGGAATAAACTGTTACAGCTTTTGTTTTATGAACATTGGAATGGAGTATAATGAGTTAGATATGCAGAAGGGAGTTGTAGAATGAAGAACTATCTATTTTCATGTTTATTGTTTTTTACCTTGTTTGCATGTCACCTATTCGTGAAGACTCTGGATGTTAACAGCCTCCATATAAAACAGGAGTGTCAAACTGCCTGCCCACAGGCTGGATGTGTCATGGCGAAACCGTGCCCACCCCACTGCTGCCAATGGGAAAAAAGTTGTGACGCATCACGTGACGTTGCGACTTTGACACCCCTGATATTAAAAAAAGCTTCATTCCTGAAAGGGTTCTATCACACACATAAACACACACACACACACACACAGAGAGAGAGAGAGAGAGGGGGGCATACAAGGTTAAGAAAATATAAAATAGGAAATACAAAAGTCATGCATTCATAAACCTCACTTTCAATCATAGCATATCCTTCCCTGTGTCTGACTCTTGGCAACTCTATGTACCAGGTCTCTCCATGTCTTCTGATTTTGCACTTCTTCTTCCAATTGTTTCATGCTGTGGCTGATATCAGATTTACGGTGTTCTTTGGTGGCCTGGGTTTTTTTCAGCACTAAATCTTCCAAGTATAATTGCTTTATCCAGTTATTCTCCCCGCATGATATGACCAAAATAAGTGAAACACAGTTTTGTGATTTTATCTTTCAGTGACATGCTTGGTGTTATGCATGCCAGTACTTGCTTGTTAGTCATCTTTGCTCTCCAAGGAAAATCTATACAAACTTATATCAATTCTAATACAGGTGAAACTTGAAAAATTAGAATATTGTGCAAAAGTTCATTTATTTCAGGAATGCAACTTAAAAGGGGAAACTAATATATGAGATAGACTCATTACATCAAAGCAAGATAATTCAAGCCGTGATTTGTCATAATTGTGATGATTATGGCTTACAGCTCATGAAAACCCCAAATCCACAATCTCAGAAAATTAGAATATTGTGAAAAGGTGCAATATTCTAGGCTCAAAGTGTCCCACGCTAATCAGCTAATTAAGCCATAACACCTGCAAAGGGTTCCTGAGCCTTTAAATGGTCTCTCAGTCTGGTTCAGTAGGAATCACAATCATGGGGAAGACTGCTGACCTGACAGTTGTGCAGAAAACCATCATTGACACCCTCCATAAGGAGGGAAAGCCTGAAAAGGTAATTGCAAAAGAACTTGGATGTTCCCAAAGTGCTGTATCAAAGCACATTAATAGAAAGTTATGTGGAAGGGAAAAGTGTGGAAGAAAAAGGTGCACAAGCAGCAGGGATGACCACAGCCTGGAGAGGATTGTCAGGAAAAGGCCATTCAAAAGTATTGGGGACTTTCACAAGGAGTGGACTGAGGCTGGAGTCAGTGCATCAAGAGCCACCACACACAGACGGATCCTGGACATGGGCTTCAAATGTCATATTCCTCTTGTCAAGCCGCTCCTGAACAACAAACAACGTCAGAAGCGTCTTACCTGAGCTAAAGAAAAACAGACCTGGTCTGTTGCTCAGTGGTCTAAAGTCCAACTTTTGCATCTCATTTGGAAACCAAGGACCCAGAGTCTGGAGGAAGAATGGAGAGGCACACACTGCAAGATGCTTGAAGTCCAGTGTGAAGTTTCCACAGTCTGTGTTGATTTGGGGAGCCATGTCATCTGCTGGTGTTGGTCCACTGTGCTTCATTAAGTCCAGGGTCAATGCCCCATCTACCAGGAGATTTTGGAGCACTTCATGCTTCCTTCCACAGACGAGCTTTATGGGGATGCTGACTTCATTTTCCAGCAGGACTTGGCACCTGCCCACACTGCCAAAAGCACCAAAACCTGGTTCAATGACCGTGGGATTACTGTGCTTGATTGGCCAGCAAACTCACCTGACCTGAACCAAGAGAGCCAAGAGAAAGATGAGAGACATGAGACCGAACAATGCAGAAGAGCTGAAGGCCGCTATTGAAGCATCCTGGTCTTCCATAACACCTCAGCAGTGCCACAGGCTGATAGCTTCCATGCCATGCCTCATTGAGGCAGTAATTGCTGCAAAAGGGGCCCAAACCAAGTACTGAGTACATATGCATGCTTATACTTTTCAGAGGTCCAATATTGTTCTATGTACACTCCTTGTTTTATTGATTGCATGTAATATTCTAATTTTCTGAGATTGTGGATTTGGGGTTTTCATGAGCTGTATGCCATAATCATCACAATTATGACAAATCACAGCTTGAACTATCTTGCTTTGCATGTAATGAGTCTATCATATATATTAATTTCCCCTTTTAAGTTGCATTACTGAAATAAATGAACTTTTGCACGATATTCTAATTTTTCGAGTTTCACCTTTATTTGCTGAAGCCCTGTAGGTTTTGCTGGGACAATTGTTGAGACAATTACAGCCCAACCAATTGTAATAATAAAATAGCAACATAGATGTAGGAGAAGGAATGGCAGAACCTGTGGGCGGAGTGAGCAAACTAAGTCAAACTCCTTTTGAGCATCCCTGGCTCTTATCTATCTTTTATCTATCTTTAACCAGGAATCAACTGTTATTTCAGAAAATTCCTGTGAACAGGGTTTAGCAATAACTCAGTTTAATTGAAACTTCACATGTGGACCTCTTCTTTCATGCCTGATAATAACACATAGAATGTTATTTAAAAAGAAAAAGAAAAAAAATGATGACACTACAAGGAGAAAGGAAAGGGGGGGAAAGGCAGAGAAAATATATTAGGGGACTGGAGGTTAAAACATATAAAAAATGGTTGCTGGAATTGGGTATGTCTAGTTTGATGAAAAGGAGGACTAGAAAACCTTCAATGTCCCTTCCAACTCTCTTATTGTATTGCATTGTTGTATACTGAGTTAGGGAAGTCTATAGCTACGTCTAAGGCTCAACATCACCTTATTTGAAGAAGTTGCTTACATTTAATCACAGAACCTGCTACATTGTCTGAAATCCTTGTCACCTGGTCAGCTAGCAAGAGATTATGGTAATTAGCCTCTGGCCTGCCCAGATATTGTATTATCCATAGGGAAATATACATATCTTATACATTTCTATAAAAAAGGCAATGCAACAACACATAGGTCATCATTTCAATTTCTCATCTTATGGTCTATTGCAGAAACTTCTGTGCAAAAGAGCAGATGGGGGAATATTACGGCAAGCAAGTATAAAAACTGTTGTAGTATTTTTGGGGAGGTAATATTGTAGAGATAATGTGCAGGAGCAACAGTTTTTTGAGGGTACACTGGATTTATGCACACGGACCCTGGCTTAGATAATTTTGCAGGACCATATCTCTGGCATGTTGTTGGAAAGATCCTTTGGTCTTTGTTCAAATCCTATTGGAATCAAATTAGGTGAGATGCAACGATTGAGATTCCACAGTCACTTAGGATGGCATCAAGTAATTTTTGCCAAAAAGTCTGGAATTTGTTCTGAAGAATCAATGAAGTGAGATGACCTGGGTTGAAGATTTATTTGAGCCAGTAATTAACATGTGCTCTGAGCACAAGTTTCGACTGGAACTACAGTATTTGAGAGTTCCTATCAGCAATCTGTCATCCAGTAGCCTTTTTCAGGATGGCTAATTTCTGTTCTTTAGCAGGGTTATACAAGCACGGCATGGTCCCCCTTTTGAAACAGATTAGACTGGAGTTTCTGAAAACAGTTGAAAATTGTGCCTTACTGGATAAAGGTTTTGTCCCTGATGCCTGTCTTTTGGATTGTTCTGCTAGATTTTTTTTCTGGATTCTTTTTTTAAAAAGGTTTTTATTGGGTTATGGATTTTTTAATGTTTGGATTACTTTGAGCCTGCCAAGTATCCATTGACAGAACAGCACAGTGCAAATGTGATCAATAAGTAAAGAAACATTAGGCAGAGGGCGAAAAAATCACAAAAAGGCAGCAGTAGCAACTTTTTTTTAAAGACTGTGAAGACATAAACTTGCAGGGCTCTAGCAGCTGCAAAAAATAATGTTGTGAAGTATAGCTATAAGTTATCCCAAGAATAAATAATCCATGGAAACTCTATGTATAGATGGTTTTGTATTTATGAATATTCTCTTTCCAGTAAAATGAATGGATGGTCCATGCAGGCAAATGCTGTAATCCCAAGCAATTATAACTAAGCCAGCAATTTCTCCCATTTTCACCACATATTTAATTACAGGTCTTTGGGACAGCTAATGCTTTCTAATGATTCAGAATTTTGAAAGTTTTTTCCCACTGCTTATTCCTACAGAAAAGAGAAGTACCATATTTCATAAACAAATTCCTCTGAGAGAGGATTTGGGGGAATTTTGTTGAGAAGAGGTTTCCTTCAATTTTCCAGTGTCTGTTGGAGTTGGATGATCAACCTGTATAAACAAATAAATAGATCGGACAACCATTTGTCTGAAATGGTATAGGAACTCCTGGTCAAGCAAGGGATTGAACTAGAAGACCTCCAAGGTCTCTTCCGAATCTGTTATTCTGTTATTTCAGCTCCCAAGAATTTGTCAGTGTTCTTTACTCACATTGGAGAAATCTGCTTATGCTGATCAACTCTGTGACAGAGAAACCATGTTGTCTCTGCTTTGTTTATTATGTTAAATATTTGATCAGAAACAGTTGTGCTTTACCTTGAGTGAGAATAATTCCCACTTCATTTGGTTACAGTTGTCTCGAATAATCCTGCCAATAATGTGTATAATAAAATGTAAAGAACTTAGTGTCATTTATAGAGGGCTGAACCCTTTCAGGAGGATGCAAGACAAGAATAATACTTCATTATTCATGATGCTTAATGAGGTATTTCTAATGATGCTAGTTAAGATTAATTTGGCTAATATTGTTCTTTCATATAATTTCTCCTTCCTGTATTAAATAAGACTAAAGCGTTTTTGGGAAAGCTTTGGGTGATTTGAAGTATCAAATTGCAGTCCTTGTGTTTTCTGAGCTGCTTCTGATAAGCTGCTAGCTGCAATATTTCTCTGACTTCCAGGAACTCAGAGACAAGACACTTCCTCCAATCCCAATTACTGACACATGGATGTTCTTCTCTCTAGGACACGGGTGTCAAACTCACCAGGCTGGCAATGGAGTGACTGTGGCTTCAGTATGATGAAACCGGCCCACGGGCCAGCAGTTTGACAAGAGTTCTAGGAGGTACCTGGCTTAACAGTAGTAACTATGAGATGTCCTAATGGGCCACCACTTAAGTATGAGCCAGTAATGTGCTGAAGCTGCCAAAAAAGACAATGCAGTCCTGGGTATAAGTCTAGAATAGAACAGAGCTGGAAGGGACCTTGGAGGTCTTTTAGTCCAGCCCCTGCTCAAGCAGAAGGACCTACACCACCTCAGACAAGTGACTGTCTAGCCTCTTCTTAAAAATCTCCAGTGATGGAGTGCCCATAATTTCTGGAGGCAAGCTCTTCCACTGGTTAATTGTCCTCACTGTCAGGAAGTTTCTCCTTAATTTCAGTTTGCTTCTCTCTTTGATCAATCTCCAGCCATTGTTTCTTGTCCTGCCCTCTGATGCTTTGGTGAATAATGTGATCCCGTCTTCTTGATGGCAGCCCCTCAAATACACATGTCACCCCTATTTCTTCTTTTCTTTAGACTAGCCAAATCCAAATCCTGCAGCCGTTCTTCATATGTTTTAGTCTCCAGGCTTTTAATCATCTTGGTTGCTCTTCTCTGAATTTTTTCCCACACTCTCAACAACTTTTTTGTGATATGGTGACCAAAATTGGTTGCAGTATTCCAGATGTGGACTTACTAGGGCTTTATAGAGCACTACTAATACTTCACGTAATCTTGATTCTATGCCTCTGTTTATACAACCCAGGATTGTATTACCTTTTTTTGGCTGCTGCTGCTGCACACTGTTGACTCATAGTCAAGTGATCGTCTACTAGAATTCCAAGGTACCTTTCACAGTTGCTGTTTTTAGACCAGATCTCACCTAATCTGTACCTTTGATTTTCCCTGCCTAAATGTAAAACTTTGTTTTCCTCCACATTGAAACTTATTTTGTTGGATAGGGCCCATTGTTCAAGTTTTTCAAGATCTTTTTGGATCCTGAGTTTATCTTCTGTCTTATAACATCAAGATCACAAGAAGTGATAATGTTGCTTTATATTGCACTAATTAGGCCACATTTGGAATACTGCATCACCGTGATGCAAAAAAGCTGAAGAGACCTTAGAAAATATGCAGAAATGAACAACAAAGATGATAAAGAGTCTGGTGGCTAAATTGTATGGTAAACGATTGAGGGACCGAGATACGTCTAGCCAGTCCAGTACTTGAAGAGCTCTCACAAAGAAGAAGGGATTGACTTATTCTCTAAAGCAGGATTTTTCAACCGGTGGTACTTTAGCACCTGGCAGGTGGTGTGTGACTCCTAGCCAAGTGTAGCAGGGGAGGGAATGAGCTAAACTGGGGAGGCACAGGGCTGGAGGAGATCAGCTGGAGCTGCAGGTCTTGGCAAAAGCCCCAGGATCTGTGTGCATGGTTACATGCTGATTGGAGCTTCTGGTGCACCGGAAGAGAAAAGGAGGAGGAGGGTGGAGAGAGGAGAAGCTATAAAAGGAACATGTTTTGGTGGGAGAGGGAGAGAGAAAAAAACACAGAGAAAGAAAGAGAAGAGAACAGGCTTTTGTCAGTGAGGAGGTGAGGAGAGAGCAAGCAAGTGGCCTTTGTAAGCAAAGAGCGAGTGAGTGAGAAAACGAGAGGCTTTTGCAAGCAAAGTATGAGTGAGTAGAAAACAAGGGGCTTGTGAGTGAGTGAGTGAAAGAGAGAGAGGCTTTTACTAGCAAAGAGTGAGTGAGAGAGTGAGGGGCTTTTTCGAGTAAAGTGTGAGTGAGTGTGAGAGAGAGAACCAGAGGCTTTTGTGAGCAAAGAGTGAGCGAGTGAGTGAGCGAAGGGCTTTTTCAAGTAAAGTGTGAGTATGAGAGAGAGCAAGGGGCTTTTGGAGCAGTGAGTGAGTGAGAGAAAGAGCAAAAGGCTCTTGGAGCAATGAGTGAGTGAGTGAGTGAGTGAGTGAGTGAAAGAGTGAGGTACCTTTGCGAGCAAAGTGTGAGTGAATGAGTGAGAGAGAGAGAGAGAGGGAGGGAGAGGCTTTTGCAAGCAAAGAGTGAGAGAGTGAGTGTGTGTGAGAGAGGCCAAGGTGGTATAAAGACTCCTGCCTTGATTGTTGGACTAGAAGATCTCTGAGGTACCTTCTTGCCCTAAGATTTTGAGTTCTAAATGTAAAAACCCTGTTTAACATGTTTGGCATACTATACAATGATGCTGTTTGCAAAGGCTATTTCTTCTTTGATATGATTCCTTGAACATCCAAAACTAGTCGTTCCAGGAAACATCAGAGATACAATGAGTCTCCCATTAAAAACAAAGCAAGCAAGCAAAAGAAACTACATTTCATACATTTTTTTGTCATACATCACAAGTCTAGTGATTTTTTTCTATTCTTTTTAGATCTATAGAACAATGTGACAGGGCAAAACAAGAACAACAACAACAAAACAACCAAATTGCTTTGTAAGAAGTAGATCAAAGCTGTAAGAGTATTGCAAATCAGCCAAGATTTTATCCAGGTTTGAGACTCATAATTTGAAGATGGAAAAAATATCTATTCAATTTTTGCAACATGAGACTTGAAAATAAAAAAAGATTTGATTCAACCTAATTTGTTATTGGATTTAATAAAAGTTTTAAAGATAGGGAAAGCATCAGAACAACTGCAAGTACTTCATTTTTTGGTAGAATGGGATGAAACAATAAAAAGTACCTTTCTTTTTTTTTAAAAAAAAAAACACCTCTTCCATTATTTTAAGGCAGAGAATAAAATGAATGGGAATGACCAGAAATGACAATGGGTAATTCCTTATGCAATAGAACACCCAGAGATCATAATGGTAGAAGGGGTCACCCTTTAAACCTTGTTGTTAGCCCTTTCTGGAAATAACCATTTCAACATTAGCTTTCCTGTGTTGGAAGAAATTGCTGGCAAGTTGAGAAACTTCTCAGAATTATCCTTTGCCTACTTGCTTTCTTGGCCACCAAGCTTGGCACATCTGCCCTAGGTTGCACAAGTATACTTCTCTCATGAAACTGATGCACAAGGACACTCAACAGTTGATGAAATAGGCGCTGGGGTTGCTGACAGGCTCCATGGCTTAGCTGCATTGCTGCAAAAGCAATCCTGAGTTAGTGACTTACAGCAACTGGAACAAAACATAAGCAGGCAATTTGGCTAGCAGGCTTGTATTGCCACTGAAATGTTCAAATTGAGCATTTTCATCAGATGGGAAAGATAAGCTTCAGTGGATTCAGGCTGGCAAGCACAGACAGAGCAAGAAATAATACTCATAACTATTAATTGGACCATTGAGATCTATAGTTTACGTCAGTTCCCATGGCATGGTTGGCACATGCAAATGCGAAACACGTGTGGAGAGGCAGACTGGCTATTGATGCAGAATTGGAATGATTACAACAGGCAGGGGACACTGACAGAGCCAGGCTAGCAGGTGTAGAGCTGGTGAAAGAAAGCTGGAATGCAAAGAGAAGGTGACTTTCATAGATGAGCAACTGCATTAGGGAGAGAAAGTAATCCTGACAGCCAGACAAGCAGGTGGAGAGTAAGTGACCTTCAGATTTGGGTCTGGGATTTAAGTCAGGATGAGGATATAATCATTGGTGGGAGTAGGATGGCAAGCTAGAAGAATATGGCTTTCCTAGTTTTGTTATGGCACCAGATAGACATAAGTGAATGCTGGCAGGCTAGGTAATAGAACTGGGTTTTTTTTAAAAAAAAATGTCTCAGAGTTGAGATTGAGCAAGATGGAGACAGCATTTGACCAATGCATTCTGGCAGCTGAATTTGGCAGTGGGGAAGCTGGTATTAAAGAAAATGCAAGGCTTTTAGAGATGAGCCAGTGAAGAGAGGTTGGAGAAAATGATAGACTGGAAGAAGAAGCCTGGAAGATCTAGCTTTTACCTTTTGTTTTGTTTTGTTTTCAAATGGTAAGCATTTGGAGACAAGTGCCATCCGTAACAATTTGGGAAGGAAAAGGGTTCGGTGGGAAGGATCAATTGTAGCCTTGCTCTTATTACTAGGAAGAGAGATTGTTTGGGGGGGGGGGAAACCAGTCACTGTCTGTGCAAATCTATTTGTAAAAGTAACACGTTTGGAGAAAAGCTGTGTTCTTCTTATGCCCATTCATACAATGCTTAAAACTGAAATCTATCTGAGCAATGGCAGGTGATGTCAGCAGAGGTAATGAGTTTAACTCAATATTACAAATTGGTAGCCTTCAAAGCATTGCCTAAAATGGCCAGAAGGTAGCACAAGCACAGTAGTATTAGCTCAAGATCACAAAATTAAGCCTTTGGGCCAATTTTTTTTTTAAAAAACACCTTAAGAATGTTTAAATTCTTCCTTTACCTAATAGACATCTTTCACAAAAATGCAAGGTTTAGGATGACAGGGAACAGTTCCAAAGTGGATACAATAGTCTTTTTCTATTTTTTAAAATATTATTTATTTACTTCATATTTCTTAAGTGCCCATCTCCCTCATTATCTTTTTTATTTGCAAGCCACTCAAAATTGCTAAGGAATCAGGCAGCCTCTAAATGTGATGATGAGAAAGAGACAGAGAGAGGATGAATGTCACTATCATGTCACTAGCAGTGTTTCAATATTTGTGTGGCTGCCACAAAGAAAAGGGGGTCAACATATTTTCCAAAGCACCTGAAAACAGGACAAGAAACAATGGATGGAAACTCATCAAAGAGAGAAGCAACTAAGGAGAAACTTCCTAATATTGAGAACAGTTAACCAATGGAATGGCTTGCCTTTAGAAGTTGTGGGTGCTCCATCACTGGAGGGTTTTAAGAAGAGACTGGACAGCCACTTGTCTGGAATGGTATAGGTTGTCCTGCTTGGGCAGGCTATTGGACTAAAAGACCCCCGAGGTCCCTTCCAACTCTGTTATTCTGACTGACTGACTGACTGACTGACTGACTGACTGACTGACTGAATGAATGAATGAATGAATCTTGGTATTGGAATTGTGTACCAAACTGAATAGGAGTCAGCTGTGTCACATGACTGTAAAATAACCCTGTGTTTTTTACTGAATCAATGACAGTGTAATTTCCAAGGGTGACTCTTCTACCATTAGGTTCTCTGAGAGTTCTGTCACATAAGGACTTACCCACTGGCATTTGTAGTTATCCCCATTCATTTTGTTCTGTTTTCCTTATTCCTGCTTTCTGTGCCTTAAAATAATGGTTCTACTATATTCTCTGCCTTAATATAGTAGATTCTCATTTTAAGAAAGTTTGAGGGAAAAAATAGATTATTTAGAGAATAGCAACAAAAATGAACAGGTCACTAGAAATCCAATTCAAGTCTTTTTTATATTTCCTTAGTTTCTTAAATTTTAATATTGATCTATTAGCTATGACAGGAATTGATCAGCCAGCTTGTGATCTGAACCTGACATCATGCTTTGAGATAGTGTAACTGGCTCAAAGTCACCTAGCTGGCTTTCATGCTTAATGTAGGACTAGAACTCACAGTCACTTAGTTTTTAATCTAGTGCTTTAGCAGACTCCCTAGATCAGGGGTGTCAAACTGGCAGCCCATCGGCCAGATGTGTCATGCACAGGCCACATCCACGCCAACTCTGCAAAGGCAAAAAAATGTCACAATATGTCACAATACATCAGGTGAGTTTGATTGAAGCAAATTATATAATATGTGGTTTGCTCATCAGAGGTACAGTATATCACAACACTGTGGGAGAAGCATGTTATATTGCAAATTACACCACCTTGATGAAACATCATGGTAGGGCTAATTTTAAATAGCTAACTGAACTTTAAAACAATGCATTGCATATGTTCAGAAGCTACTTCTCCTGTGCAAAGCAACCCAAAGCAGTTGCTTGGCTCAGTAAATACTTTGTTCTTAAGTTTAATTCTATTTTCAAATAGTAAATGAAGAACTTCATACCACTTCTGGAAAGTTTGCATACTTTGAATTTTGTTCAGTTTCAGTTCATTGAATACTAAACCTAACCTAATAGTGGGTGAAATTAGTTCTGACGGGAGAATAAAGTCGATGCTTCTAACTCTACAAAATGCTTTTAAAAAAAAAAAAAGAAAATGTCCTCCAATGAACCCTATGCTTTGAAATGATGCAAATTAAATAACGAGAGAAGTAAAACTCTTAATTTATAGGCAAACCTCATTGCATATGTGACAGTTGGTTATGTGAAATGTGTTAAAATATGCAGCTCTGAATATAGTGCTTTCACTAAACATTTCAGAAGAGTACATTGTGATGAAAGATGAAATTATTACCAAACAGAGGAATGGATAGGGAAATATTAAGGTATGAAGTATATCCACTGTTATGACTATTTTCTTACCCATCTCCATAAACTTCTAGAATAACTGTCTGCTCATGAAGGCATCCATATTCAGATTTCAAATATTTGAGCTGACTTTTTCAAAAATATTTCTGAAGCAAGCATCAATGACTAACTTGTTTTCCAAGTTGGAAAAAGGATTCTCCAATTTCTAGAAAAAATTGTGTGGGCCAATGTGAGGCTCCTATACAACTAGATTAACATTTAGCTATACATTTCCAAATACTGGCTCATATTCTCTTTAATGGAGCCCTCTCCTTATCTCAGTTATATACTGGAACTACTATAAACTCCCAAAATCAGTAATTCAGGGAAATAGCACACTAGCAGACATTGTTAATAGATATTTATTGTATTGTATTGTATTGTATTTATTCAATTTCTATAGCTGCCTGTCAGGACCCTCAAATGCATTTGCTTACAGTTTATTGCTTGTACCTATGTATTCATTTTTGGGGCCTGCCATTCTGTTGGGGGAGGGCTTGTTCATTGGGGAATATAATTGCCTTGCTCTGCTTTGTCCTCCCTCCATGTGAAATGAATGTGGTCTGAAAACATCTGTCTTATCTCCAGATAACAGAGCCTGGGACTGTTGGGAAATGAAATTGAGAGAGACCTTGAGAAGGGTGCTAAATCATTAGGTTCTCAAAGCAACCTACTACCTATGAATTGGTTGGATTTCAAACAGATGGTTGGACACTGGGGGGAGGAGACCTGAATGGGCATTTTGATGTAACCTTTCACAGATGAAATCCTTAGACCTTGCTTTGCCTTCCTGCTATCATTAACTCTCAATAAAAGATCCTTTTGAAAATCAACCAGTGGAACAGCTTACCCCTAGAAATTGTGGGTGCTCCATCACTGGAAATTTTTAAAAAGAGACTGGACAATCACCTGTCTGAGATGGTATAGGTCCTCCAAGATCCCTTCCAGCTCTATTCTATTCAATGCCTGTTTCAAGAGTTCTTCTTTCTTGGGAGATCTAGTTGAGGCAGGTCCTTACACTTCCCAACTCAACCAAATGACTCTGGATGGCTTACAATTCTAAAATTATAAAACACTTGAAACAATGTAAAAGACATTAAAGCAATAAAATACATCCACAAAATAAATAAGTATAAACAGCAGCCATGATCAAAAAACTAACAGTAAAGCCAAGTAATGATGGGGCCTTAGCACATTCCAAGCCCCAGACCTGGGTATAGTGCCAAATTTTTAAGCTTTGTGAAAAGCCAGTGTAGTGGGGATCATTCTAATCTGTGAGAGAAGAATATTCCCATAAAGCAGGGGATACAGCAGAAAAAGTCTGTCTTCTAGTTAACAGAAGAAAAGGGTTGGAAGGTACCTTGAAGGCCTTCTAGTCCAAATCCTCCCTACTCAAGCAGGAAACCCTATACCCTCCTCCTCCTCCTCCTCCTCCTCCTCCTTTCTATACATAAGCAAAGTGATTAACAAAAGTATTAAATTTCAGTGTTTTCCTTGAGCACATGGAAGCAGTTCATATGTGTATATTGCAAAGTCACCGGGCATTTGGTTTCCTCTAAACTATATTATGGATTCAATTGGCAGAAATAAAATTGTTTCAATAACACAACCTTCTCTGCTTTTCTCTAAGAGGCCACTTGGGATTTGCCTTTTTTCCTCCAAACTTCCATGCCTCTGGCAACAGCAATTTTATCATCTCAGCTGCTGTTTTTTATAGGGAAAATAAAAATCCAAAGCCAGTGTAAGAACAATTCCTTGTAAGCCTCCTAACCCTAGCAAGAAAATTTCTATATTTGAATTACTTTAGAATATTGCATAATTTTCATTCCATCATTTATTGATTTTTTTTATTTGGCAAATTTATATAGTTGCCTGTCTTACTAAAATGCAATTCCTGGCAGTGTACAACCAACTCTTCTTCTTCTTTTCTTCCTCCACTTTTAGAGCTTTGGATGTTGAGGGAGATACAAAGTTCTGGTTCTTGTTCTTCTGGTGGCCTCAACTATAGTTTTTTTTTTTTTAATGCTAGTGTAGCATGTCTTTGATGTTGTTAGTCCATCTTCTGGGTCTTTCTTGTGTTCTTTGACCTTCTCCACTTTTTGTATATATCTAATACTGCACAGGTTGGCAGAAGCTGGGACGAGTAACAGGCGCTCACTCTGTTACGCGGCACTCGGGATTCGACCCGCCAAACTGCTGACCTTCAGATCAACAAGCTCAGCGTCCTAACCCACTGAGCAGTTCGAAAGCAGGTAAAAATGCAAGTAGAAAAATAGGGACCACTACGGTGGGAAGGTAACAGCGTTCCGTGCGCCTTTGGCGTCTAGTCATGCCGGCCACATGACCACGGAGACGTCCTTGGACAAACGCTGGCTCTTCGGCTTTGAAACGGAGATGAGCACCGGCCCCTAGAGTTGGAAACGACTAGCACGCACGTGCGGGGGAACCTTTACCTTTTTAATACTGCACAGAATCCCAAGGCTGAGTTTTTCAACCAACACACACTTATAAATGATATAACACCCAATAAAATCAATTGAACATAAATAAGAATTTAATTTAATTTAATTTAATTAAATTTATATACCGCCCTTTCCCGAAGGACTCAGGGTGGTTTACAGGGTATTTAAAATCAAACAGTACAAAATACAAAAGTTAAAAAACAATTAAAAAGATTAAATTATCCCTTAACTAAAAACCTCAGTTAAAAATTCTCAGCCTGGGCTGGAGAGCTCAAAGAGCCAGGTCTTCAGGTCCCGGCGGAATGAACAAAGGTCAGGGGCGGTCCTAAGCTCCATGGGCAGCTGGTTCCAGAGGGCAGGCACACCCACAGAGAAGGCCCTCCCCCTGGGTGTTATCCGCCGGCAATTTTTTACTGGCGGCACCCTGAGAAGACCCTCCCTGTGTGAGCGCACTGGACAAAGGGAGTTTGATGCTGGCAGGAGGTGTTCCCTCAAATATCCTGGACCCAAGCCATTTAGGGCTTTATAGGTCATCACCAGCACCTTGAAGACAAAATTGTGAGATAATAACAATCAGCTAATCACGGTACAGCCATCTTATAGACTGCTCATGGAATTTGCAAGGTGGTTAGAAAAATCACCTTTTAAAGCTTTCCATAAGGATAGCGGGATGGGGCTAGCTCATCTTAGGGAGAATGATGTTCTAGATGCTGGGAATCACAGGTATACATCTTTTCAGTTCTTTCAGATGGAACTCTTTTACAGACAAGAACTATAACATAAATTCCTGGTGAAACTAATAGGCTGGGAGCATCTTCCTCCTCCTCCTCCTCCTCCTCCTCCTCCTCGAATTACATTTAATTTCTGAGTTAAGGAAAAAATGTCTTATAAAAGTTATCTTCTTCAAGATCATTGCTTATTATATGAGATATCACTCTATTTCTTTCTTTCAGGTCAGTCTTGATGCCTGACAACTGCCAGGACAAGTCCATGCAGTAACCTTCTTCCAAGAGCTGAAAAAAAGTAATCAGCCCAAAGTCACCCAACTGACTTCATGCCTAAAGTAAGAGAAAACATCCAGTTTCTAGTCCAGTACCTGTAACCACTATATTAAATTGGCTCTTTAGCTATAAGAAAGTTATGGCTTTGTGTGTGTGTGTGTGTGTGTGTGTGTGTGTGTGTGTGTGTCTTTTCCCACAGCTTGAGACACAGTACTTGTCTATTTATATACAGAGGTTTTTAGAAGTATGCAGTTGCAAGGATGTATTTATTTCCTTTTATATAGAAATTGAGATGCATTTAGTAATATGCTATGTGGAACATGGAGACACCATGGATATTTTTTTTCCAATTTTGTTGGTACCAAGTCATTTCAGACTACCAAAGATAGTTTACTCTTAGGCTTTTTGTCCTGCTAATCTGAATGACATAGTGGAAAATAGAAACCTTTATTGATTCTCAACTCTCTTATGATAGGAACATCACAAAAGGTTTTTCCAAATATTCTTATTTTTGTTGAAACCACAAGAATATATGAGCTGATAATAGTTCCCTAAATGGCATCTTTTGTCTCCATAATTTCAAAACATTGCTAGGACTAAGTCTACTTCTGCTATCATAAAAATAGAGGTAAGTGCATTTGTAGCTATAAACTAATCTCAAAGGAATGCAAGTAAAGTGCTCATAATACAGAACAATGGGAATAAATCTATGTTTTTCACTTCTGTATTTCTTTCTTTTTATACAAAATAAACAATTACAATATAGAACTTGAAAAACAACTGCATTCCATGGTTTACTATTTATTAAAATCCTCCTCTCTGGATGTGGGAATTCAAATGAAACATAGTGTATTCAACTATGATTAATATTTTACATTTTCTTATTCCTTTATCCTTTTTTTTCTTTTATTTTTGCTTCATTTCACTTAAAGTGAAACCATTCATCCATGTTTTGATGTTGGGGGAAAGTCTTAAAGTAACAAAATGTACTCTTTAGGCTGATCACATAGCAAGAAGAATGGATGGCCGGTGGACCAAGGAAGTCATAGAATGGATTCTACTTGATAAAAAGCATTCACAAAAGACACTTAAAACAAGATGGTTTGACAACATCAACAAATATTGTGGTCCCAATTGGCAAAAGAAAGCTCAGGACCATATTGGTTGGAAGCATGTGAATACATCCATCCTGCAGGGGATAGATAATGGCTAAAATTGATGATGATTATGATGATCATTATCATCAATATCATCATCATCAACAACAACAACATAAACATCATGTTTACATCATTGCTCAGGGTTCATGCAGAACCTAAGCATAAGAAGCTTCTATTTAAAAATGATTATCATCATCTTAAATAGCTTTGAGCAAGATGCTATCTTTCAGGCCAGCTCTATACATAGAATGAATGTAGATTACTTTATAGGATTGTGAAATAAATATGCACTTTGGCTATATTTCCCAAACCAAAATTACAGCCTATTCCAGCAGTTAAAATACACCTTTTTAAATCACAATAATATACATTTTTATTGAAAAAGAACATCCTTTCCTTTAAGTGGTAGGTATGACCAAATCAATCTGTTTTGTTTCCTCCACAGTTATTTCACTGTCACCTTGAAATCACAAATTCTTTCTATCCAGAATTTTTTTTACATATTATGCAGAAAGGTGTGAAATTATACAAAATTTCAGCTCATTAATACTGGATGCAATTAATTGCACGTTGGGTGCACAATTTCATATTTCTGTACATATATACAGTGTATTAAGGTAAATCTGTACTGAGTTTAGTTACTGTTGATCCTAGGGAAATGTGGACCAAATTTCCACTTCGCTAATCAGGAAATGTTACTTAACTCCTGCATTATTATTTTTTTGCTCATTTGTGATTGATATTTTTACCCTGCTGTTTTATGTATGTTGTTTCCATTCAGAGATAAGAAAGAAAGAAAGAAAGAAAGAAAGAAAGAAAGAAAGAAAGAAAGAAAGAAAGAAAGAAAGAAAGAAAGAGAAAGAAAGAAAGAAAGAAAGAAAGAAAGAAAGAAAGAAAGAAAGAAAGAAAGAAAGAAAGAAAGAAAGAAAGAAAGAAAGAAAGAAAGAAGGAAAGAAAGAAAGATCTCAAAGTAAAATAATGAATAGATAACCCTTATAAAAACACAATTAACTTAAAGGTAGTCTCTTCACTACTTACAAATCTGGCATAATTAGCTTTGCTTCTTTCCCAACTAGTTTTGAAGTCTTTAAAACAGTCAGTTATTTAAATAGATGACTCATTAGTGCTGGTATCTAGTATATATAGCATATCAAAAGCTTCAATTGCTGTGCCAAATAAATTTGTCTTTTACAAAATGGTAACATTAAATGTGGGATAAATGTTCTTAACAAGCAATCTAATGAGAGGATTGACTGACCAAGGGCCCATGGCTTATTCAATTACTCATTAGATTTCCCATGAGCTACTGGCATGTTTTTAAATGTGCAATGCACAAACTCTTAATTAAGAATGTAAGCATATAAAGGTAAAGGTAAAGGTTCCCCCGCACATGCGTGCTAGTCGTTTCCAACTCTAGGGGCCGGTGCTCATCTCCGTTTCAAAGCCGAAGAGCCAGCGCTTGTCCGAGGACATCTCCGTGGTCATGTGGCCGGCATGACTAGACGCCAAAGGCGCACGGAACGCTGTTACCTTCCCACCATAGTGGTCCCTATTTTTCTACTTGCATTTTTACGTGCTTTTGAACTGCTAGGTTGGCAGAAGCTGGGACAAGTAACAGGCGCTCACTCTGTTACGCGGCACTCGGGATTCGACCCGCCAAACTTCCGACCTTCTGATCGACAAGCTCAGCGTCCTAACCCACTGAGCCACCGCGTCCCTTCTTATGTAAGCATATATCCAGCATCAAACAAGAGGGTTTCCAGTTATGTAATGGGGCTTCTTGCTCTCCTTCCCTCTGTGCTCTTCCTTCAAACTAGTTAGAGAAGAGGGGGAAAAATCTGTTTTGCTGGGTTGCTGTCATTACTTATAGGCTCAGGTGGGCTCACAATACAAACTCTTAAAAATATCTTATTGAATGATACTGCTCCCACATTATTTTCCGTTTCTCATGAATCAGAATTCATGTAATAATCACTGGATTTTGCTGAATAGTTCACCAGTAAAGTATTCCCTACTTTGCTTTACTCATTCCAATTCTGGGTCTTAAGAATCTTATATAAATGAATTTCCTGCTTCCTCTGAGACCTCTAAAAAGTTTCAAAAGTGGCTGAGAGGTGGGGTTTTTTTTAAAAAAATGAGCAAGATTTCAGGTGAAAGTGAGTTTGCCATTAAAAGGATTTGGGAAAAGAAATGTAGCTTGTCGATCAGAAGGTTGGCAGTTTGGCTGGTCGAATCCCGAGTGCCGCGTAGCAGAGTGAGCGCCTGTTACTCGTCCCAGCTTCTGCCAACCTAGCAGTTTGAAAGCACGTAAAAATGCAAGTAGAAAAATAGGGACCACTACGGTGGGAAGGTAACAGCATTCCGTGCACCTTTGGCGTCTAGTCATGCCGGCCACATGACCACGGAGATGTCCTCGGACAAACGCTGGCTCTTCGGCTTTGAAACGGAGATGAGCACCGGCCCCTAGAGTTGGAAACAACTAGCACGCATGTGCGGGGGAACCTTTACCTTTACCTTTACAATATCTTATGCTATCAAGTAACAAAAGAAACTGAGGTTTTTATCTGTGTTAGAAACAAGTTAGATGCATTCATGTACATTATGTCAGAAAGTTTCAAGTGATATACTTTTTTTAAAAAAAACCATACTTTTTAATATAGCCTCATGGAGTAGTTTTATTCTAGTACCATGATAAATATTTTTTCCATTCCATTCATATGTACTTATTTTTTTTAAAAAAAAATGTGAGTCTGCTTGTTCACAGAATAACTATTCTGGGTGTCTTGAGTTCCAAAAGAAATACCTATTAACTAAGATGAAAACTGTTGGGATTACCTCCCACCATTCCATCTAGCAAAATCCATTGGTGCTCACTACCACCTTGATGGATCTTTGATTTGGGAAAGGAGAATTTGAAGGGGACAACTTTTTTAAAAAGTACTGGGGTACAGCTATTCACCTTTTAATTTTCTTAGAATGTTGATGAAATTCTCATCAGTGTTATCATTCAAAAATTCATTATCATTCAAAAATGATAACACTAGAATATTTTTTTTCCTCTGTCAGCTTACTGTTTAGAATGTTTGTTTGATTGGTTGGTTGGTTGGTTGATTGATTGAAACCACATACATAGATTTTTCTCCATGACAATCTCCATGACCTAATATGGTCTTCCAGATCTTCCAAACAGTGCACCCATTGCCAGTGTAACTGAATTCACCTACCTAGTTGTTGGTCATCTCCTTTTTGTCTTTCTTTTCATCTTTCCTGGCATTAGAGCCTTTTCCAAAGAGCTAGTCTCCACCATAATGTATCTGCAGTAAGATTCGAACCTATTTCATATCTGAATGAAAGTTCTAGGCTGATTTGTTGGATGGTCTATTCATTCGTTTCCTTCGTGGTATTTTTAAGTCTTCTCTAACCCTAAAGGTCAAAAACATCAATACTTTTTTCTTTATCTTCTTCTTCAAAGTTTAATGTTCACATTCCAGGACTGTCATGGGGAATACCATTGCTTGCACTCTTCTGATTTTTATAGGAATAAACACATCACGGCATCCAACAATCTTTTCGAAGACCTTCGCGGCTTTTCTACTAAGTGCTGGTCTGTGGTGTATTTCTTGACTGCTTGTTTCTCTACTGTTGATGGTTGCTCATACAATAGCTTCATTATCAAGTCTAAGGCTATTGCCCTTATAAAGTTTAGTTTTTCAGAACCTAAACAAAATTAAAAATCAGATGAGATAAGAATTTTGGCAAGTGAGATATACACAGGTACCTTGTTGCCACTTTCTGCCATGTATTATTATATTGCTACATTGTGGATAGGCTCCAGAGAACCATATGAGTTGGAATGTTAATGAAAGAATAGATTTGTTTTTCTCACTCAGCAGCCAATATGCTTCTTTTTCATACTCTGATGACCACATGGTTAACTGCTTTTGAAACTAAGATATAGGAAAAACATTGTGACTGCAGCATGGAAACTACAGACTATAGTTTCTATGCTACAGTCACACTCAACATTCATTAAATATATGGCAGCCTTTCAATAAATGAAAAGTTATCTTTGGCACTTAACTGAAAGAATCAAATCATATCATCACTAAGTGCTACTTATAATTGGCTAAATACAGAACCCGATGCTTAGAATCTCATCTTGGCTAAACTAGATGGGATGAGCAAAGATATAGTCCAACACATTGGCACAGAAACAATCTGGGGAAGGCTTACCACAAAGCTATTTAAATCTACTACAAACAGAAAACTAGCTGGGCTTATTGCAAAAAAGTGATCAAACATTTTGAAGCTGATCTGTAATACGCCTTATATGTCAGGCCAATTAATTTCAGACATTTGGGAATAATTAAAATAAGTCAGAAATCCAAATTCAAACTGATTCTTAGAACCTAACTAATCATAAACATGATGCTTTCATTTCCTTTTCTTGCTACTCTGTTGCATAAAATTTCCATTAAAAATTCTACTTACATGCCCTTAATAAACCATGCTAATCTGTTTTGCAAATCTTATTTTATTCCACTATAAATCTGTTGTGCATTTGTGTTTTTATACTTAACTGCATGGAAATAGAAGGCCCTATTTGTTAATGCAGCATGCCTCTCCATCGCTATGGTATTAAGGACAATTTACCTGATTCTACATCAATTAAGTGAAGCCACAAATATAAATGTTAATCACTTATGTCTTTATTGGCATGTAGAAACCAAGTGTTTCCTTCTACATGGGATTTTAAATGCCACTCAGTGAGCATTCATGTGTGTCTCTATGTATGTATTTGTGTGTGTGATATCAGATATATCCCCTGGTAGAGATTTCCTCTTGCATTCTTTAGTTGTTGTTATGACAGTTTTTTTTTTGTTTTTTTTAAAAATTGTTATGTCATTGATCAGAAGAGATAAGAAAGTTTAATAGTATTCATTTGCATCCATTCTCAAACCTGTAAATTAAAGACAATGCTTTAACAGTTAATGGGATAAATCCAGCCAGAGATCAAATAAAAATAATGGAACTCTATATGCTTGTCAACTAAGCAATCAATCAGTTGGAAATGATTGGATTATATAAAGGTACTGAGGAGTCAGAGTTCAATTCAGAGATAGGTAGTTTTCCATTGATGCCAAAGATAGTCAGGTATCCATCTCTGGCATAAGATAGAAAAACTACTCAAGTATGGATCATTTTGTAGAATAGGAATGAATAAATCTAATATATTAAGGGGAGGCCTTGAATTCTTTGTCACTGATAGTGAATCTTCTCTACATTTATGTACTGCACAATGACCTTTAGTTGAAAAGATGTAAAACCAGTGACATCATGTTATAGAGAATCTTAAGTATCATTTTTTTAAAGTTGGCCTTCCCCAGCCACCAACTCCCTTTAATGACTGTATTTTAATGGTGTTTCTTTAAGTTCTTTTTATTTTATTTTCAGCTATGCACTTTGCTCGGCTGTTATTCTGAATGGTTTTATGGTCATGACAAACTGTCCTGAAGTTTTCTGTAAGGAGAAACAGGCTAGACATATGTGAAACCAATGAATGCATTCAATTATGTACAGAAGTTCCCTTTCTCAATGGAATATACACTTTATTCTCATGTGCATTTTTCCTTATCTATGTATGGTGTTTGTAGTTTTCCTTATATGTAGGTCCAAGGATGAGTGGGTGTTTCGAACATTTTTTTTCCTAACATAGCTTTTCTGCTTATTTCTGCAGATGTGCATTTTTAAAATAGTATGCTGAAAAAAATATTCTCCAATTATCCTCTCCCCATTCCTGGAAAAACTATTTTTATTCCCTGGGAAGTCTATTAGAAGCCATTAGACTTCTAGAACAGAGATGAATATATATTTATGCATGTTTACATTCAGAAAGAAATTCTGTTGGTTGCGTAATTTATCCTTGTTTCTGTTTGTTTATTTGTTTCTTTGTTTTGTTTTGTTTTAACTATCCAGGCAAATGATTATAGTTATGGATACCTTCTAATGCTGTTGCCTTTTAGTGTATATTGTTTTCTCACACCAGATTGAAGTAATATTTTGCTTTTGGTCATCTTCTGGTAATGCTGTCTTGCCTATTCCAAAAATTTAGGTTTGCTCTAAGGCAGGGGTTCCAAACTGCCAGCTTGCGGGCCGGATGCGTCACAAGGAAACTACGTCCACCCCATTGCCAGCAATGGGGAAAAAGTTGCCTTGGAGTCTCTTGTTACTAATTCATTATCTTTGTCTTCATATTTTTATTCTGGCCTTGCTTTAAATGATTTCAAACTTCTTATTTTTTTCCCTAGACAACTGCTTAGAAATCAGAAATGAGAAATCTACATGCAGCTAGAGTACATACAATGATGGAGATTGCCCTGATAAATATATTATACATGTTCTAAGATGGCGGCGCCTGGAATGGCTGTGGCTGCATTGGCTCTTGAAGGCGAATAGTTTTGGGAGGGATAGTAAGGGCTATAGGCCACATGATCAGGAAGATTTTAATGTGTTTGAGCAACATGGTGGAACTAGGGTAACATACGACATACGACCAACAATCTTTGCTGGCCTGGCGAGTTTCTAGTTGTTTTGGAACTGCTGGTGAGACCGTTAAAAGTCGTTGGCGCTGTTTGAATTTGTTCTACCAGCAGCAAGATCTGACTGCTGGCCTAGTGATGGATTGTATTGCAAACCAGAGCTGTTTCCAGAGGAGGCAGAGGAGGAGAGGACCTGGAGCTTATGGAGCGAAGGAACTGGATGAGGCTGTCGGCAGGCCCAGAGGAAGAGAGAGAAGCTTTTGGAGGAGTTGGTGGCGGCGGCAGCGTGCTCCAGGGGTGAAAAGAAGCAAGGCCTCTTTAAGGAAAAGGTGGAAGAGTCAGGATCAGAAAAAAGAAAAAAAATACAAGCTAACTTGAGGGCTAATCCACATGGAGCCCCATTTCCATCTGTCCTGTTTGCCATCGTTCACTCCCTAGAGACTAAAATGGACAATGTGAAATTTGAGCGGGCCCCGAACAAGGAGTATATATCGGAGGTGGTGACTCTTTGAGAGCTGTATGCAACGAAATTTCATTTTGATGTATGCTGATTGGTGTACATTCAAAGTGACAATAAAGTTATCATTATCATCTATATTACATTATCACATTTTTTGAAAAAAAAACCTTTGAGTCTGTCTTGATTAGTGGTGATTGCTTGGAAAGCATGGTTCTGTTGTTGTTGTTTTTTGCTTGTCATTGCCTCTTTCCTAGGGATGAAGGAGAGTGACTGGCTCAAGATCATCCAGTTGGTTTTGTGTCTAAGGCAGAACTAGAATTCACAGGCTCCCAGTTTCTAGCCTGGTTCCTTTAACCAGTGCATTGTAGGCTCTGCATTATATGAACCATTATATTTGCTGAAAGATATTTAAGTCTGGAGCAAAGGGGTTTGGTTTCAAATACCAGGAGTGTTTAACATTCACAAGGCAGAATATAAAATCTGAATATAGGCAAACACATTCAGACATCATTTAAATTATGTCAAGGATTATATTTCATAGAGACAAAATTCTGCATGAAAGCACAAGTATTTCTTTTTATTAAAAGTTACATGCATTCTAAAAAAGAAGCAAGCGACTCAAAGGATGAATTTTCCAAGAGGTTATGCACAAGCTTTAAGATTATTAACTGTGGCAATGGGCAGTGTGGAAACAATTTATACACTTATTGCAAAGGCAATTCTATTTCTGAAAATGGCCATTTGAAAGTGTGTCATAAATATTGGTACTTACATTTACAACCTTAACAGCAGTTTTGTGTGCTGCATCTGCAAATCTCAGTAGGTTTGCTCATGTGTGGTATAAAGCTTGTCTTCCGAGAATAATAGCACAATCCTATGCATATTTATAAAAAGCAAGTCCCAATGTCTTAGAGGGACTTTGTTCCCAGGACTATATATCAGCCAAGTATTATTTTTTTTAAAAAAAATCTGTTTATTCCTATCATCATCCTCTGGATTTCTCAGTGCCTAAACTGGGCATTTTATTAGTTTTGATTTATACTATATATTAATCTATGCCATTCCTTAGCATGTTCTGCAAATTCTGGAATGTGATCTGTAGGAATTCTGTGGCCATCTGATTTTTAATATTTTGAAAGACATATCTGAATTAATCTGTAATTAGTTCAATCTCCACTAAGGCTCACTTTTTAAAGAATCAGGAGAAAGACTCAAAATTTTATCATTACACTCCAGCTAGCTTTAAAACAAGTGACAGCACCAGTCACTTTGATGAATGGAAAAGTAGTAAGATACCTTTATGCATAAATGTAGCAGTGCAAAGTGTGCCAATGGGATTGTCTTATAAAATCTAAAGGCTGTTTAAAGGCACTAGGTCCCATGAAGTTTCCAGCTCCATAGAACCTTTTCTCAATGCTAGAGCTGTAATATACAAACAAGAGAACTATTTGACTGCAAGTGCCTCCAGAAGAAACTCAAATATGCCTATGTAAATTCATTGATACTCCCTACCATGGTTCAGCCTGGGTGCATTTATTCCACCAGACCAGGGTTTCCTTTTGCTAAGAAGGAAATTTGCATTTTGCTCTTGACCAGGAGTCTTCAAACTTGGCCCTTTTATGACTTGTGGACTTCAACTCCCAGAATTCCTCAGCCAGGCATGCTGTCTGAGGAATTCTGGGAGTTGATGTCCACAAGTCATAAAAGGGCAAAGTTTGAAGACCCCTGCTCTTGATTTTTTTTTAAAAAAAATTGCAAGCAAGGAATTTCCTTTTGCAAGCAAGGGATATTGCTGAAGTGGCTGGGTTCCATTTGATCTTATGGAGTTCCCAATAGCTGAGTACCAAATATTTGACTTATCTATGCTTGCTATTGTTGAAAAAGAGCATATTCTGCTTGGCTATCAGTTCCCTTCCAGTGCTACATAATCACAACAGAGTTGCTGTTAGTACCCTGTTAAGTTCCACAGTCAGGACACATACTACTACTGTTTAAAATATAAAATTAGAAGACCTGGGCACCTGAAAGTACTATTTATCTTTTTCCACCAGATATGATAAACACATATGAAGGATATTTTTTTTTCTTTTAAAATTGTGGTTATTCAGGAATTAATTGAAGACATAAACTTTCAAACCTACCATAAAGTTCATATTTGGTTTACTAAATATCAATTTAATTATCCAGGAAAGTAACAACAGAAATTCTGCCCCATTTCCTAATAATAAACAAAAACTGTGTGGTTCAGAATTGCTTAGAGTAAATTCAAATACCAACCTTCCCCACACAAATCTACTCAATCAAATTGTGCTAGTAATTTGAAGAATAGTTCTTGGCCCACCTGTCTAGATCAGTTTGGCTTCAGGAAGATGAATGAAAATGGCAAATGCCTGCTGGAGTTTTGCTACTACTATGGTTTTTGTGTTAGCAATACATTCTCTAAAACAAAGCCTCAACACAGAGTTTCTTGGAGACATCCAAGATCAAAGCATTGGCACCAGCTCAACTTGATTCTTACCAGGTGCTGCAACCTTCCCAGTATTACAATCACACACAACTACCAGGACGCTGATTGTGATACAGACCACTCCTTGGTGTGCAGCAAAATAAAACTGAAAACAAAGAGATTGCATCACTCGAAGAAGGGAGGAAGACCACGAATTGACATCAGCAAGACCCACAATCAGGGCAAAGTGAGGAATTTGGACAAGCACTCAAGGAAACTCTCCCAGGCCTGGCTGAAGCAAATGCATCTGAATGATGGGAATATTTCAAGAATGCTGTTTATAACACCGCCTTGTCAGTATTTGGTAAAGAGATCAGAAAGACAGCAGATTGCTTTGAAGCCCATTCGGAGGAGCTGATGCCAGCCATCGAGGAAAAAAGGGGAGCTCTAATTGCATATAAAGCCTGTTCCAGTGAGCACAACCTACAGGTTCTGAGAGCTGCTCGTAGCAAAGTCAAACAGATCACCAGGAGATGTGCTAACGACTATTGGCTGTAGCTTTGCTCTCGGATCCAGATAGCAGCTGACACAGGCAACATCAAGGGGATGTATGATGACATCAAGCAGGCCTTAGGTCCAACACAGAAGAAATCTGCCCCTCTGAAGTCTTCTACAGGCGAGGTTATCCAGGACCAAGCACAGCAGATGGCACGCTGTGTGCAGCATTACTCTGAGTTATATTCCAGAGAAAATGAGGTAACTGAAGAAGCATTAAATAATATTGAGTGCCTGCCTGTCTTGGAGGAGCTTGATAGTGAACCAACTTTAGAAGAACTAAACACGGCCCTGGATTCCCTTGTTTCTGGCAAAGCACCCGGGAAAGATAACATCCCTGCTGAAATTCTGAAGTGCTACAAAGAGAACATCCATACTGAACTGCATCAAATCTTCTGTCTTTGCTGGAGGGAAACTGGAGTGCCACAGGACATGAAGGACACAAATATCATCACTCTGTATAAGAACAATGGAAACAGGGGTGACTGTAACAACTACTGTGGCATCTCTCTTCTCAATGTTGTAGGGAAGCTGCTTGCCCGTGTCATACTGAAGAGGCTCCAGGTGCTTGCAGAGAGACTCTACCCAGAATCACAGCATGGATTCTGAGCCAACAGGTCCACTACTGACATGGTATTTTCCCTTAGACATTTGCAGGAGAAATGCAGGGAACAAAGACAGCCACTTTTCGTAGCCTTCATAGATCTTACGTAGGCTTTTGACATGGTTAGTAGGGACAACCTCTATAAAATTCTCCCCAAGATTGGATGTCCACCTCAGCTCCTCAACATTATCAGGTCCTTTCACGAGGAAATGAAGGGCACTGTAGTTTTTGATGGCTTAACATCAGATTCCTTTGACATTCGAAGTGGAGTGAAGCAGGGCTGTGTCCTCACACCAACTTTATTTGGGATCTTTTTTTCTGTCATGCTGAAACATGCTTTTGGAACTGCAACAGAGAGTATTTATCTCCAGACCAGATCAGATGGAAAATGCTTTAATCTCTCTAGATTGAGAACAAAGTCTAAAGTCCAGCTGAAATGCCTACGAAATTTCCTCTTTGCTGACGATGCTGCCGTTACTGCTCACTCTGCCGAAGACCTTCAACAACTTATGGACTGCTTTACCAAGGCCTGCCAAGACTTTGGACTAACAATCAGCCTGAAAAAAAAACACAAGTCATGGGTTAGGACCTGGATTCACCTCCCTGCATTACAATCTCTGCACAAGAACTGGAGGTTGTCCATGACTTTGTGTACCTTGGCTCAACTATCTCCAACACTCTCTCTTTAGATACTGAGCTGAATAAACATATTGGTAATGGCTACCACATTTTCCAGGCTTACAAAGAGAGTATGGCTTAATAAGAAGCTGACAGAACATACAAAGATCCAGGTCTATAGAGCCTGCGTCTTGAGCACACACTTGTACTGTAGTGAGTCTTGGATCCTTTACACACAGCAGGAGAGAAAGCTGAATACCTTCCATATGTGCTGTCTCTGACGTATTCTCGGCATCACCTGGCATGACAAAGTTCCAAATAACGCAGTCCTGGAACGTGCTGGAATTTCTAGCATGTATACACTATTGAAACAGTGATGTCTATGCTGGGTTGGACATGTCGTAAGAAGGGCTGATGGTCGGATTCCAAAAGATCTTCTGTATGAAGAACTAGTGCAGGGAAAGCACCCCAGAGGGAGACCAGAGCTGCAATATAAGGATATCTGCAAGAGGGATCAAAAGGCCTTGGGAATGAACATTAACAGCTGCAAAACCTTGACCTCTGATCATTCAGCCTGGAGGCTAAAGAGCAGCATGGTCTTTTCCAATTTGAAGAGACACTTTTGCAGCAGGCTGAGGCAAAGAGGCAGTCCCAGAACCAGCGAAATCTGGGGGCTGGACAGGGGACAGATTGTACCTGCCCTCAGTGTGGAAGGGACCGCCACTCTCGAATTGGCCTTTTTAGCCACACCAGATGCTGCTTTAGGACCCCTTTCCAGAGCACGATACCATAGTCTCTTGAGACTGAAGGATGCCAATGAATTTCTTGTGATAATGTTATGAGCAAGAATAAGCAGTGATTGATGATGTTTTATTTAGGTTGATTCTGATTTAAGTTGACTTTGTTATTTCAATAGGAGTTTCTCAGAATCTGAAGGCTACTTTACTTAGTTGATGGAGAAAAGAGCTGGTAGAACATATTATACCTTGGCTTATTTGTCCTTGGGTCCTTAGTACCATAACTTTCTTTGAAAACAAGGAGATCAACTTATAATTTCCCTCTGTCATTATAATTTAGAATGAAGAACATCCAGTCTAGACTGGCCATACATACAGCAATTCAAGGTCAATTGGTATCTTCAAATTGCATCTTATATAAATTCTCTATCTACAAATATTCTTTCAGAATTGTATCATTAGGCTCTTGAGAGAGAGCTTGTAGAATATGAATAAAATTTACCAGAAAATAATTGGGGCTTTAAAACTTTCATGACACTTACTATTTCCTCTAATAGCTTTCCAATTCCTTCACATAGCTAGTTTAATAGATATTACTGGCTTTTTTTCCTCTGAACAAATGCTTTTAGGAATACAGGTGAATTTGAGAGACAAATGCTCTAGTTCAATTTTATCAGCTTGGAGAAACGGATTGCTCATTTTGATTGAATATTTTCTGAAAATATTCTTTAGATTCTCAACTAAAGAAATCTGTACTTTCTAACTAATTTGCCAAAGTTACTTCCTGTAACTATAGTTGAACTCAAAGTTTTTATTCTCTCTCCCCACAAGAAAACTGGTGGGAAAATATAATCCCCCTTTACATTTTTTAGTAGGCTTCCATTGTACAAGTAGAAACTATTTTACTATCCACTGCCTATTTTTAGGTATAGCTTCTAAATTAGAAAAACAGTATTTCTTGAGCAAACAGAGTTTGTTTGTTTTTTGATTCCATCATATATGAGAAGCAAGTACAATTCACCACATTTGTTTTTTGACTGAATTGCTTGATTCATAAGTGCATCAAAGACTCAAGTCATAATGATCTTTATAAAATTCTAATTTGTATTTAATTTAATAGTTAGGGATCAGCTTTAGTCTATGGTAACTATGACAAATATTGACAGAAGGTTGTTACAGCCCATGATGAAACTGTGCCAAATAACACTCTGTAAATAAATTTTAATTTGCATAATTATCTTAGAGAATTTTAAAATGATGTTAGTTGGCCACTTAATATCTCTTTTTCTTTCAATATTAAGTTTCAGACATCAAAGATTGTGGTTTTCCTGTATAACCATGACCCGGTCTTGATATTTCAAAATAGAACAGGGCTCCTGAGAATACTATATAAATAGGTTTTAGTCATTTACAGAGAAAATAACACTTTTCTGTTAATTACTCCAAAATAATGGCAGTTGAGAAACGATAATCAAATCTTGGGTGGCCACTAGATTACCATTTTTTGGAAACAGCATTCTCTTTTACTTATTTGAGTTTAATTTAGTTTCTGGAGAAACTCATTTTTCTACTACTAAGTTAGTAATAGAATTATTACATTACAAAATTATTACAAAAGCTTTTTATAATCATAAGAATGGCCAATTATCTGAGCCTGTTATTTTTTTTTTAAAAAAAATTCCACCCTACTAAATCTATCATTCAAAAGTACAGGATAGAAATATGGGGTAATATTGCTGATACTATGGCAGAAATTCTACAGAATAAATCTCTGATGATGGCACTGGTTTTCCCCAGAGCACACTGTAGTTTTGTTTTGTTTTGTCTTTTAAAGGATGAACTGGGGGTGTCATCTATCAAAGCCTGTGTAGATCTGTGTTAGATATAATTTTGGTGCAGGTTGAATTGAACTGGAGACCTTTGCTGCCCCAAATTGTGTTGGGTGGAGCAGTTGAGAGATGAATGGTGAACATGAAGTTGTCAGGCCCTGCTCTGAAATACCTTAGCATGGAAGCTTTTTTGGCAGATAATTTCCACCTTGCCCTGTGGAATTGGATTTATGATCATCAAGCAGGTGATGATAGGACTATGATTTGTGGTTCTCATTTCTTGAAATGCTTTTTGTGAACCTTTTAACGCATTCTATTTTCACTTCCTATCTTACCCACAAATTCATGTTTTACTAAACTCAGGTTTCAAATGATGTCCTCTGTTTTTTCTACAGAATGGTAGTTTAACATCCTTTTGGTAGAACATGCTTATGAAACTATCTGGAAAATGTTGCTCAGCATTTTCTGTACCATTTCTTGTAGACATATAGAAGGGAAACATTTTTGTCTGTTAACTTGCAGTAGCATTGTGAAAAATCTTCCATAGCAACAATAACTGAACTTTCAAGAGAATCTTCCTTGTTATTTGCATGGTACTGTTTCATAAATCTACAGTGAACTTACAGGCAGTTCTTATCAAATGCAGAGTCTTAATTGCAAAATTTGTCACTCTTATTTACATTTTCAGTATATTACAATAGCCTTTGACAAGAAGAAGAAGAAGAAGAAGAAAAAGAAGAAGAAGAAGAAGAAGAAGAAGAAGAAGAAGAAGAAGAAGAAGAAGAAGAAGAAGAAGAAGAAGAAGAAGAAGAAGAAGAAGAAGAAGAAGAAGAAGAAGAAGAAGAAGAAGAAAGACAGTGGCACTGGCTACTGAAGGAATAGACCTCTCCTTAGCCAGAAAATGACAAAATAGAATGATTTGAAGGGCTGATTTCTAAAACTAAGCTGTACTGCTTCTTTAAAGAATGGTTACTAAATGAATGCAAATTTGCATAGTGGGCTGAATTTCAATAGCCATGTTTTATGTATTTATTTTTCATGAATATGAAACATTGAACCATATTATTTTCCCTCAGTTTTGATTTTGTCATACATACTTATTTTATGAAATTGAAATGTAACACTTAAAATTTTAGAAAAGATCAACACAGACATCAGAAATAAAACAATAATTTCATGATTGCTAAGAGTGGTTTAATGTAATATGCATGGTTCTTGCATGTATCCAGTTAATCATGGCAGGTTGTTTTTTTTTCTTTTTCTTTTATTTATACTGTATATATATATATATATGTATGAATTGAAAAAGATGTGTATATTTGCCTTCAACCATTAATCATGAGTAGAAGCTACTATCAACTTCCCAACATTTTATTAGTAGAGCAATGCTTATGAGGTTTTTGTTGTGGATATATTTTATGGTAAAAACCTCATAACATAAGAAAATGTTAATGTAAATATGTGTAAGGAATAGGTTGTGATTGTATCTATGCACCTTCATTACTTGCCCTAGAAAGGAGAATATTTTGCAAAACACTGGCAGATCCTCAGGTGAATGCGTAGACATAATCATTCCCCAACAGGTGAATTTGGCCTATCAGAGAAAAAGATACCACCTTCAAATGATGTTGGGTTGAAGCTCAGAATGGAAAAGAAAACAAAAAAATGTTGATTTCAGGAAAAATGGGGCTACCATTTTGAATTACAAGATGCCCTTCTTTAAAGGGCAGGATTCTCCAAGAATATGAAAAGGCTACATTACAATTATGTTGGGTCCAAACCCGAAACCAAAACTTTTGACAAGTCAACAGAGTGACACAATATAATGGGTAGCTAATGTCTCAAATAGATGATTTTCTGGTTGACTTAGATGGGACTAAATATTTTTCTCCTTTGGACATTCAAAAGAATATTAGCAAATTTTGACTGAAGCTAATATGAGAAAAAAATGAAAATAGTTTCTACTATCCACACAAGCAATTTCAGTTTCATAACTGCAGCACTTCGGAATAGTAATTAGCTGCATGTAGAAACAATAAATCTGGACAAATGGAATTTACGTAAACAGGGAAGCTGATACTAGTGTTCTGTTAGATAAGGAGGAGATAAAACCAGAGCAAGGCAAGATTATTACTTTACAGTAATTAGAGATCCCTAAACTAAAACAAACACACAACACAAAATAAGATGTCTAATATTTCTTTGCGTTGGGAAGATATTACAGCTGTTTATCTGCCATTTTTCCACTTGGGCCAAGCTTTCAGAGATCAAATGGAGCTGAGTGATAGAAGTACATGGACCAAAGAATGCTAGAAAGCATTTGACAACCTCCATCACCCCCACCCCCACCCAAAAAAAATCACTTTGTGCCAACCTTGTGTTAAAACAACCTGATTTACTCATCGTTTCATCCTACAAATTGACACTTCTAAAATAGGGTTGGGAACTATGGTAATTCAGAACTATAAAGAAGAGGGGCTTACTTGTGATCTATCAGTCAAAAAAAAAACCTTATCCAGAAAACAGAAATATAGTACTATTGTAAATAAACTACATGCCTTGAAATGGCCAACAGAAGTTTTATAAACGTACTTACGGTATAGGGCCAAGAGGTTTTTGTTTGTTTGTTTGTTTGTTTGTTAATATAGGCCATCAATTGCTTATGTGCTGCAACAAATTCTCATGTTTAACAAGATAATATCTGACATTATAATGGTATTAATTCATCATAAGTCACTGAGCAGGACAGTAAAACCTTGTGGCTGACCTTTTATCCTGTTACAGGAAAGATACCAAGAAAGCAGTGACAAAAGGAAGAAAAGAAGTAAAGAAACACTTTGAGAGGTTTCTCCCCCTCCCAAAGTGGGGAAAGTTGTGATAGAATGAACCAGTGGGAAGAGATATCCCTGCCTTCCCTTCCTTTGTGAAGCCTCCCCTAGTGTTAGAACAGGAAAGCTGCTTATAAAAAAGCACTAGTTTTAACAACTGAGTTGCTGGTGAAGAGGGAAGCCATCACTGTTAGTCTGTATTCTCATACCTCATATGTTCCAACATAGAAATTGATAGATAGATAGAAATTGCAGGCAACCTTGGTCTTGGTGGATGCAAATACAGGAGAGCAGAAGAATAGAATAACAGAGTTGGAAGGGACTTTGGAGGTCTTCTAGTCCAACCCCCTGCTCAAGCAAGAAATCCTATACAATTTCAGACAAATAGTTGTCCAATCTCTTTTTTAAAACCTCCAGTGTTGGTGAACTCACAACTTCTGGAGGCAAGTCATTCCACTGATTAATTGTTCTGTCAGGAAATTTCTCCTTAGTTCTAGGTTGCTTCTCCCCTTGATTAGTTTTCATCCATTGCTTCTTCTCCTGCCTTCAGGTGCTTTGAAGAATAGGTTGAGCTCGTGTTCTTTGTAGCAGCTCCTTAGATATTGGAATACAGCTATCATATCACCCCCATCCTTTTCATTAAACTAGATATTTCTAATTCCTGCAACCATTCCTCATATGTTTTATAGTTGCTATATATGTTTTATAGCTGCTATATAACCAGAGATGATTGGACTAACAGTCAGGTTAGACACAGAACCGAGGAGGAAAAAAGAAAGAAAGAAAGTGAAACTGTGGATAGATGAAGATATTTTTGGCTCTGGCAGAATTCACAGGGGAAGTCTTAAGTCAAGAGAGTGTGCCTGAAGACAAAACCACAGCCAAAGTCTACTGATTTGAAAGGCAGCAGGAATACACATAGATACATACATACCCACACACACATTTTGCCCTCAAGCTAAGTTTGGGATCAAAGGGGGGGAAAAGTGTTTCCAGTGAAGAAGTAAGAACTTTTCCCTTTCCCTTGCTCCTCCAGCTGGAACCATCATTTCAAGGAAAAAGTACAAAAGTTCCACTAGGAAGAAAGTTTCACCTATACATTAAAAGGTTAAAAGGTAAAGGTTCCCCCGCACATGCGTGCTAGTCGTTTCCAACTTTAGGGGACGGTGCTCATCTCCGTTTCAAAGCCGAAGAGCCAGCGATTGTCTGAGGACGTCTCCGTGGTCATGTGGCCGGCATGACTGGATGCCAAAGGTGCACGGAACGCTGTTACCTTCCCACCGCAGTGGTCCCTATTTTTCTACTTGCATTTTTACGTGCTTTCGAACTGCTAGGTTGGCAGAAGCTGGAACAAGTAACAGGCGCTCACTCTGTTACACGGCACTCTGGATTCGACCCGCCAAACTGCCGACCTTCTGATCGACAAGCTCAGCATCCTAACCCACTGAGCCACTGCATCCCTATACATACATACATACATACAGTGACCATATTTCCTTGAGGGGGTGGAAATGAAGGATATTCGAACTCTCTGGACAAGGAAACATCAATCACCCATATGCTTTGAACAATTGCTTCCCATGAGGAGACTGCAGAGTTTTCCCTGGTGGGGTTTGAGCTCTGGGAATAGCCATATTGCCCAAAACCACGTCAGTGCCTTTTAAGAAACACTAAGCTCACAAACTTCCTTTTCTAATCACACGTGGAAATTACCTGTTAACTACAAGCTGTTAGACATATTTGGATTGACAATTCTGAAAATGCTGGATGAGTTTTTCTTCAACTCTTGATAAAAGAAAAAAAAACATAAATTTAGGATATTTTTTTTAGAAAAAATGAAATAAATAGTGAAAAGCTAAATAAGACCTTGATCCTAGAAAGTTATAAATGGATTAAGGGCCAGATAAATTTAGAGTAAGATTTTAGAATTATAAAGAAACCTTCCTGTGGGAAATAGATATGTCTGTATTTTTGAATGATGAAATAAAGATAAGCAATTTTAAAAACTGGACACTAGCTGGAACTAAAAATGTTACAGTAAAAGGAGAAAAATATATAAGCCTGATTAACAGTTAATTAACAGTTAATTTTAACATTGAATATACTGAAGGACACTTGAAAAATGGCATCAGAAGTTGGGTGTCAACAATGTTAATAACCATATTTGCTTCTATGTACAGGTGAAACTCAAAAAAATAGAATATTGTGCAAAAGTTCATTTATTTCAGTAATGCAACTTAAAAGGGGAAACTAATATATGAGATAGACTCATTACATGCAAAGCAAGATAGTTCAAGCCATGATTTGTCATAATTTTGATGATTATGGCATACAGCTCATGAAAACCCCAAATCCACAATCTCAGTAAATTAGAATATTGTGAAAAGGTGCAATATTCTAGGCTCAAGGTGTCCCACTCTAATCAGCTAATTAAGCCATAACACCTGCAAAGGGTTCCTGAGCCTTTAAATGGTCTCTCAGTCTGGTTCAGTAGGAATCACAATCATGGGGAAGACTGCTGACCTGACAGTTGTGCAGAAAACCATCATTGACACCCTCCATAAGGAGGGAAAGCCTCAAAAGGTAATTGCAAAAGAAGTTGGATGTTCCCAAAGTGCTGTATCAAAGCACATTAATAGAAAGTTATGTGGAAGGGAAAAGTGTGGAAGAAAAAGGTGCACAAGCAGCAGGGATGACCGCAGCCTGGAGAGGATTGTCAGGAAAAGGCCATTCAAAAGTGTTGGGGACTTTCACAAGGAGTGGACTGAGGCTGGAGTCAGTGCATCAAGAGCCACCACACACGGACGGATCCTGGACATGGGCTTCAAATGTCATATTCCTCTTGTCAAGCCACTCCTGAACAACAAACAACATCAGAAGCATCTTACCTGGGCTAAAGAAAAACAGACCTGGTCTGTTGCTCAGTGGTCCAAAGTCCTCTTTTCTGATGAGAGCAACTTTTGCATCTCATTTGGAAACCAAGGACCCAGAGTCTGGAGGAAGAATGGAGAGGCACACACTGCAAGATGCTTGACGTCCAGTGTGAAGTTTCCACAGTCTGTGTTGATTTGGGGAGCCATGTCATCTACTGGTGTTGGTCCACTGTGCTTCATTAAGTCCAGGGTCAACGTAGCTGTCTACCAGGAGATTTTGGAGCACTTCATGCTTCCTTCCGCAGATGAGCTTTATGGGGATGCTGACTTCATTTTCCAGCAGGACTTGGCACCTGCCCACACTGCCAAAAGCACCAAAACCTGGTTCAATGACCGTGGGATTACTGTGCTTGATTGGCCAGCAAACTCGCCTGACCTGAACCCCATAGAGAATCTATGGGGCATTGCCAAGAGAAAGATGAGAGACATGAGACCCAACAGCAGAAGATCTGAAGGCCGCTATTGAAGGATCCTGGTCTTCCATAACACCTCAGCAGTGCCACAGGCTGATAGCTTCCATGCCAGGCCGCATTGAGGCAGTAATTGCTGCGAAAGGGGCCCAAACCAAGTACTGAGTACATATGCATGCTTATACTTTTCAGAGGTCCGATATTGTTCTATGTACACTCCTTGTTTTATTGATTGCATGTAATATTCTAATTTTCTGAGATTGTGGATTTGGGATTTTCATGAGCTGTATGCCATAATCATCACAATTATGACAAATCACGGCTTGAACTATCTTGCTTTGCATGTAATGAGTCTATCTCATATATTAGTTTCCCCTTTTAAGTTGTGTTACTGAAATAAATGAACTTTTGCACGATGTACTAATTTTTTGAGTTTCACCTGTATAAACTCCACCCAAAAGGTGTTATGGAAGAAAGAACAGATGAACAATTTTATTTGATCAGAAAGAAATAGCATTGCATTAGCTTTACAAATGATGAGCTACAAAAATGACATGGAAAAGGATATCTCACTGGATATACAAAAGAAAATGTTTTATTTTTTTTAAAAAAGAAATACAAATAATAAACTAAGAGAATGATCTAGATCAGGCGTCCTCAAACTTTTTTAAACAGGGGGCCAGTTCATTGTCCTTCAGACTATTGGGGGGGCAGACAATAATTTGAAAATAATAATGATTATAGAACAATATAAAATCAAGTATAAAATGAAAAAAATGTAACAAGAAAAATGAATTGGTTAATTATTTGAATGAGTTTTTAAGTGAAGAAAATATACAACATTTCCAGTGAATCCACACATGTTTGTTTGGGAATGGAACTGCTAGTTTTTCAGCAAATAGTTGTGGGAAGATGGCAGAAGTTTTCCTCCCTCACTTGATTAATGAGTATGTTCAATTTTAGTTCAAATGTTTTCACATGTGAATGCATATCACAGATGAATTTCCCCTTTCCTTGAAGTTGCACATTGAAATTCTTGAGTAGCAATGTTACATCTGCCAGAAAGACAAGGTGCCATTTCCATTCAGCATTTCTTGCAGACATCTCATGACCCAAACTAGTTAACATCAGCAATGCCAGAAGAGATGGGGTTTATGGAATGAAGGAGGAGAAGAAGAAGAGGAGGGCAGTTGTGGGTTCCTTGGTCCTCTCTGAGCTTTGTGGCTTTCTTGTAGACATCTCATGACCCAAACTAGGTAACATCATCAGTTCACTTATTATCCCACTTTGGGTCCTGAAACGTCTGCGAGAAAACCACCATCCTCAGAGAACACCCCAAGGACCCTTCATTTTAAATCTGAGCCAGAAATATTCTCCTTGATTGGCATTCCGGATTGTCTCAGGGCAGAAGAACCTGCCTGGCAGGACCTCATTCCTCTTTCCCATGGGGCACATGCCAACACCCCTATCCTTCCTCCAGCCTTTCTTGGACCCTAAAGGCCAATGAAATTTCTCTCAACCACTAGCACTGGCACCCCAGGTTCCTCCAAGCTGCACTACCACCTCCGTCTTTGCCTACCTCTCGGGGCTTCACCTTGACATAGCACACACACACATTTGTGGATCAGGATGCTCCTCCAAAGGCTGACCATGTCCTCCCTCCCAGCAGTTCCCCCAACCTTTCATTGACTCAGCCCCACACAACCCCTCGCAACCCTGAAATAACCTTCCGGGAGCAAATTCTTTTCCTTTTTTCTCACTCACCCCAGCCACCCCTCACAAATACCTCACCCTTTGGCTAATCCCCTCAGACCCATAGCCGGCACCCCACTCCAGAAGCCCCACTCCAACCCTCGCGAGGGTCAAGCCCACTCACTTGGAGCCATCTCCCTTGCTGCTGCCAGTGGGGCTGGGTGCCTTGGCGATGGTGGGGTGATGTTGAGGGCTGGCAGCACCAGTTTCCTCTTGGTGAGCATGGTGGCAGCAGCAGCAGCAGTGGAGGCTGGGGCTTGCATTTCATAGTGCCTAGTGAGAGACCCGCCTCAGAAGAAGCAGCAGCAATGGCACCATCATTGCCGAGGCTGCAAGAAAGGCCTAAACCCCTCAGCCCGGCCCTGAGGTAAAAATTGTGAAGAGGGGAGAGGAAGGGGTATGACCAAAGCACGAACACGTGCTTCGGCACACAAGGGAGAAACTGGGGAAAAACATCTCCCACAAACTCACCATCCCACTATTGGCTGAGGCTCTTACGGCCATCCACCCACCCTCTCCTTGCGATTGAATGGCTTGCCCGAAAGGTTGAGGCGGGATGGATAAAAGACAAAGTGGGCTGCAGGTGGGCCACAGGTGGCCTGTGGGCCATAGTTTCAGGACCCCTCATCTAGATTATACTTAATTATATATCCAAGAATATGATATAGGGATATTGTTGATGTAACCCTGGTTGAAAACTTTCAGTTTACTGAGGTGCTTATTTAATAGAGCAAAAGTGTCTCAGTTCCATCACTGGAGGTTTTTAAGAAGAGACTGGATAATCACTTGCCTGAAATAGTATTGTCAAAGCAAGAACATCTGATGTTAGCTCATTCCGTTGGAAACTTGACAAGTATAGGATCTCCTGCTTGAGCAGGGGGCTGGACTAGAAGACCGCCAAGGTCCCTTCCAGCTCTATTCTGATTCTGATTCAGTATTAGAAATAAAGATTTAGAAATAAAGATGCCCTGGAGTTGAACTCAATTCATGTTGATTGCATCATCAGGAAAATTGCACATTTTTTGAAAGTGTCATGAAAATGTTTTGCCTTTCGCTTCTCTGTGAATACACCCAAGCCATTAACAACTTTTAGAGACAGATGTTTGTCTTACAACGGACAAATAAGGTTGATTAGAAAACCCACATATTTAAATGTTCTGTTCCATTGGGTGAGGAACAGAAGAAGTACTCTGTTCTTTCTGTTCTTCAGAATGAAAGAAAGAGCTTACGTTTATCAGATTTTCATTCAACAGATTAAAGCAGATCAGACAGAAAGAAAGGAACAGAGAAAATTCTACTCTATTGCTCCTTGTGATCAACTAGATAAAAGATACCAAGAATCATGCCTTGTATTTCTGGAAAGAACTTCATGGATTTCAAAGGGATAAAATGTTTGAACTGTGAGTACCAAATAATAGTCTGCTCCTCACAGGTGCCAGTTTATATGTTCTTATATGCTAGAGAGAGCATACATTTGGGAACAGAGCTTTCCAGAAGGCTACTACAGAGTCTCCTTTCCAGTCTCTGCCTCAATAACATTATGTCATCTCTTGTTATCATTATAGAACCGGCAGGCTCATTTTGGACTAGGAAAATGCAAAAGATTAATTAAGTATCCTGTCACAAGGTATAAGGTGACTTTCAACTACTGAGAAGTAGAAAAGGTTGTTGAACCCCTGGTGGTCCCCTAGTTCTTTAAAATGGAACAGTGTTTGGGCCTTAAAGAATCAGTGCTTCTTTCAGGCTCTCGGTTAGGATGATTGCAATGGTATATGAGAATGACTTTGGGAGACAAGAAGGGGAGTCATTCTTTAAGGCTGGACAATCAGCGAGTAACAGATATTTCAGCATACAGAAGGAGGAAAGGTATGGAAAGAGATTCAGAAGGGCCTTCCCTACTTTTCCAGAGTAGGGGAGAAAGAAGGGGAGAAATACTGTCACTCTTGAAAGACTCCATTAATGTAACATTACAATAAAGATAAGCCCTTGGTGTGCTTCTTGTGTGGACTGCCTCAATGGGCTAACAGTGTTGTAGCTTCTTGTTGAGATTGAGATGTTTGTTATTGCTGATCAGATTCACCATCTTGTTTAGTTTTATATTCTTCTGTGATTCTATTCTTGCTGTTTTGTTTTATTTTGTGAGGCATCTTTAAATGATTGGAGCTGGAAAGTGGCTAAGTCAGACAAACAAACAAATAAATACATACCTAACCTAACCTAACCTAACCTAACCTAACCTAACCTAACCTAACCTAACCTAACCTAACCTAACTTAACCTAACCTGGCCTTAGAAAAATAGAAGAGGCTACTGTAAGTCAGGAGCCACTGCTTTTGAGTGCCTCAACTCCTCTGATGGCATTGAAACGCTGTGGCACCAATGGCACAAATGGTGCATTCGGCAAATCTGCAATGAGACAGGAGCTAAAAGATGGGTTTGTAATTGCCAGTTTTGATAGCACAATTAATAGAATATACTTTGTTTTCAAGGAAATCTTAGAATAATTTTATATCAATGCATAGTAGTTGGCACTTATATGCAGGAATAAACTATGAAAGATTGGCAATGAAACTGTGAACAACAAAGGTAGGATAAAATATATACTTCTAGAAATACAAGGAAGACATCTAAAAATCTAAACTAAGAAGAGAGTTCAAATAATCAGTACCAATTCTTTAGCATAAGACTAAAAATAATGATGTGGTGAAAATATTATTTTTTAAAAAAATAAAATAAAAAAATGTCCCTAAGCTGGTAGTGTCCTTTGCTATTGGTAGTGCTCTTTTCCTCCACCTTTCCTAGCATCAGAGTCTTCTCCAATTAGATCTTCATATAATGTGTTTGAAATATGATAATTTGAGTCATCATTTGTGCCTCCGGGACCTAAAAACCTGGCTATTCGAGCTGGCCGGCCTGGACTGAGGGGTTTTTAAGGTTTTAAATCCAATTTTAATGTGTTGGGGCTATTAATTTAATTGTATTTTAATCTGTATATTGTATTTTTTAATTTGCCCTGTATACCACCCTGAGTCCTTCGGGAAAAGAGCGGTATATAAATCAAATAAAATAAATAAATAAATAAATAAATAATCCATTTGTTTTCTCTCTTGTCCACCCGTGGCATTCTTGGGTCTCTTTTCCAACACTAAAGTTACATTCTTATATTTACATTCTATGATTCTATGAATATGTTAAGATTTGTGACCGTATTGCACAACTGTATTGATTAACTCTCCCTGCCTCCTTAATAAGTCAACATTGATGTTGATGATTGCAAGATATCATAAATAAAAGACCATGGAAGACTAGGAAAGATTCATCCACTGCATTCTTAGTGAATGCCATTTTGAATGTATGGTGTGCATTATTATTTCCCTGTGTGCCCTAATTCTATTTCATTTGCATGCATAGTGTGAAAGCAGCTGCCAAGTAAAAAGTCCAGAGATCTTTCCTGATTAACTGCATATTAGAAGATCAATGTCTTGTTCTAATTCATGGATGAAATTCATTGGCAAGGCTTCAAGCATTATCTGGCATGTTGCTAAAGTGTTAAAAGCAGTACAAGTTACTTGGTTTCTCAAGTGTTTTGTGCATATAAGGCTTCATCAGGAACATCTGCCAGAATCCACCACAAATCTCCTTTCTAATAATCCCACTTCTTGAACTGAATAGAAACAATGTCAGCATCCATTTGCAAAACTATACCCTTTCAGAAGATAACTTAAATCTATATACCACATTGTATTTCTGTCCTCTGAAAGCTTGGCTACCCATACCTTAATATAAAAGACAGAAATCTTTCTGAAGCTGGGGGCTGCATTTTCTTTATTATCTGGTGATGAAAATCATAGTCAATGGTCAATTATGCAAAGCAAATAAGTCCGTGGAATTTGATTTTACATTTTCAAGAAATACATGATTTTTAAAGCCTGTTGGAAGGTGGCAAACAACAGTTTTATATGCCTTTCATCTGATTCCACTCCCACTAAGAAACACTATTTGTGAAAACACGTATTCCTTCTCAGGTGAAATAACAATAATTAAAAAAAGGTTTTCCGGCTCAGAGCATTGTTGGAGAAAAAAAAGGAGAACTAATGATAAGAGGAGGAAGAAAAGGAAGAATAGGAGCTGAGCTGTGTTTACTGAATAACCTAAACACTGCCTGAGAAAAGAAAAAAATGACTGGAATCCATCTGATTACAATTTATGTAATGGATTCTGTAGACTGCGAGACACAAAAATTAATATTTTCTGATGTCAACTTGTAGTTATCTTCTCTATTTTCAAGGAAATTAATCTACAAAGTAAAATTGGTTTTCGCGTCCCCCTCCCCAAATATTCATGTTATAGAATACATTAACCACATTTTAAAAGATGAGAAGATTCAGCTCTTACAACCCTTTCTATATTGTGCAATACATTTGGCTAAACAAGTTGGCATCTCAAGTATAAGAAAGATCATGGTGGTAGAAAAGGGGAAGGGGAAGGGGAGGGAAAAGAGAAGGGGAAGGGGAAGGGAATAATATGTTTATGGGTTTCTATATAAAATATTTGGGACGCGGTGGCTCAGTGGGTTAGGACGCTGAGCTTGTCGATCAGATGGTCGGCAGTTTGGCGGGTCAAATCCCGAGTGCCGCGTAACAGAGTGAGCGCCTGTTACTCGTCCCAGCTTCTGCCAACCTAGCAGTTCGAAAGCACGTAAAAATGCAAGTAGAAAAATAGGGACCACTACGGTGGGAAGGTAACAGCATTCCGTGCGCCTTTGGCGTCTAGTCATGCCAGCCACATGACCACGGAGACGTCCTCGGACAAGCGCTGGCTCTTCGGCTTTGAAACGGAGATGAGCACTGGCCCCTAGAGTTGGAAACGACTAGCACGCATGTGCGGGGGAACCTTTACCTTTACCTTATAAAATATTTAGGATCAAATGTATACATAATTTTCCATTTTCATCCGGCATGCTATAATATATTTATCCATCCATCCAAATATAAGTATGTATACATATACACAAAGACATGAAGTGACATTAAAGGGGCTAGCTAATATTTAATAAGCACATTATTATTTTTTATTCTTTAAACCTTTAAGTATTCCCACATTACTTTCTGAGACAGAGAAGTATGTTATCCAGAAAGTTTGCTCACCTTATTCCTAATGGAAACACAAACAAATATTTATTATTTATTTTTTTAAAAAAATCCAGATTATTATTCTCTCCTGTTCTAATTGTAGCACATATGCTGAATTACAAGACTCCCTAGTACCCCAGTTGGATTCCATGCCATCTCCAGATAGCTTTCAACTCATGGATCAGAATGATCAGAAATAGGTAAGAGGATTTACATCCACTCCTGAAAGAAAGCCAACTATAGCTGATATAAAATCTTTGGACCTGGTGACAGTTTTCATAGAAGACCACCAGGAAACCCCAGAAGAGGGGGAAGAGAAACATCCAAAAGATAGATCTGTAATATCACCTAAAGTCAAGTCTGATTGTGACTTTGAAGCAGACTGGGGCTAATCTTCATCCCATCACATTTTTTTTCAAAATGTTCTCCATTCGTGAGGATTTTTTTTTATAAAATATGCACCGGTACCAATAGACATTTCTTCAAAACTCCAAAGCCAGAAGGAATTTAAAAGAATCTGGAATGGAGGATGGAGGCCAAAGGGAGCAAATGAGAATGCTTTTATCAAAGACATCTAAAATTAAAACAAGAGAAAACCTGAAGTTGAGAGGTTTTACGTGCTATTGGTTTTCCTATGCTCATCTCCTGTAAATATCTACATTTGATAAGAACTATGACTATGAAAATGGTAAGTCTGGATTTGATATGGAATTGTGTGCAAATGATGATCATATTTTTGCTTAAATGTATAGATGTGAATTTCTGGGAGGGAAGGACTGCACTCCAGAGCAGCAAAAGACAGTGGAGTTGAAGAGAAGATAGTTTGAGTAGGAGGAAAAGAGTCAGAACAACTCCTCACTAGGAGTTCTCAGACTATAAATACAATACAATACAATACAATACAATACAATACAGTACAGTACAGTACAGTACAGTACAATAATAATAATAATAATAATAATAATAATAATAATAATAATAATAATAATAATAATAATAATAATAATAATAATAATAATAATTTTATTTATACAGTACAGTACAGTACAGTATAATACGGGGCAGTGCAGTGCAGTGCAGTGCAATAAATATATTTGGTGTGGAAGTAGTTTGCAAGACTTCTGTCCATGGATAAAGAACAGTAACTGTTTAGAAGAATATCAGCATGTCTTTCTTGGGTTTTGGAATCTGGCAATAAAGTTTTATTAAAAATGAATATAGGGTGAACAAGTTAATGACTGTATGATAAGATGGACAAAAAATCTTGGAGATATCATTGGACCAAAAGGGGAATACATGGAAGAAAGTGTCGAAATTCACATTGAATTGTAACCTTAAAGAGAATTAATATAAAATAATGTATTCCTGGTATTTGATATTGGATAAATGATCAAAAATTGTATACCGAAATTTCAAATATTTGTTGGAAATCTAATCAATCCTAAGGTAATTTTTTTTTCATCTTTGGTGGGTATGTAAGAAAGAAAAAAAAATTTGGGGACCAAATATATACTGTATATACTGATTGAGAAGATTTAAAAGCTAAATTTACAATTGAAACCAGAAGTATCTCTTTTGCAGTTAATGGACAGGTTTTTGTTATTATTTATGATAACAGCAGTTAGATTCATATATTCACAAAGATACAAGCACCTACAAATACCTACTTTGGAAGAATATATATTAAACTATTGAAATTGGCAGAGATGGTGAAATTAACAGCTAAGAGCCATGGTGGTGCAGTGGCTAGAATACAGTATTGCAGGCTAATTCTGCTGACTGCCGATTGCCAGCAGTTTCGCAGTTCAAATCTCACTGGCTCAAGGTTGACTCTGCCTTCCATACTTCCAAGGTCAGTAAAATGAGGACCCATATTGTTAGGGACAATATGCTGGACTTTTATCTTGCTGTTTGTATGATTTTTCCCCCTATTTTTTCTTGTTTGTTTACTGCTTATTCATCTTTTTGAATCTTAATAAAATCTTATAAAGAAACTTGCATGTATAAAAGGAGTAGAATTTGCATTGTGACTCCATTACATTCTATTCATATTTGTGAAAATAAGTAGCTGGGGATAATTTAAAAAGAAATACTAGTTATTTTAATATCCTCCTTTTCATGATAGTTACTTGTTTCAAGGTAGTTTCCAAGGCATATCAATAAGACTGGAAACATTAATACAATTTTAAACAGAATTTTGAATTGATCAGGATTTTTGGTGATGCTGACAAAGTGATTCTGGATTAGAACTGCATTTACTTGGTTTAGAGGTTTTTTGTTTGTTTGTTTTGGTGTTTTTTTAAAAAAAAAATACAATAGTCAGCTACATGCCACAGATTTAAAATAGGCATTGAATACAATCAATTCTATTCTCCTTTATTAGAACCAGTGTAATGTAGAAGTTAACATGGAATCAGGGAAAGTCAGATTCAAATCCATTCAACAAACATTCACAAGTTAATCTTTAGCCGTTCACTTTCTCTCAGACAGTTGTTTTTCTGGAGGTGCAATTCAAGGTGTTAGCAATCACCTTTAAAGCCCTTCATGGCAAGGGTCCAGGCTATTTGAGGGACTGTCTCATCCCACTGGGGTTGGCCCATCCCACCTGTGCTGGCAGAGGATGCATGCTGTGGGTCCTCTAGGCCCAATTATTCTGGTTAGCGGGATCCAGAAGTATCTTCTTTGCTGTTGCTCCTACCCTGTGGAACATTTTGCCCTGGCTCCAATCCTCCTGACATTTTTAAGAGCCTAGAGACTGGCACTGACAGTTATCTTGGGGGGTCCAGGGGGGGTGCATCACAGTGGAGGTGATTGATCGATTAATAATAGGTCCTATTTCCTCCACTGCCCCCCCCCCAGATTGGATTATAGTAGTAGTTGGTATTTAATGTATGTATATGTATAATTATCTTTTATGGTTGTAAGCTGTCCAGAGTTACCCTCTGGTGAGATGGAGGGCCAATAAATTTTAATAAACAAAACAAAACTTATTGCAGTTATTAAGAGGATGAAAAACAAATATCATATATCTATTTTTACTTTTCTTATTATAAAGTGATTTTCATATTTACAACTATGTTAGATTCTTAATTCATTAGGTTGAGAGTTCGATCCCAGCTAGCAGCAGACGTTTCTCTTCTAGGATGCAAAGAAAAAATATCTTCTGTGAACTCTGTGTGGCATCAGGTAGGGCATCCAGCTAAGTAAAACACTTAGCTCCATCCAGTCATCCCAATTCTACCCCTAATTAAGGCTTTAAAGGTAAAGGTTCCCCCGCACATGCGTGCTAGTCATTTCCAACTCTAGGGGCTGGTGCTCATCTCCGTTTCAAAGCCGAAGAGCCAGCGCTTGTCCAAGGATGACTCCGTGGTCATGTGGCCAGCATGACTAGACTCCAAAGGTGCACGGAATGCTGTTACCTTCCCACCATAGTGGTCCCTATTTTTCTACTTGCATTTTTACATGCTTTCGAACTGCTAGGTTGGCAAAAGCTGGGACGAGTAACAGGCGCTCACTCTGTTATGCGGCACTTGGGATTCGACCCGCCAAACTGCCGACCTTCCGATCGACAAGCTCAGCGTCCTAACCCACTGAGCCACTGCGTCCCTATAATTAAGGCTTTACAGGGTCATTAAAAAAAGGAGAGATTTCAATTAATAACTCATAAACTGAAGCATTCTAGGAAGGTCTCTATAAAGAATATACAGCATGCGACATAACACAGATGCATCATGGGGGAAAAAACAAGAACATAAACTATAATAAGCATAAATGCAGAAGATAAAATATTTACACTGACTTTAATATTGAACATGGGGAGGATGTGATCCAATATTATAAGGCAACACAAATATTACTAGAAGGAAGGTCTTCTTTAAAAGGAATTGCACTGATCTTAAAAAGTAGGGCAGCTATAGAGAAACTTTGGGAACTTCAAAAAAAATGGACTACTAGAAGAAAACCTAATAACAATTAATATAAAATCTATTTCAAATCAAACTCCACTTCTGGCTACTTCCTGCAACATTATTGACAACAACAGCAATTCCCAATAGTGCAGTCTTGATAGTTTTCAACTGCCCAGGCCTGAAATTTCCAGATGAAATCCCATCTAAGCATCAACCAGGGGCAATCCTGCTTAGCTTAGTCAAATTAGTCAAAATTAGCTAGAAGCTGAAACTTGCCGTGATTTTAAAACCCAAAGGATTTTGCTGTTGCAATAAACACATTTTTTAACTGAGCTCAGAAAGAACCAGGAGCATTGGAGCGTATCACTGAACAAATTGCAGAGTTTTCACGGGCTGCCCCATATATAAACCATTGTCATTGTGTCACCTGGAGTTTATGAAAGCATAACTAAATATGGACTGCTGCTGATGTAGTAGCCTAAGCTAGTGAACTTTGAAACATTTACTATACTACAAAGAATACATGCGTACATATTCTCCAGTTCATCTATATGTAAAATAAGTCTAAAGGTATTGTGCACATTTTCCATTCATCCTCATTTTATCTTCACAACTTGGTAAAGTATAATAAACAGAGCATAAATGATTTAGGATCATCCAGCTTAAGTGGAGATTTGAATTTCTGTCATTCAGGTCCGGATTTCTAATCACATTATCCTATTGGTTCTAATGACATTTACTATGTACATATATATAACTTTTACAATTTTTGAAGACTGGGCTAAAGTTTTAAAATCTTTTTTGATTCTTCGTAGCAATGCCTGTCCTATGGCAGGGCTTTTCAACCTTTTCACCCATTGTACCACTTTTAGGATATGGCAATATTCGAGTACCACTAGTCGCCTAGCAAGGTGTCAAAAACTTGATGACCCAAAAAAAAGGAAAAAAAGTAATGAAGTACAGGTAGTCCTTGACTTAAAACAGTTCGCTTAATGACTGTTCGAAGTTACAATGGCACTGGAAAAAGTGCCCCCCAAACTACAGCCAAGCAAGACACCTGTCTGCCCGCCCGGCGGTGCTCTTCCTCCTGTCCAAGGTTTTCATTGTCGTGAGCATTTCTGTTGAGGATTTGCAGCAGGGGTGGGAGGGTGTTTGGTTTTTATTTCCCCCATCTGCTGGGTGGTTGCAGCAGATTTTGGTCACTTTTCAGGACCCTGGGACACTGTGACTGTTATAAATATGAATCAGTTGCCAAGCATCTGAATGTAAATCACAATAACCTGGACATGCTGCAACATTCCAGCTGATCAGTGCTTCTTCTGGGCTCAGAAGTACCAGGATCAGCGTCGAGCTTCAGCTGGAGCCTGGCACTGATCCTGGAACTTCCGCTGAGCCCTGACAGCCCTGCAGCTCCAGCCATCTCTCCCTCAGGCTTGTGCGGTGCTGCCACCAGTTCAGATCATTCTCCTCCCCCACTACCAATTTTCTAGGATGGTCACATACCACCTGCCAGGTGCCAATGTACCACAGGTGGTACCCGTACCACTGGTTGAAAAGCCCTGTCCTATGGAACAAAGTTCCACCTAAAAAAATGAATGACAATGCTGTTGTTTAGGCAAGCTACGAAGACCTGGTTCTTCACCCAGGCCTTTGATAAGGGACAGTGTCAGTGCAACACACATACACCAGCTTCATCATGCTTGCCATCTTTTTAAAAAAAATAAACTTTAATGTTTGTTTTACTGATTTTATTGCATTTCCTAGGTTTGATTGTTTGATTGTTGTGAGCCAATAGAGTTATTGAAAATCAGGTGGCATACAATAAATTACTGTGTTCATAAAATGCATAAACAAGGCTTATACCAATGGTGTGGGATTTGCAGTTAGGCTTCAATTTTTGTTAATTTAGTAGAGAAACACAGAGCAACTTCAACTGTTTATATCAGCCATGATGAACATTTAGATACTTGCTCTAGTTAACTAAATATATTCAGTCACTACAATCATCACACTATTACTTCAGGTCAGTCAGGTTTTCAAGAATATAATTATCCAACCTGGATGGGTCAGAAACAGCCCTACCCCAACCCTCTGAAACATCATCCATCCCACCCACTCCAAGATCCAGCTGCTGTAATTCCTATTACAGTCACTTTTGGACAATGGTAAAACATGGGTTTCCCCAAGGCCTTTGGTGAATGACATCTCCGCTTTTCTTCTTACACAATTTGACAATGAGCTATTTTACTACTTTTAAATTTGTTTTTATTGCTTTTATTTGGTGGCTTGTAAACTACCTGGAAATATGCAATACTCATGCTACAGAAAGGATTCCTATATTGTGCACTAAGTCTGTTTGGGACAGTGCTATCCCAACCAGCATCAAAGATAGCAAAGTCCCAGATTCAGAAGGCCATACTGCCCCCCCCCCCATATAACCTCCCCACCCCACAGTCTCCAGGCATCAGGATAGGACATCAATGCCATCACTTAGTTCAATGAAGCAGAGAGGTACAATTAATGTATCATGAATGAACTGTATTTCATGGTGACAAAACAGCTCCTCTAGCAATTTCAGGTAGAAAGTGATTTCATGTACAAAGCAGGAGTGGAGAGATCACTGAATCCTGTAGCACCCCATATAGTAGGTGAGGCCTCTCACTCCCAATCAATGCTGACTGGTATTGGTTCCTAAGAAGAGAAGAGAATCAGCATGATCCCCAAAGCTGGTTTAGCAGGATATCATGATTGGTGGCATCAAAAGCCACCAAGAGCTTCAGAAGAGCCAAGATGGATGTTCTTCCCCCAACTTGCTGCCACAAAAAATCATCCAAAAGCACAATCAATGCCATGTGCAGGCCTGAATCCTGAGTGAAAAGGTTCCAGATAATCCACTTCATCTAGGTTCTAATGAAGCTACTTCGTGACCATCTACTCCACAACCTTGCCTTAAAACGACAGGTTGGAAGTTCTTCAGTATGATAGGATCCAGTGATGTACCAAAAGCAAGCAAACCATAGAACTGGAATACACTTGTGACTGTTAATTTTCAACACTCAGAGACAGACATAATCATACTACACACAAACTTTCTATTTGAAGATATGCCCACACCAAGTTCTAAACATAAGCAGGTAGCAAATCAATGCTCTTTGACCTTGACAAGCACTAGCTTTCATTTATCTGGCCTGGTCAATGACACATTAGGCTGGAATTGCTTGTTAGTGGAAACATTAAAATTATTAGGGAATGATATCTGAATAATGATATGAAAAGGATGATGCTGAAAGCTAAGAATCTCCATGTGGATGCTCATTAAAATCTTCAAGAAATTATGAATGTAAGAAATAATGGTTCTGATGTTGAATCCAATTTTAGCTGAAGTTATTACCAACATTTTCTTCTATTTTCCATTATGCTGTTTTTCCCCCTCTGTCCTTACTCATTAAATCAGAATTTCAGAGTTAAATGTTGACTGCATGCCAAAAAGCTATAATTTCCTAGAGTTGTTATCACCTAATTTTAATTCTTTTGAATGGTGTCCTCTATCTTGTCCTCAGACCCTAGACTAGTTCTGTAATTTGCTTACCCTATTATATTTTTGGCACTGCCATCAGGAATAATAACAATAATAATAATGCTTTTTAGCTGCTTCACAGTATAAATGATCTCAAAGTGTAGAGTACAAAAGAGGACAGAAAATAAAAAACCCTTTTGTTGCAGGTGATGCAAATAGCTATATTTAAAAAAAAACAGATAAATAAATAAAACTAAAGAGAGGATATGGAGGACCAAGCATTATGTGGTTACACATCAATGTCCTTACTGAAAGAGACATGTGCACTTTCTACTTCTACTTTCAATTTTGTCTAAGTATGAGGAGTGGTGAAAAATAATAGGAGTAAGTTTTGTTTTTCTCCTGTTAAACACAGTTCACATCTAATCACCAATGTACTTTCTGAATACAGGCCAATTTACAAGGCAATTTCAAGGGTTACAGAAATGTGTGTGCATTAGTTTAGTGCTGGAACATTATTTCAGAGACAGGCAATTTTGAGATATGTGCGGGATATTTTTTTCATACTTTGCTTATTTGAAGACTGTAATGTAAGCTTTCTTTGTTTTTATTTTTAAACAATCAGCAAGAACTAAAACTACTCGTGGCAGAACAGTCTGTATGAGCTTGTGAGACAAAAATAATATTAGACATTTGCTAAACCCAATTTCATATATCAACCACATATATGGACCGGAAAAAAAATTGATGGTTGCTAGAAGAAAGTAAAGAGGTACAGAAAATACTATCAAATAGCCATTTGGGATTTGGCAGCCAAGATACGAAACCTCAATACACACTTCTACCTAGTCAAAATGTGTAGGAGAGCATTTTAGATAACGATCCCTATTATGTCGTGGGCTCTGATGAGCAGGAATGAAGAAACGCAGATGAGTAGAGAGAAACTCATTCTTTATTTAAGCAGAAACTGTACTGAGGATTTGGAGTCACCCTGCCTCAATATATAGCCAGACCCTCTGGTAGCATCCAATCGGATTGAACCCATGTATGCCGCCCAAAGTTGACCAATTGCAGGACCGGAGACATCCTGTCTGGGTTGCTGGAGAACCGTTAGTTCTCCAGCAATGCATGTGGTGATATTCCAAAAGCCCAGTACATAACAATCCCTACATTTGGTTCTTGTTGTAGCAGCTTCGTTTTGCCACTGAATCTAATTTTTGGCTCAAGGATATGACTTTTCAGAGATTTTCAAAGCAGGGAAATCTTAGCCATATGCATTAAACAAAGCCTGTTGCCAAGCAGGAATATTTCAGGGGTGATTCCCCCTCCCTTCCTGCAGTGTCATACATGAAAATATTCCAGTAGAGAGAAGTTCTATGAGGACGGGCTCCAGCACATTTTACTACTTACCTTATAAAACCAGCCTAAAAGACAGTATCACACAGATAGAAGAATATGTTAAGCTATTGAACCTAGTAGATGAATCTCCTCCTAATCTGCAGAGAAGCTTGCTCAGATACAGCAGTTCATTTACAGAAGCCTGCCAGTCTCCTTAAACATGCAGTACATCTCCAACGCCTATAGCACATACTTAAACAAACACCTTCATCCGTCCTTTTAGAAAAATGCCCAAAGCAAATGTAAATGCAGTTTATTTCATCCTCTTATGCCTGGCTCCCTAATCTCCCCCCCCCCCCCCTGAGCTGGACCTCTTCTATCTTGGTAGATGTGAATCTGTTCTGACATCCTCTCATCTTTTTAGGCCCACAAGCTTCTCAGAGCTCCTTCCCTGGGCAATCTTCTCATTAATGAAACTAGCCATCTTCTTTGCCGCTTTTGCTAAGCACTGCTGCTAATTTTCCTGTTTCCTTGCACACTCCAAGCTGTGCTTCCTTGTTAGCTTCAAAAGGTGGAATTCCAGCTGGGCAAAGTGCTGCAGGGAAAAAAAAAACAATGTCAAGTTTTCCTCCTTTTATTTCTTGCTTTAAAATTTTCTTTCTTGCTATCTCCTTATGTTGTCTCTTCCTATGCTAACCTTTCCCTTTTCTTTTCTTTTCCTAGTCATTACTCCAGCTACATTTCTCTTCTTCCTCTTCTTTCTCCCGCCAGAAAGGGAGGTGTCTCTAGGCCAGGGGTGTCAAACTCAATTTCATTGAGGGCTGCATCAGCAACAGGGGGGCTGCTGGGCGTGGTCCACTGAATGGGTGTAGCTGCGATGGTCACAGCTGACTGAGTGGGCATGGCTGGGGTGGACATGGCCACCTTGACATTGTTCATGGGGGGACACCTGTGGGGACCGGTCAAGGTTGGGGGTCTCTGGTGGGTGGGGCAGTGAACAGGAGGCAGGGGGCAGGGTGGGGGTGCCATTGCCATGGGGTAAGGCAAGGTGAGGCAGGGCCAGGACAGCTGTTGCCTGACACTATTGGGCCACACACACAGGCCAGAAAGCACATGGGGGCTGATGGTGTCTGTCAGCAATCACAGCCTGCTGGCTCCTTGACTGGCAAACTCTGGGGCTCCACAATCTGCTGCGAATAACAGTCTAGCCTTGCAGCAGCAGGTGGAATAGGGAAGGGAGTGGAGGAGGTACATGATGCAGACCACTAGATGTGCCTACTCCATCCCATCTGTTTTTGCTTGCAGTTGGATAGCAGGTTGCTGCTGGTCAACTCCTCGGCCCCCTCACAGATCTTGCCCTAGGCCTGCGTATGGAGCCAGTTCCCCTCATGCACCTGATGCACTTGGCCCTGCCTCAGGCCACCGCTGCCAGCAGCTCACTCAGCTCCATTAGGCTGCTGCTGCTGCCTGGAGCAGCAAACCTGCCCAGGCACAAGGGAGGCAAAGCAGTCAGCTAGGAAGCCCTGAGTAGAGTTGGTAGAGCATCTCCAGGGCCAGCAGGCAAAAGGCCATGCTGAGTAGGGAAAACCAGATCCCCATTGGCACCATGGCCACCCAGGCCCAACAGAGATGGGGGGAGACACACAATCCTGTCTGGGGCTGAGCGGCCATAGTGCCAATGGGGATCCACCTTTCCCCACTAAGGGTGGCCTTTTGCCTACTGGCCTTGGGCATGGTCTACCACCTGTACTCGGGGCTTCCTAGCCTCATTCATGCCTGGGCAGGCCTGCAGCTCTGGGCAGCAGCCTAATGGACCTGCACAAGTGGCTGGTGGCTACGGATGTGGTGGGTACCAAGGTGCATGAGGGGAATGTGCTCCAGCCACAGGCCAAGGAGATGACCAGTGATGACCTGGTCTCCAACCAAAAAGATATGGAACAGAATAGGTGTATTCAACAGTCCGCATCATGTTCTCCCCTGACTATGCGTGTAGCCGATGCCATTCACAGTGGGCTATGCAGCCCCTGCTGCTGGATGCCATCGGTCCCTGCACACTCTCCACCTCCTGTGTGTACCTTCTACACACTACTACCTCCACTGGGCTGGGCCAGGCTGGGACTAAGATGGCAGGGGTCAGTCCCTCACCATCTCCAGGACATCCCCATGGGCCAAATATCAGCCAATCACGGTGTCATGGTTCCAACAGAATCTGGCCTATGGGCCTTGTATTTGACATGTCTGCTCTAGGCCTTTTTCAATAAAACCTAAGCTACAAATCCTTTCTGAAGCCAATTTCAGAAATTGCAATCCATACTGCAATGAGTTCACAATGTGCTCAGTTTGGATTATGGTGGCCATGAGGTATATTTCCATTTCTTGCCCTTTGCATAAGTTCAGGAAAGGCAAGCCTCATAGGCTCTAGTGTGGACCAGTCTACCCATGTCTGAATTTCCTTTCAGGGAGAAATGAGAAAGAAGAGGCATTTAGCTTGATGTGAGGCTTTCTCACTAGTCCCCAAGCTGCTCCTCATTCTTATATTATATCTTTTAATGCTAAAGTAGAACTTCCTCTTCCTTGCCCAGATTTTAGTTTCCTTCAGTTACAGACCTTTGTAACCCATTTTATCATATAGCTTCCTAACCGTGCATCTACTGTAAGCCTTTCAATTATTTCTCAGCTGTACTGAAATTCGAGTATGTTGAAATCACCTAGGCTCAAAGTATCTGAAGGAGTTTCACTCTTCATTATTTTCCTTAGTGGTTAGGGCCTAGTGGTTAAGGCACCAGGCTAGAAACTGGGAGACCAGGCATTCTAGTACTACCTTAGGTATGAAAGTCAGCTGGGTGACTTTGGGCCAGTCAGTCTTTCTCACCTCACAAGAATTGTTGTTGTGGGGAAATTAGGAGGAGGATGGAGTGTTAGATACGTTCATGCTTTGAGTTACTTACAAAGTGTGAGGAATAAAATTCAACTCCAAGGTTATTGGAAAACAAAACAACTTTTATTAAAGTGTTTGTAAAGGCTGGTGGACCTCAGTACATAAAAGTAAGAGACCACACCTACTTTACAGACTTCAGCAGTTTAAATACAGTTCTATGCCCAGCCGTTAGCCCATCTTCCCCAGACCCAGTTGATAGGCCTGGTTCAATCACATGCTAACAGTCCGCCTATAATGTGCCATCATAGTTAAAGGCTTAAAGTTAGTTAAGCCCTTCCCATCACCCAAACTTGCTAAGCCCAGGCCTAGCCCATTCACTGCTCACCTCTCTGATATTTCCTTATTGGTTCCCTTGTTTATCTGTACAATACAGTAACTGGAACATGCTTCCAGACAGAAGCTAAAATACTAACCCTAGATAGTTTGAATAAAAAAATAAACCTTATATAAATTTGATATGTCATTCATAAGCTATATGCTAATCTACATTATGGAAAATTACTACTTATATCTCACAAAAGCAATAAAAACAGGATAAAAATCAATCAAACAAACAAATGAATGAATGAATAGCACAGGAAGCCATTTTCTGAATTATATGAACCAAAGAAATTTATTCTTCATTTTAAAAAATGCACAATTTCTCTGTAACAATCTAATTCTGAACTGCCTCATCGCCTCATTTTACATGATCATTTAAAATAAGGACACTGTCTTCTAAGAAAGCTGTGCTTCTTAAATTAATTTCATGATTTATTCTTTTTAAATGTGCTTGCATTTTTTAATGTCATGCTTAATAAAATGCTTATGATTGTTAGTTGGTGTCCTGGAATTATGTTCAAAATAACTAGACAATATCATATTTTAAAAGAAGAATAATTAATAATCATAATCATAAAAATGTTCATATTGTTTTATTCCTACTTTATTCTCAAGGAACACCTAAATATTTTCTTTGGTATGAAGGAGTTATTCTAGCATTTTATTATTTGGACTTCTCTATTTTAGGAGGAATTAGAACAGATCAGCTTTGGACCCTAACCCATATGTAGTTCCTAATAGGCACCATTTTAAATTCAGCAAAAAGCAATCACCTGCATCCTGAGGCACAGTTTAAGTATTAAGGTACTACAAGATAAGTGGAAGTGTTAAATGCAGGAATGTAAACCAGCCATCTTCAATTAGAATAAACCCTTGGGAAGGGTTAACATTAGGTACTGGGGACCAAGCTTATTTTTTGTAATGGTTAGGTTGAAATAACAATTTAGCTATCATTCTAAAGCTCATTGTTTGGATTAAAAGCTGTATTGTGTAGGGAAAGTATGATCTCATGAATCCACCTAATATGAATATGGATTTCTCCAGTGAGTAGAGTTAATCATATCAATCATTAACACGTCATTAGTTCAATTAGTCACTTGCCACTATACCTTCCATCTGAATGAACTCCCTTTTGTTCATAGGAAAGAAGGGAGAAGACAGCATATGCTTCCCATTAATAGGAGTTCCTAGCTATTGTAATAATGGCTGAATTTAGCTATTGGACCAGCTACAAAAATGGTGAATTACTATAAATTGTAGAAATCCTATCCTAATGCATAATTTTCTCAAAATATGTACATCTGTCTTTACTCTCAGTATGTTTGATCACAGTAATGAGATGCCCATACTAGCAGAGGAAGCTGAATTCAAGAGTGAAATGGATGAAATCTCCAATTGTCATCATATACTGTAAAAAATAAAAAGATGTAATCATGGGAAATGAAGACTTTTGACTTTGCATCCTAGCTAAGAAAACTTTGTGTCTCACATTATGCAAAGGATATATTTAACAATTATACTTATCAGGTATCTCATATACGCAAACTTCAGCTGCAAGCTTTAGATTCCATTTTTCTAACAGCACTTGTCATATTCTAACCATGTTTATTTTTTATTATCCTTTAGCTCATTTTTTCTTATATAAGATAGATTATATATATAGCTGAAACAGGAAATAAAGATTTGTCCCATGTTTGGGGCCTAGCAAGGTAATCTAAATAGTTAACAAGCATTTAACACATATCTCCCTTGCTTCTCAGCTAACAAAGTGAGATAGAGCTTGCGGCCTAGAGGTTAAAACAACTGCCTAATGTGCAATCAGCCCAGGTTTGAATCTCAGAAGGGTATGGCTGACTGATGAAAACAAATAAGTTTGAAATGCATATCAGTCTCCCTTTAATTCTTTGTTAGCAATCTAAAAAAAAATTACACAAATATGAGCTGTCACTGTTGTGACTACTGCCTGTCGATGGCCTTCGGTTAGGCTGAAACAGGAAATAAAGATTTGTCCCATGTTTGGGGCCTAGCAGGGTAATCTAAATAGTTAACAAGCATATATATATATATATATATATATATATATATATATATATATATATATATATATATATATATATATATATATATATATATATATATATATATATATATATATATATATATATATATATATATATATATATATATATATATATATATATATATATATATACCGTATATACTTGAGTATAAGCCGACTCGAGTATAAGCCGAGACCCCCAATTTCACCCCCAAAAACTGGAAAAAGTTGGTGACTCGAGTATAAGCCGATCCGCCATTCTGCAAGCCTCCGCCGCCGGCGGAGGCTGGATCCGCTCTCTGCAAGCCTCTGCCGCCAGCAGAGGCTCGATCCGCCATTTTGCAAGCCTGAATACACAGGAATACCCTGTGTGGCCACGGCTCTCGGGGAAGCCCTGGCTGTCCTCTTCCTCGCTCCACGTTGCCATTTGGGGCCCGCGCGTTCCCCGGGCAAATTGCGGCGCCCAGCAGGCGAGGAAACACGCCCGCTCCAGTCGCCCCTTCCCTCAGGAGACGCGAAGCAAGTGACCGCCCGGAGCTTACCGAGGACTTGCTTCGGTGCTTCCAGGATCGCGCGCACCTCTCCCAAGCCGCCGCCATCCGGAGACCTGCCGAAGTTTGGGGAGGTTTGGGGAGGTGCGCGCGCACCTCCCCAAACCTCCCCAAACGTCGGCAGGTCTCCGGACCTCCGTGCCCTGCCTGCCTGCTTCTTTCCGCTGCGGAAAGAAGCAGACCTCCGCGCTCTGCTTGCCTGCTTCTTTCCGCTGCAGAAAGAAGCAGACCTCCGCGCACTGCTTGCCTGCTTCTTTCCGCTGCGGAAAGAAGCAGACCTCCGCGCTCTGCTTGCCTGCTTCTTTCCGCTGCGGAAAGAAGCAGACCTCCGTGCCCTGCCTGCCTGCTTCTTTCCGCTGCGGAACGAAGCAGCCTGAACGAAGCAGGCTGCTTCTTTCCGCTGCGGAAAGAAGCACCCTGCCTGCTTCTTTCCGCTGTGGAACGAAGCAGCTTGCCTGCTTCTTTCCGCTGCGGAACGAAGCAGCCTGAACGAAGCAGGCTGCTTCTTTCCGCTGCGGAAAGAAGCAGCCTTCTTTCCGCAGCGGAAAGAAGCAGCCTGCTTCGTTCAGGCTGCTTCGTTCCGCAGCGGAAAGAAGCAGGCAGGCTGCTTCGTTCCACAGCGGAAAGAAGCAGGCAGGCTGCTTCTTTCCGCTGCGGAAAGAAGGCTGATTCTTTCCGCAGCGGAAAGAAGCAGCCTGCTTCGTTCAGGCTGCTTCGTTCCGCAGCGGAAAGAAGCAGGCAGGCTGCTTCGTTCCGCAGCGGAAAGAAGCAGGCAGGCAGGGCGCGGAGGTCCGGAGACCTGCCGACGTTTGGGGAGGTTTGCGCGCACACCTCCCCAAACTTCGTCAGGTCTCCGGACGGCGGTGGCTTGGGAGAGGTGCGCGCGATCCCGGAAGCACCAAAGCCTCGGCCGCGCACAAGTCCTCGGTAATTTTTTTTTGTTGACTGGAGTATAAGCCGAAGTGGAATTTTTCAGCCCAAAAAGTGGGCTGAAAAATTCGGCTTATACTCAAGTATATACGGTATATATATATATATATATATATATATATATATATATATATATATATATATATATACCGTATATACTTGAGTATAAGTATACCGTATATACTTGAGTATATATATATATATATATATATATATATATATATATATATATATATATATATATATATATATATATATATATATATATATATATATATATATATATATATATATATATATATATATATATATATCGTATCTACATGAGTATAAGCCGACTCGAATATAAGCCGAGACCCCTAATTTTACCCCCCAAAATTGGAAAAAGTTAGTGACTCGAGTATAAGCCGAGGCTGGGAAATGCAGCAGCTCACCTTATGCTACTCTCCAGAGATCTTCCCTCAGCAGCGGCCGGCAAAGTAGCTCGCACGCGAAACAAGCCCGGCAGAGGAGCCGGAGTGGCGAGCAGAGGCGCCCGGCCCAGATCCTGCAAGGCCCGGCTGAGACGCGCCCCCAGCAGCAGAGCTGCTCCGGCTCCTCTGCCGGGCTTGTTTTGCATGTGAGCTACTTTGCCTGACGCTGAGAAGACCCGCTTGGGCACTCGGGTTGGTGTCAGTCTCCGCAGGCCCTTCTCGTTTCCAGGAACGTCAAGCGCGCTTGGCTCCCCACCCCCACGGCAGGGCAGGGCAGGGCAGAGACTTGCTCGCCCTTCTGACGGCCCTGAAGAGAAACGAAGGGCTTGCAAACTCCCCGCGAGAAGCTGGGCGAAGCGCGCGGCTGGGCGAGTGTGTGCCTGCGCGTGTATTTACGAAAGAAACTCTCCGAGAGTTCTTCTTTCTCCGCCCCCTTGGGGGGAACTCTAGCGACTGCTGTAGCCGCGCTTCTCTTCTCGGCTCCGAAAATAGGGATTTCTACTCTCTCTCTCTCTCTCTCTCCCCTCCCCACCCCGCATTCTCCTGCCTCTTCGATTGCGACAATAAAAGGGCGAAGGGTGCGCTGGTTTCTTCCTCCTTCCTCCCCCCCTCCCCTCCCCGATTGTCAGGTGTGACTTCGACTTTAGTTTTTGCCTATGGTGCTAGGGAGTTGCCAGTGGTGGGATCGTTTTCGGAGTTGCGTGCTTGGCCCAGAGGTGCAAACAAAATGTTTGGAAAAAGGGGGGTGAGGTGGGGTGGGGTGGGGTGGAGGAAGCAGTTTGCGAAGCAGCCGAAATGGGGGTATATAGAGGATGGGAGGTTCCCACCGAGAGAGCCAGCAGAGTTGTTGTCGAAGCGCGTCACACGCCTTTCCAACCACCAGAGAAGGGAGGAATAAGAAAGAAACACACACACACACACACACACACACACACACAGACCAGGAAATCGAGGAAGCTTGCGTAAGATCTGAAGGAGACACAATCGTGGGAAAGGCACCGAGCGTGCCGTGAAAAAAAAAGAAAGGGTGGACTTGGGCTCGGCTGGTTTCGCAACGGGAAATGGGAAATCCCCGCAAAAGATGCCGGGGTCGACAGCGTTTTTTCTACCCGGAACAAGCAAACGCTGCCCCAAAACTGGGGCGTTTCTAGCCATGGCTCCTCCGGCAACAGTCGCTTAAGCTGCAGTTCATCCGGTTCCCCCAGCCTTTCCAAATATTCCAGGCTGGAGCATTCACTCCCTCCGCAGTTCCTCCAGCCATTACGAGCCGTTTCTGGTTAAGTTTAAACAAATACAAGCAGATTCAAGCCGTGGCTCTTTCCGCCCCGAAAATCAGCTGATCCGGCATTTCAAGTCGCGGTGTTTCAAAACGGCCACAATCTCCCTGCAAGACCTCCTCTGCAGTTCCTCCAGCCATTACAAAGCAACTCTGGTCAAATTCAGGCCGTTTCGGTCTAATTCAGGCAGATGCAAACAGATTCAAGCCGCGGCTCTTCCACCCGAAAATCAGCTGATCGGGCGTTTCAAGACGCGGCGTTTCAAAACGGCTACAATCTCCCGGCCAGACCTCCAGCTGCCTCTCGCCGATATGGAGGGCACCAACGCCCCCAAAAACAGGGACGACAAAGCAGTCTAGTCATCCAGCCCTAACGTGGAGGCATTATGCACTCCAAGGGCGCCCCCAAGACCACCAAACCACACCAAACTCACGGAGCTCACGGAGCTCAGCTCAACACGTCCGCCATCTTAGTTGAGCCTGTTAACAGACTTCATCAGTTCCAAAATCAAGATCACACCGGCAAGCTTTGTCAGTTGTCACTCGCGGCAGTACAAATACACTAGTACGGAAAGCTGCCGTTCACTTTCGGGGGGAGGAAAAAAAAACACAACAACACCGCACGCTTCAAAAGATTGGAGTTTTGCAGCCTTTTTTCTCGGGCCCGTCCGCCACCTTTAACTTAAGGCTGCGCTCTCGATTTCCTGGTGTGTGTGTGTGTGTGTGTGTGTGTGTGTCAGACCCACGGGAATGGCTGGTAGGGAAGCGGCATTCCGGCATTCCCCACGGGGCTTGACACACAGAGAAACGCAAATGCCGGACTGCCGCCACCTTTACTAGCCATTCCTGCGGGTCTGACACACACACACACACGCACGAGGGGGAGAAACAACACTGGACTGCTGCCACCTCTGCCAGCCCTGCAAGCCTCTGCCGCCCCGGCGTTGGTGGTCGAGCTCTTCGGAGCCGGCAGAGAATCTCCCGCAGGAGGAGGTCGCGGCTTTCTCTCTTGCTTCGGACTGCAAGGATTTAAACTCCAGGAACAAATCCCGATGGAAGTTTTTTTTAAAAAAATACTCCTCCGGGTCAGACAGGGGACCCAGGCTGAGGTCTAGGGGTAGTGGGGGGGGGCTCGCGGACATAGATGGGCTCAAGTGGAAGCCAAGCAGCCCTCCCGAATCTGGGCTTCTGGACGGAGCAGCCGGTGGTGCGTTTCAAAAAGCAGAAAAGTTGGATTTTGAACATTTCAGCAGCGCATCTGCACCCGCTGCTTTTAGAAAGTACGAGGACCGGCAACTTCACTTCTCGGCTGATGCAGCGGGAGGCCCAGCCTCTCTTCAAACTCAGCGCCCGTGGCGGGGCTGGATCTGCCACCCGAAAGACTCTCGGGTGGCGCTTCCACGACGCAGTCGAAGCGCTTTGCTCCGCACACGGAAGGAAAAAGGTCGGCCCTCCAGCCGCGACCCGTCCGGCGGGCGCTCCTGCTTTGCGGCTCTCGAGGTCGCTGCCAGGAAGCCTCCGCAGTCGTGGAGGAGCGAAAGGCAGTGGCGGCACCTCCCCACGGCGGAGGCTCCCCGGCGTGTCTCTGCACCGGTCTCCCCCGCCGGCCGTGGGTCAAGCAGGCTATGCTTCCCCGGGCGCTGCAACGGCACCCGTCCTCCCCCATGAGTCTTCACTACCTGGCCCCTGCAGAATCGCGGCGGCGCCCCCGGAGAAGCCTACCCCGAGGCTGCGGCCGATTTTTCCTTCTCCAGGCCTCTGCCGCCCGTTTCTGTCTGACACACACACACGCACACGCACGCACGCACGAGGGGGAGAAACAACGCTCTGGGCGGCAGATGCCTGGAGAAGGAAAAATCGGCCGCAGCCTCGGGGTAGGCTTCTCCGGGGGCGCCGCCGCGATTCTGCAGGGGCCAGGTAGTGAAGACTCGCGGGGGAGGATGGGTGCCGTTGCAGCGCCCGGGGAAGCGTAGCCTGCTTGACCCACGGCCTCCCGAGTTGCCGGTCCTCGTACTTTCTAAAAGCAGCGGGTGCAGATGCGCTGCTGAAATGTTCAAAATCCAACTTTTCTGCTTTTTGAAACGCACCACCGGCTGCTCCGTCCAGAAGCCCAGATTCGGGAGGGCTGCTTGGCTTCCACTTGAGCCCATCTATGTCTGCGAGGCCCCCCCCACTACCCCTAGACCTCAGCCTGGGTCCCCTGTCCGACCCGGAGGAGTATTTTTTTAAAAAAAAAACTTCCATCGGGATTTGTTCCTGGAGTTTAAATCCTTGCAGTCCGAAGCAAGAGAGAAAGCCGCGACCTCCTCCTGCGGGAGATTCTCTGCCGGCTCTGAAGAGCTCGACCACCAACGCCGGGGCGGCAGAGGCTTGCAGGGCTGGCAGAGGTGGCGGCAGTCCAGCGTTGTTTCTCCCCCTCGTGCGTGTGTGTGTGTGTCAGACCCGCAGGAATGGCTAGTAAAGGTGGCGGCAGTCCGGCATTTGCGTTTCTCTGTGTGTCAAGCCCCGTGGGCTCGACACACAGGAAGGGGGGGAATGCCGGAATGCCGCTTCCCTACCAGCCATTCCCGTGGGTCTGACACACACACGCACGCACGAGGGGGAGAAACAACGCTGGACTGCCGCCAGCTCTGCAAGGCTCTGCCGCTCCCTTCTCTCAGCAGCCTGTTCCGAACGAAGGGACAGTTCTTTTTTTTTGTTCACTGGAGTATAAGCCGAAGTGGAGTTTTTCAGCCCAAAAAGTGGGCTGAAAAATTCGGCTTATACTCAAGTATATACGGTATATATATATATATATATATATATATATATATATATATATATATATATATATATATATATATATATATATATATAAAAAACAGGGCATAACCTTGCTTAGAACTGATAGAAGAAAAGTTTTCCTCCGTTGCAGAAATATGTCCCCAATGTCTTCTTACATCAAAATGAGCTATGTGCATAGATGCAATTGAATAATTAGGTGCAGGTTTAATTTTTGCTTAATTAATTATTGTGATATCAGCCAATTATAGGATATATTTGTAAGCAAAATTCAAACTGATATGGTAAAATCAAAAATATTTTTAAATTGGTACAGAAAATCAACTGATTTGGGTTAAAAATTTCTACTCTTTTTTTCTAATGAATCTTGTATCTGTTATCTGAATGAATCTGACAATTCACACATATTTCTTTTTTGCATTACTCAGATTTGATGTTCTACATCAGGCATGTCAAACTCGTGACGTCATGTGACGTCGCGCGACGTATTGGAACTTTTTCCCATTGCTGAAAATGGGATGGGCGCAGTTTCTCCGTGACGCTCCGGCCCACGGGCCAGCAGTTTGACACCCCTGTTCTACATTCATGTGAGATGCTTTGCTTGATGCCTAGCTTGACACCTTTGGTGATGCCAACCAGATGGCTATTTGCCCTTCGCCCATAGGCTATCTATTTTCTTTTTTTTAATGAATCTTTTTCAACATGTTACAAGGGCTACATACGTAACCAAGTTCTGCACATCAGGCTGAAAATGATGTGACTCAGGTGTGATCTTTGTTATAGTTAATTCTGAGTTATTTTTCTATGTTATTGTTAATTTTGAGTTGTTCTACATTACTGTTAATTCTGAGTTATTGTTCTGCCTGATTATGTGTCTGTCTAGATATCATTATTTGACTGTGCACAAACTGGGGAAGAATAGAGGAAAATCCATAGGTACACAGATTTATTTATTTATTTATTTATTTATTTATTTATTTATTTATTTATTTGTCATATTTTGTTACTGCTTTGAAGAGTAAATTTCCCTATGGAAAATAATTCCATCAGAATAACGAAGAACTTTTTTCAATTTGCAATATTGTTTATGCAAACTTTGTGAGGCACTGATGTTGAAAGGTTTGAAAAGAGAATATATTTATTTAATAATACTTTTTATTGTAAATTATTCAGAGCCTTGAGCACAAAACATTTAATGATAAATAAAGTGATACCCATTAATTAGTTTTGCAGTGATATAACCTATAACATAAATCTGAAAATATCAAATTCAAATAGCCTCTCGCCCTCAAAAAAAAAAATCACTTATTTTTTCCCCAAGTAACCTTTTCAGGTTACTTAAAGAAAGCCAATAGGTTTTCTCCTTTAATTATTATCATCAGATAATAAGAAAAGCAATAAATCTTCTTTTTGCCCTATTTTGTTTCAGCACACAAGGAGAAAGAAAAAAGAAGAATTTGTGGACCCCTTTAATGGAAAAAAAAGTCAGCCTGTAGCCAACCGCTTAAAAGAACTCAGCTTAAATTGTAGTTCTCTCTCTTACTAAAACTCAAAATACTTTGGCCACCTAATGAGAAGGAAGGATTCACTGGAGAAGAGCCTAATGCTGGGAAAGACTGAGGGCAAGAGAAGAAGGGGACGACAGAGAATGAGGTGGCTGGATGGAGTCACTGAAGCAGTAGGCGTGAGCTTAAATGGACTCCAGAAGATGGTAGAGGACAGGAAGGCCTGGAGGAACGTTGTCCATAGGGTCGCGATGGGTCGGACACGACTTTGCAGCTAACAACAACAACAACTCTCTCTTAGCTATAGACACTGTTTCACTGTCCAGATAAAATGTATGAATATTGTGCCCTTTTGTATTCTGTTTTCTCATCAATTCTGGTAAAGGTTTCTCTCTCTTTTTTAATACATTGAAATTGTAGCATGGCACATTATCTCTTGAGGTCTGATGGGTAGGCGTGGGGATCCAAGTCTTGAAGTAATTGGTAGAGATGTCAGTTTTTGTAATAAATTAACATTTTAGTGTTGCTATAAATGAACATTTTGTGACATATTGCCCTTTAGGGGTTGCTTTGTTTGTGACCTCTGAATTTCCTCATTATGATGTACATTACAAGCTGGCATAAAAACTAAAAGCTTCTCAGGGCTATTATGTATGTAAAGTGATGATGTGTACATTATTTAAAGTTTACTCAACATTTTGCTGAATTTTGTATTTCATTCTTAAACGTTTTGATGGGCTAATTCATAGTGGAGTTTTGTACATTATTACTACTGGGTTACATTTTGAATCATTATGAGTTATTAAGGTAGCTTAATGGAACCTTTTGTTCTTTTACATAACTAAGAGATTTGTCAGAAATGCAAGTAATAGGAAAATGAACATGGTTGTTGAATATATTTCCACTCAAAAGTAAAAGTGAGAATGAAGCCTTACTTGAAATTTCTTACTAAATTCCTACCTAACACAGGTAGGGATCAGTGCAAACTTGAGTTCATTAGCAAGTCTTTGAGCAGAATGTTTTGGAGGAAGAAACTACTTGACAATACTTTCAACCTCTTACCTGCAAGTCACTTAGGCTTCTTCCTCAGCCCATACATTGGTCAAGGAAAGAGATTTGACTTATCTTTGGAAAAACAATTGATGCTCAACTTCTAAAGATTCCACCTGTCTTATCTACTTCAGCAAGATTCTGCCTTCCAAATGACCAGGCAACTCCCTCTACACCAGGGGTGTCAAACTGGCAGCCCATGGGCTGGATAGATCACGTGCAGGCCATGCTCACCCTGGCTCCTCAAAGGCAAAAAATGTTGTGATTCATCATGATACATCACGTGACACGATCATGTTTGGCACCCATGTTCTATACAATCATCCTTCAAAGTTATCTCCAGAGATCTTTTCTGTTGCAAGCCTGATGACCACATGGAAAGAGATTTAAATCCTACCTGATTTCCTATTTTAAGAATATAATTGCATCTTTTATCAGAGTTAATGTGTACATATGTGGATCATCCCACACACAATCTCTTTTCCTGTGATAAAAGCCACACTAGCCAAAGCTGGAATAAATCATTTTTGTAGTAGCCTTCTGATGCCATCTGCCAACCACATGTCTATAGACATGCACATACATAGACACAAATTTCCAAAACCTGACAATTTCTGAACTCTTTAAAAACATAAATCGACATGGGCATCAAGCATGGTGACAGTCAGTCTACTCTTTCTGTTAGTTTATTATAGCTAAATGATTGAAATGAGTTCATTTGTAATGCGAAACCCTCAAGAAGCACACTTTCTTACTGCCACAAAACTCAAAGCATTAGTGAATAAATTAGGCTCATGATCTGACAGGTCCTTAGTGGTAGTAGTGACATTTGCTATGTGGACTCTTATTAATTTTTATTTCTCCCTACCAGAGTATACAAAGATTAAGACCGGAAAACTTAGGCTAGACCAGAATGGAATATTGTTAACACAATGAAAGTTTATTCAGCCAGAGATGCAAATAATTTTAGCTTACAATGTTAATATGTGTATGAGACTGAATGTCTGTGAATGAATTATACATGAGATTGTATAACATACCTACCAAAATGATAAAAGTAGATGTTACTCCGGAAAGATAGCCAATGAAATGTTGAGAGTCTTTGCTTTATAATATTGACAAATGAGCTAGTTCTCAAAATCCTAAAAGAATGGCACAGGATGATGCAGTAAAAGAGTTATTTAGAATTTATCTGATGCCCTAAATTAAATGATAATGTTCATCTATACAAGTCAGCTGACAATGCTGCCATATGAGGTCAGCCAGATAGTTATGTAATTTATCTCTAGTTCTTGAATTATATCTTCAAGGGAAGCGTCTATGGAGATTCTCAGTCATCCAGGTCATAGTTATCCCAAAGATGCTTTTTCATGAGGCAACTGGACTTTCTTTTTTTTCTTTGAAGACATTTGTTGTGCCATACATTTATGAAGTTGTTATTTAGTTTTGTATAAAACAACAACTTCATAAATGTATGGCACAACATAGGAGAGCAAGCCCATCAGGACAAGATTCAGCAGTCCATCTGCATTTAAAAGACAAAGGCCACTGTTTCCAAGACAGCAAAGTCCATATTTTGGACATAGAGGACCGCTGTTTTGAAAGAGGGGTCAAAGAGGCCATCTGTGTCAAAACTGAACAGCCCTCCTCAACAGAGGGGGACGGATACAATATCATCTATCTCCAGTCTACAACACAGTCCTTTCAACAGTTCCAAGAAGGCTCTGAAGACAGAGATAAGTCTCCAGGTAGCACTAACTCCTCACTAAAAGAATGCAAATGACCAGCTGTCTGTAAGGAGTATAAATCCTTCCATTCCCCACCACCCAGTCAGAGCTGAAGAAGCTTCTTGGATGAGAAGCAAAATGTCTTTAAAAAAAACAAAAAAGTCCGGTTGCCTCATGAAAAAGCATCTTTGGGATGACTTCAAAGGAAGCAAATGCCTAGAGGTTGGTTACTGTATAACTAGAAAGACACAGCTTCTGAATATGTGGGCCAAGTAGTGTCTGAAACTAGGGAAATATCTTTGGAACTTTTTATAATCAAAGACTTTTTCCAATTTCCCTCTTTGATAATATCTGATAGTTTGGCATTTGAGTGCTAAAGTCTCTGATCAGAACTTGACTCCTGGCAATTTCACAAACACTGCCATGAAGTAAATAAGTTATTTACCTTTTCCATTCTTTCAGGATGTTTCCAGTCTAAATTAAAGGCTTGTATGTTCTACGAGTCTACTATCAAAGTCAAACCAGGCCTGAGTCTGCTTAGGTTTCAAATCTAGACAAGACACCATCAAAATTAATCTGGCTTTTACAATACCATTTATATGAAGTCTATATACATGTTGCAAACCATAGACACTGGCTTGATTATGAATTTATAAGGGTAAAGAAGAACTTAATGGCTGATTACCAAACCAGTAATATTTCAGTAGCTATAACTTCTCTGCTTTTTCATATTTCAATATATTACAAAAGCAACAAAAGCAGATATCACACATGATCTCTCTTAAGACTTTTTCAATATGATTGCACTGCCAAGAGGAAGTTGCGCCCATGAGAAATTGTTGTAGAATTAATCATCTCCATGTTCATCTAAGTTGTCCACCCACAAACATCATCATTTGTGCCCAGATCAGAGAAGAAGGCACAAATGCTAGATTCTTATCTGAACTGTGTCTTGTTCTTCATGCAGACAACTGCACCAGGTTCTATGTTTGGGGCAAATTATTTGATTTAGAAACTTCATGCTATTATTATTTAACTGATTAAACATAAAGCAAAAAATGTCATAAAATGGGGCACAACTCAGTTACTGCCTTAATTAGCAACAGAAATTTTGGACTCAATTATGTTCGTAAGTCAAGCACTACCTGTATTGGGTAACCAGTATGATATTTCTTGACTAAAAATGGCAATGAAATCATAAATCAACTATTGCTGTTCCTCATTTGAATATATTTTGCCACAGGCTCTTTCCCACTGAGCAGGGTTGGTCTTCTTCATGTGCTTCTTTCTGTAAGGCATTCTTTTATCTTTCTCTTTTTCTCTTTTTTTCCCCTTTTTTTTTCTTTTTGCCTTTAGGCCCATTCTCTGTATTGTACATGATGAGTTATTCAGTGAAAATTTCAAGTTACACTTTCTAGATACACTTTTGGCTTCCATCTATCAAAAAGTTCTGTGTTTGTCCCTATGGGTAAAATGCTCATGTCTGTGAGGGCTAATTACCTCTGGAGTCAGAGTGGGATATTGGGATGCAATAAGTTGTTTGTTTGTGGAAAACCAAGTGAGGTGTACAATGACAGACTCTTGCTTTTTTATTAGCAAATGGCCTCTTGAATTTTTCAGTGACCTCAAGTAAGTTATCATTTGGCCTGAGGCTGCTGCCAGCAATGAAATGGTTTCTCAGCAACCTTAAGGTGCCAATACTCAACTCAGTAAAAGCACAATAAAATAATTCAGTATAGAAAAATAGAAAAAAATACAGTGTGATAATAGCGTAACAACAGTTTTGATCTTACAAACTTGTTTTATGTAGGAGAAAATTTCTTTGGATATTTCTTTTCCTCTATGACAGGGCTTTTCAACCTTTTCACCCATTGTACCACTTTTAGGATATGGCAACATCAGAGTACCACCAGTCGTCTAGCAAGGTGTCAAAAACTTGATGACCAAAAAAAAGGGGGGGGGGAATTGATGAAGTACAGGTAGTCCTTGACTTACAACAGTTCGCTTAGTGACTGTTTGAAGGTACAATGGCACTGAAAAAAAGTGCCCCCAAGCCACAGCCAAGCAGGACACCTGTCCACCCACCTGGTGGTGGTCTTCCTTCTGTCCGAGGTTTTCATTGTTGTGAGCATTTCTGTTGAAGATTGGCTGCGGGAGTGGGGGGGGGTGTTTGGTTTTTATTCCCCCCTCTGCTGGGAGTTGCAGCAGGTTTTGGTCACTTCACGTGGCCCTGGGACACTGTGACCATCATAAATATGAATCAGTTGCCAAGCATCTGAATGTAAATCACAAGACCCTGGAGATGCTGCAACATTCCAGCTGATCAGTGCTTCTTCTGGGCTCAGAAGTGCCAGGATCAGCATCAAGCTCCAGCTGGATCCTGGCGCTGATCCTGGCACTTCCACTGAGCCCTGACAGCCCTGCAGCTCCAGCCGTCTCTCGCTCAGGCTTGTGCAGTGCTGCCACCGGTTCATCTCATTTCCCTCCCCCGCTACCACTTTTCTAGGATGGTCGTGTACCACCTGCCAGGTGCCAATGTACCACAGGTGGTACCCGTACCACTGGTTGAAAAGCCCTGCTCTATGAGATTGCATTCAATTTGGTAGGAGAAAAATGGCTTTTCAAAGTTATTTCAAAAAGAAGACAAACTTCTCCTGAATGAAATATTTGTATACTTATTAATGGAATCAAAGATGCATGCAGTTTCAAGGGGATGTTAATCAAATCAAATAGGACTATTTTTTTTTATCAACGCAGGAATTCACAGTAGAGAAATTTTGGTAGTTGCTGTAGCTTCAAACTGACATATTTAATGAAGAGGAAAATCCCACATCTAACGGTATCTTTCACTCCACTTTATTATGGGATTTTCCCCCCTAATATTAAATCATAATGTATTACTTATACATTTATTTTTCTCTGGTCTACCTTCTAGAATGATAGAGGACAAACCTTGACCTTGTTGTGAGAGATATTTTTTCAAGTATTTCTAGAATGCCACGAGATCTATTTTCAATATTCTCTTAAGGACAAACAACTTGAGTTTTTTCCATTACTCTTTATGTGACATGGTCTCGTAATTCACACTGATATTTCTTAATAAGTTTTTTTTCATATTTCATTTTTATATTAAGAACATTTGTTTCTGTTAGTTTTGTTATTGCTATTTTCAGCCCATTTCTAATATAATCTTGAACTTTCTACCTCTTAATACTAATTAATGTCCTCTGCAAATCTGATAAAAATCCCCTTTATTTTTTATTAAAGTAATAATAAAAAAATATAAAAAAGTTTAGACCCAGGGCCCCTAAGTCCTCTCTATCATTTGATGTATTGTCATTGATGAGCCAATAAACCCTTCAGTTAACCGTCATGCCATCTAATATGCAGTTCAGTACTTTAATAATCAGATTGTCCTAGCCCTTCATAAAACTGAATATGTTTTGTTGTCTCCTCAGGTTAATGTTCTCTCTGTAGAGTTAAGACTTTGGTGCTTGAGATTAGTTATGGATTATTATGTATCCTGGTCATTGCTGTCTCCTGGTAACTTCCAGGATAGTTTCTTTGGAAAGTTTTCAGATGTGGTTTGCCATTGTCTCCTTTCTACAGCTGAGAGAGAGTAACTGGCCCAAGGTCACCCAGCTGACTTTATATTTAATGCAGGAGTTCCAGTTTCTAGCTCAGTGCTATGCCAAACTGATGCCTGTCTATATTTTTTATATTATTTTAATCCTATTATATATGGGAGGTATGACTGAGGTGGCATATGTCAAGTACATAAATAATCAGAATGCCATGGGTATTTTGTCAAATATTTTCTTGAAATCAAGGCATGTTATATTGGTAGCACTTCTACAATCTTTTAAAGATGTTCTGATTAATTAACAACATAAACGTATGGTAAATTTTGTATTTCTTATTTATATGTAGAAATCAGGGCTTTTTTTCCTCATAGAACGCTCAGAACGGAGTTCCGGCACCTTTTTTGGATGGAACCTAGTAGGGTAGGCAAGGCAGGTTGTATGACATGTGTGAGTTCCAGCACCTTTTTCTTTTACAAAAAAAGCACTGGTAGAAATTAAGAGAAAAATTAATTAAGAGGGGAAAAACAGGCATTTCATTAGAGTAGAGTTCACCATTAATCCGTTCAATAAGTCTTCACGGTAGTTGATTTTTGCTTGATGAATTGCTAAGTAGTATTTTATTACATTTATATTACAAATTTGAATAAGTATGTTTCTCATATGAATGCCTGCTTGATAAATAAAAAAAATACACAAATAAATACATGCATATTGCTTTGCACACAAAGACAAGTGTTAGCAATGGCAATAGCAGGAGCACTTAGATTTATATACTGCTTCATAGTGTTTTACAGCACTCTCTAAGTGGTTTACAGAGTCAGCTTATCGACACCCCCCCCAGGGCTTTTTTTCTCATAGAACGCTCAGAACAGTGTTACGGCACCTTTTTTGCAAAAAAAAAAAAACACCGCTTTTGCACAAGTTGTGTTGCAATTGGGTTAAGCCTATTGCAGGCTTTGCTACTTTATGACTCATGGACTTCAACCCCCAGAATTCCTGAGTCAGCTATGCTATTGGCTTTTGGAAGCCAATAGGAATTGCTGCTGAGCTTGCCAAAAGACCCGGCAGGCAAATGTTGCACAGGCAAATTGCAGCAAAGGCAGCACTCCTCACTGCTCCCCAACTACACCATCTCAACTAGGTAAGTAAGATATTATTTGCAAATAGGATATCCAAGTATGACTCAAGGAAATTTTCCCTGCATGAAGGGAGTAGTGGTTTGTTTCACTTTGTTTTACTTTTCAAATTGCTGTAGGGAAGAAATGATGATTAGAAAAAGGCAGGAAGTTATTTTTATTAGGAAGAATTCATTTATCCCATGCTAGATCTTTGGGAGCTTAGTACCATCAGCACAGAACATTTGCTTTTCTGAAACTTCATTCAAATTCAATTCCTGATAGGAATTGAAATGTTTAATAAATGTTATTTATTAAATTTATATGCTGACTATCTCACCAGGATGACTCTGAAGTCAAGGAGAGGGCTTGCAACTTCTGTTTGTAGTTATCCACATTTCTGCACACTGAGATAATCGGCCATTGTACAAATACAGAGCCTATCATGTTTTTATATTTATATGGAACACATACATTACCTGAAATTTTTGGAATGTGTAAAATATTTGAACCAGCCCAGAAACTCATTTCCTATTGTTTGTGTATATAGAAAGTAAACCCTGAAATAGATTTGGAAAGAGCAAGGACTTTGATTAAATGGAAATGTTGCTAAGCATAGAACTGTTGAGTTAATTTGCAGCTGTTTCTGCTGTTTTCTTTTTATGTGCTTATGATTTTACATCACATTTTAAAATCAGCCAAATTGAATAGGAATAAGATTGTGACTGAAAGAATACTAATTCTGAAATATAGTAAATATCTTTAACAAGTAACGTTAAATTTAGCTTTAGTGTAATTTGCTTGTTTACTGTAGCTAAAACTGGAAATTATATTTCTAAAGCATTAGTGTGGATCATTGGAAAGAAAAAAAAGATTTAATATTTATGATTAAAAAATATAAATATGTGAGAAACATGTTTTTAAAGACCTTTTTGCAGCTTGTTCTCATATATATCCTGCCACAAAGGAATAACTAAAATTATGAAATTTAGAATCTACCAAGCTTCCCTCCCATGGACAGAAGACAATCCATGGCAAATGTGAATCCGTAATCCATAGCTTTAGCAGCAATAATAAATCTAATTATGCTATGCATAATTTAAGTTAGCCAAACCCTGGAGCAGTGGTAGCAATCTTCTATCACAATGGCAAGCCCTTTAAGATTATATATTGTTAATCATATAAGTGAAGAAATGAGTAAAACTGTGGTTAAAGAAATTGTTTGATCCAATAATAAAATTTCATTGATAATTGATGAATCAACCACAATAAGCAAAAAAAACCTACCCTCATAGTATTTGTTCAATGCTGTATCAAAGGTATGGGAATGAATTCACCAGTAAATTTGCTTTTGGACTTGGTAGAACTTGAAAAAGTAACAGCAGAAGGAATATTTGATTCCTTACTCCAATGTCTTTACTCTTATGGGATGACAGAAGATTATTTGAAAAAAATATTTGATTTCTCTGGCATGCGATGGCGCCGCTGTGATGATGGGATGTAAAGGTGGAGTGAAAAAATTGCTGTCAGAATGTTTTCCTTCTATTATAGTTTGGCATTGTGCTAATCACAGACTAGAATTATCACTAGGTGATGCTGCCAAGGAAACTTTAGGAATAAATATATTCCAATCATTTATTGATAAACTGTATGTCATATACCATGCTTCACCAAAAAATAGCAGAGAGTTGCAATCATGTGCAGAATTACTGGGGACTGAGCTGCTGAAAATTGGAAGAATTTTAAGTACCTGATGGGTGTCATCTAGTTTGCATACAGTTTTGGCTGTATGGAATAATTTTGAATCCCTTCTGTATCATTTTGAACAAGCAATGCATGATCCTACAAGAGATAAAAATGATAAATGCACTTATGATGGCTTGAAAATAAAAATAACATCTACAGAATTTTTATTGGACCTAGAATTGATGTGTGACACTCTCCAAGAATTGTCAGATGTAAGTTTGGATCTACAGGACCACAACATCAACTTGTATAAGGCAAATAAGAAAATAAAAATACTGGTACAAGTTTTTGAAGAAAGAAGACAGAACTTTGGACCCTATTATAAATGTGCTGTTGCTGCTGTAAGTGATCTTCACTTTCGTTTTACTTCACAAAAGAGATTCATAAAGGATCCTCCCATTGACCCAAATATATTTTATACAAAATTGAAAGAGTCAATTGAAAAAAGATTACTTGATAGCAAAGATGATGAGTTGGCGTATTGGTCTCGCGTACTTGATCAAAAACATTGGCCTGAAGATGTTAATACTCAACTGACATTTGGAGAAGTGGAAATTAGAAACTTATCAATCAGACTGCAACTAAATGAAAGAGAAATGATTCATGGATTCCATGAATGCATTCTCGAAAAGACATATCCAGAAAAACTGTTGCATTTGATACAGACTCTGAATACCATTCCTATTTCTTCAAGTGAATGTGAACGAGGGTTTTGACAGATGAATCTAATTGCCACCCCAACAAGACCTTCATTAAAGACTAAGACAATTTCAGCACTTTTGTTCATCAAACTTGTCAGACCACTTCTGAGACTTTTCGATCCTTCAAATTACGTTGATCTGTGGTTACTCAGAGGACGACATTCAGCCATATATACTAAAAGCAAGGAAAAGAGTCAAGATGATTTGCCAGATGAGAATTGGACAAAAGTTTGGAATTTTCTATGAACATTTGCCTTAAATACAATAAATTAAATGTACGTTAAGAATTGAATATGTAATTGTTTAATTATATAAATAAATATATCATGAGAAAGGCAGGGCTAGATGAATCAAAAGTTGGAATTAAGATTGCCGGAAGAAATATCAACAACCTAAGATACGCAGATGATACCACTCTAATGGCAGAAAGTGAAGAAGAACTAAAGAGCCTCTTGTTGCAGGTGAAGAAGGAGAGTGCAAAACTTGGGTTGAAACTTAACATTAAGAAAACCAAGATCATGGCATCTGGCCCTCTCAATTCCTGGCAAATAGATGGGGAAGAAATGGAGGTAGTGACAGATTTTATTTTCCTGGGCTCCAAGATCACTGCAGACGGGGACTGTAGCCAAGAAATTAAAAGACGCTTGCTCCTGGGGAGGAAAGCCATGGCAAATCTAGACAGCACACTAAAAAGCAGAGACATCACCCTGTCAACAAAAGTGCGTATAGTCAAGGCTATGGTCTTTCCAGTTGCAATGTATGGCAGTGAAAGTTGGACCATAAGAAAGGCTGAGCGCCAAAGAATTGAGGCCTTTGAACTGTGGTGCTGGAGAAGACTCCTGCGAGTCCCTTGGACTGCAAGGCGATCAAACCGGTCAGTCCTAGAGGAGATCAATCCTGACTGCTCTTTAGAAGGCCAGATTCTGAAGCTAAAACTCAAGTACTTTGGCCACCTAATGAGAAGGAAGGACTCACTGGAGAAGAACCTAATGCTGGGAAAGATCGAGGGCAATAGAAGAAGGGGACGACAGAGAATGAGGTGGCTGGATGGAGTCACTGAAGCAGTAGGCGCGAGCTTAAATGGACTCCAGAAGATGGTAGAGGACAGGAAGGCCTGGAGGAATGTTGTCCATAGGGTCGCGATGGGTCGGACACGACTTCGCAGCTAACAACAACAACAAATAAATAAATATATAAATAAAATTATATAAATAAAAGATTAACAAGATGAGAGTTCCGGCACCTTTTTTTTTTAGAAAAAAAGCCCTGCGACCCCCAACAATCTGGGTTCTCATTTGACTGACCTCGGAAAGATGGAAGGCTGAATCAATCTTGAGCCAGTCAGAATTGAACTCAAGGCTGTTGACAGAGTTAGCCTGCAATGCTGCATTCTAACTACTATGCCACTGTGCTCCTTAAATTAACTTAAATTATTCTTTGAAAAGTTAAGCAAGTTTATTATTTATTATTTATTAATTTTATTTGTATACCGCGCTTCTCCCGAAGGACTCAGGGCGGTGAACAGGGCAGTACATGTTAAAGGACAAAATACAGAAAAGAGGCTGCTTGCTAAGTGAGCCCAGGATCAGCTGAGTCATGCTGAGAAATCCCACTCAGAAATGCTGATCCCGGGCTGCTGCCCAGCTCATTTAGCAAGCAGCCTTTTTTCCGCAAGCAAGTGAGCCAGGCAGGAGCCCAGACGACACCGGCACTTGCGGCTTTTCTGCAGCACAGACCCAAGGGCTGCTTCATTCCCACTTGTCCTCTCACAGGACCTGGGCTGCCTGCACTGGTGAGAAACACAGCGCTTCTTTTTCTGCAATGGTGGAGCGTAGGCGTCGCTTTGGAAAGACTCCGTAAGACACGCCTTTGTAGCATGTTTCCCCTTCTTTTATATATCGGAGGTTTGAAAGGCAAGCTCCTCCCAGGGCGTAAAAGTATAATCCAAATTCTTGTTTTCCTGCTCTAAAAACTGGGTGCGTCTTATGGTCAGGTGCGTCTTATGGTCCAAAAAATACGGTAATTCAAAATTTAAGTATTTACTACTTGAATTGTTAAGCATCTCATGCCAAAATAACAATTCTTAGCATGAATTTACTATCAAGAATGTTTTTCTGTAGATAACTTAGAGTCTAGAGAATGAGTGAATTCTCACCCTTTTCTGTTGGGTTGCTGGGACAAAATCATGGTTCCAGTTAGCAAAGCTGAGGTAAATTGTCAATAACAAAGAACAGTGAAGTTGAAGTGGTCTGTTGGCTCTGACTCTTGAATGTGGGGAAGCAGTGACAAAAATCTGGTGAACCTTTGTAGGATACAAGTACAACAGTCTACAAATTGCATTTTGAAAATCAGAGATACACCTTTATAAATTATCCATATTCAGGCCCATATAGTAAAGAACCTATAACAAGTTTTCCAGATTCTTCCAAAAGACTTTCCAACCCCCTCAGCTGATTTTTAACTGTAGATGTTTAGGATATCTGTGCTCCAAACTTAACTTATTAACTTATGGTTGAGCTGATATTTGTAACCCAATGCCTGGCAGTTCAACTATTACACACATGGCACCATCAACATCATCTAATTTCTAAATACTAAATAAGTTGCACCCAAGTTTTCACTGTATTTGTCTGTTTTCATCCTTCCAAAAGATTTTATTGGAAAAAGCCTTGGGGTGTAATGGTGTACATTTGATTAATTAGGCTTAATGGTTTTGTTAATATGTGTGATAAATGCCTAATGCAAAGCCATTAGACCTTTACTAAATCATTCAGCTGTTTGCATAGCAAGAAAGAACTGGGAGTATATTTTATCCTGCTGCTCTTCACCCAACTTTTCAACTGCTTTGGTGTGTGGGGAATTAACAAAATAAAATTGTGCACAAGTCTAGCTTTTCTGAAAAGCCACAACTTTTATAGAAGATCAAAGAAAATTTGATATAGTGTCTTATCCCTAAAACACTGATTTATTATCCTCTGAACAAGAGAGGCTGTAGTGTTATATATGTTTGTTTGGCCTATTCTGACAAACGCCATTACAATTCTAATGCACTACTAAATCTCTCCTTTTTTTTATTAAGTCTTAGAAAAGATCCACTTTGTAGGCAGTAGACCTTTAACATTTCTTTTATCACACAGTTTCAGTAGGTTGGCTGGGTTCTACTGTATTAGCCCTGCCAGAAACTGTCTCTTGTGATCTGCTGACACAAAATGCAGCTTCTGGTACTGCAGACTCAGCAAAAAGGGACAGTATGATTGGACTAGCTTCAGAAATGGCAGGATATTATAATTGCTAAGGGCAGAATGATTCCCAGTTTTCCCTCAGTTGTCTCCATCTACTTCTCCACAAAGAAGCTTTGGCTTCCTTTTTTCTCCTGACAGCTTCATCTCTCTTTCATAACGGGAAGCAGGGCTTTTTTTCTCATAGAATGCTCAGAATGGAGTTCCGGCACCTTTTTTGGATGGAACCTTGTAGGGTAGGCAAGGCGGGTTGTATGACATGTGTGAGTTCCGGCACCTTTTTCTTTTACAAAAAAGCACTGACGGGAAGCAATTTTATTTACTGGTTTACTTTCCTGCAGAGATTATTGGCCATTACAGCCTGTTGACTCTAAGCAGCAGACAACTGCCCAATGTATAATTGGGATTACATCAGTTAAGAATCAACAGCTAGAAAAATTCCTATGGAAGCAGCAGTCCCTAATAAAAGCATTAGTGGTAATAAAGGAACACCTTCTCACATCTGAGAGGCAATTATGGCAATCTAGCCTCCCTGCCTTGGTGGAACAATCAGATTTTTATTAGCTTCCTAAAAGTGAGAAAGAAGAAGCTAATTGTAAATTAAGGACTGCTGTTCCAGAGAGTGGCAGCATCTGAACAGATACATTTACCCAGGCTCTGAAAAAGGAACCTCTCTAATAAGAGGACACATAGGAAGTCCTGCCAGGTACCAAATAAAGGAGGCTCTATGGATAACCAGACCCCAACCCGTGAAGGGATATAAGGTAATAATCAACACTTTGAATTGTATCTACAACAGGGATCTTCAAACTTGGCCGTTTTATGACTTGTGGACTTTAACTCCCAGAATTCCTCAGCCAGGCACACTGGCTGAAGAAATCTGGGACTTGAAGCCTGCAAGTCATAAAAGGGCCAAGTTTGAAGATCCCTGATCTAGAACCTAGTGACAGATCTGCCACCACATTGCTTCAGCCTACTTTGCTTTGATGGTACCCTGCCATAAAGTACAGGGGGAGGGAAGAGGTAATGCAGGAAGGGGGTGTGTGTGACAGGAACCAGATGTGCCAACCAGAGACACATATTGAATGATCCAAGGACACAGGCATGGGAATGGAATGTGAATGCTTACAAACTTCAGAACTGTTACCAAAACAACTAATATGAACTTTATTGTATACTAGTAAGAGGTGGGAGGGCCTGGGAAAGGGGAAAAGTAATGGGAATCTTCAGATCTGGCTTTTTCTATGCTGTAAACACTTGGCTTTAGTGTGTGTGTGTATATATATATATATATATATATATATATATATATATATATATATATATATATATATATATATATATATATATATATATGGTAATCTAAGGTAATCTAAGAGTTAACATATGACACATATTTCTCCCCTTGCAAAAAGCTAACAAAGCGAGAGAGAACCTGTGGCTCAAGAAGTAAAAACACTGCCTAATGTGCAAGCAGCCCAGGTTCGAATCTCAGAAGGGTATGACTGACTGATGAAGACTAATGAGTCCGAAATGCATATCAGCCTCCCTAAATTCTTTGTTAGTAATTTACACAAATATATGAACTGTCCGGTGTGACTACAGCCTGTTCGATGGCCTTTGAGATAAGGCTGAAAACAGGAAATAAAGATTTGCCCCATGTTTGGGGCCTAGCAAGGTAATCTAAGAGTTAACATATGAGACATATATATATATATATATATATATATATGTATATGTATATGTATATGTATATGTATATGTATATGTATATGTATATGTATATGTATATGTATATGTATATGTATATGTATATGTATATATATATATATGTATATATATATATATATATATATATATATATATATATATGTATGTATATATATATATATATATATATATATGTATATATGTATGTATATATGTATATATGTATATATGTATATATGTATGTATATATGTATATATGTATATATGTATATATATATATATATATATATATATATATATATATATATATATATATATATGTGTGTGTGTGTGTGTGTGTGTGTGTGTGTGTGTGTGTGTTTCACTGCAAATGGAGTGAATTTTTTTCCTAATTGCCCAAGCTGGGACAAGCCTGACACCTAGCCCAGTTCTCTGAGCATAGTGCTACATGGGTGCTTAAGGTGAACTTATTACTCTCACCCATCACAATTTCATTCTGGACCAGCTGTAGTGAAGTAAGGCTAGAAAATTAAGGACACTGAAGCCCAGGGCTTGACAGAAATAGTGCATAATTCAAATGTTTCCAGTTGACGTGAGTTCTGTCACGCAAACTCAGATCTAACAAAACACAAGGTGATTGTTTGTCTACCACCCATTTTCTCTATATGGCTTTTCTTGCTTCATGTTCTAAGGAACACATTTGGTGATTATATTTGAAACTTGACCTGATTGGTTGTCAGAAAGTCAGACCTTGTAATATTTAGGGAGTGCAAAATATAACTGAATTCTGAATTGCTGTTCAGTGCCAAAAGGGAAAGGTCTCAAGTGTGCAACACTGAATACAATCCTCTTTTGGTATCAGGACTACATCTTGCTTTCGACTGGGTAACACTATTTGCTAGCATTTCTAAGATGAAATGATAGGATTTGTCTTTTGCCTCCTGGGTGCCTTTATCTATTTAGATCAGGAGTGAACAATGTCCCCTTCTCCCTTAAAATAAAGACTAAATATTATGATGGCGAAGATGTGAACCAGTCTGATGTAAAGTGCAAATTTGAATCTGATTGACATCACCTGATGAATGTACACAGTTGTTTTAGAAAACTGAGATAGTTTAAAACCTTGGTTGCATACGAATACCAAATTATATAAGCAATTGCCACTTACTGGAAGTAACTAACAGTATATGTTCACCTGCCTCACACAAGTCAATCATATTTAATGTATTCATGTAATATATGATATTGCAATGGAAAAAAAACAAACTGTTAAAATGTTCAGGAGAAAGATACATTCCAATCTGAGAAAACAATAACAGAAGCAGCAGCAGGGAAGTAAATGAATTATTAAAAGCTTATAATCAAGCCACACTTGAATGACCAAATCTGATCCATACAAAAATCCTTTCTAATTTCTGAAACACTAAAGTACAGCCCCTACACATTTCAGCATGTAATGTCTTAAATGAATGCAGCTGTGTTTCATGCTAGCAAGCATAATCACACATTGCTAGATATGTAATCATTTAAATGAATGCAGCTGGGCCTTTGGAAGAAAAACTCAGATTATCTACATCTAGCTTTAAATAACCATGAATGCTGAATTCCAGGACAGATACTTTAGCACAATGTAGTCCTTCTGTGCGGTAGTTGGCTCAGTGCCAACATAAATGATTTGGGACACTGATGGAGAGACCAAATTGCAAATAGCTATGGGCAGAATTAGCCAGAATATGGTTTTATTTGTAAAAAATCTAACTTTATTAAGTTGGATGTAAAAAAAAATGCACTTAATAAACTAATTGGAAAACATAAGCTAAGTTACTGAGCTAAAGTTAAATAGAAAGGCAAAAGGTTAAGCTACAGTTCTAATAAAGCTCAGGGCTAATTGCAATGGAAGAGATTATTAGCATATTAGATAAAAGGCAAATCGGTTAAAAGCAGAGGGCAATCAGGAAATGTCAAAAGCATCTTAAGAATCTTTGTACATCTTTGTATTTGGATGGTAAACTTTTAAAGGGAATGCTATGCATGCTATTTGATTTCCTAAGGAAATTTTAAAAGGCATCTGACTCATAATCACAGAACAATGATCATGTAGAGAAGTGAATTTACAGCATGGATTATTAGATCTAATGAGCCGTTGAAATGCAAGTGGTATTCTTAGACAAATACAATGATGTGTTAATAAACAGCATTAACCAATTGATATTTTCTTGCATCCATATACATGGAATAGTGTCTTCTTTGAAGTTTAGATGATAAAAAATGTGATTTAACTATAACAACCTGAAAAAGTAACAGCTAAAACAAATACCCCTCTGCCTCAGTATTTTTTTCAATAAACTCCCCTATCCCCACCAAGCAACAATAATTTTTCTTTGTTCTGTTACAAATGAAAGGGTTGGGAGCTTATGCAGTAATTAAATGCTTAGTGAAACATGCAATACACAGAGAATCTTGACATGCAAAAGGTTTACTAAATACAATTGTTTAAGCATCACTGCAAATACACATATTCATCTGCCCAGCTGCACACTAGCCAAGTGATATATAGCGATTGGAGAAATCAGGAGCACTCAAAACTGATAGTCTAACCAAACCCCCACCTAGCCTTTTTAAAAAAAAATCTTTTATCAGATATATTCTATCATGTACCATTTCAGCTCTCCTTTCATTGACTATTAGGTTGCTACATCAAATGTGACTTGCTGCATCACAGTTTCTTATCTCTGTTTTATTTCCCTCTCCTCCATGTTTGATTTCATATTTGATTTATCTCTTCACCTGGCTTACATGTGTACATTCACCTTCAAAATAAATTGTGGTCATGCTGCTCCTTCTACTACAGGGGTCTCAAACTGCCGGCCCGCAGGCTGGATGCATCATGCGGAAGCCACGTCCACCCCATTGCCGGCAATGGCAAAACCATCCTGATACATTGCGTGACGTCATGTGACATCACAAGTTTGACATGTCTGATCTACTACAATCTACTCCATCTGCTTATCTGCTTCTCCCAAAATTGTAGTGTCAAGCTAAGAACCTGGCTGCCTTTAGCTAGTCTACAGAGCGGGGAGGGGTGATGGAAAAACAGAATGGAATCCACAGGTGGCTTATCATCGTGAGAAAGCAGAGAAGTGAAAGGTCTGTTTTGGTGAAGAGAGAATGCTTCTTATAACAAACAGTTGTGTTTCGATTGGACATTGTGACCTGTCCAGTCAGAGGAGAAAGGAGGAGCATCATTCATTTAATTAACCGCTTCCTGCCTTTTCGTTAGAGCCAGCTTTTGCTTTCTGACTTGCCACTATGATTCAACCCATTAAAGACAACATTAGAGGACACTTTGACTCTGGTGTGTTTCTTGGTGGGGATTTCAGATGCACAGGAATACCACCACCAGTATACCCTAAAAGAATCCATGAATCCTGTACCATTAATCCAAACTCGTTACTGAATGTGATGGCCAGAAGACTGTGGATGAAGATCAAATTGGTTGGAGACTACATCAAGTGCTTGAAAAATCTATAGTTGGCTCTATTCATTGCTTTGTTTTCTTTGGTTCAAACACTTTAATTTTTGCAATCCCTGAACTTATTTCTTGATTATTTGTGTCAACTGACAGCTTTAGAATATACTGGATACAATTTAATGCTTCTAATAATGTGTCTAATTACAGTATGTATTAATACTGTACAAAATGCATGTTGCTTAATATATTTGATTGTGTTTTAAGTCTACTCAAATACAACACAAAGCCATCTTTTCTAGATTGTTGATGAAATGAATGGTGGCAGAAGAAACTTCAGGAAAGTGTCTGGATTATGTCAGTTTATCTCCTCTAAATTCAACAGGTTTTGTTAGGACCCGGTGGGAAAAGTAAATTTAATCTCCAATATCTTTAAGCTTATCTGAGCATCTGGCCAGGCCTATTTAGAGCTATGAATAGATTTTTAAGTCAGATACAGGTCCATGATATTTTCCTGTAATGTTTTACTGATATCTGCCCTGCATTTTCTCAGAAGAGTCTTCTGTTGTTGTTGTTTTTTATCTTCTTCTGGGGCTGTTTGAGAATTTCTTTCAAATCTCTCATTGTAGTGTTTCTCAGTTTATTTTTGCAGATGGTACAAGATGTTAGGCTTGGGTTTTGTTGTTGTTGTTGCTGTTATACACCTCTCCATCATTCTGAAGCCTTTCTGACTGCCCACACTTCCTATTGTGAAAGTCTCATGGGAAGAATTCCCTTCTGATTTCTTTCCATGAGATTTACTTGAAGTATGGAAAGGTGGAGAGGCTTCAGACACTGGAGAAGATGATTTACAATAAAAACAGAACACAAACATATAACTGGGCATATAAGTAAAATAATAAAATTATACACCAGATGGAAATTCATCAAAATTATCTTCTGCCGTGAAAGAAGTTTCAGAATATATATTTTTTTCTCAAAATGAGTGGGAAGCAGAAAAAGAAATCAGACATTTTTCTCCGTGGCATAATTTTGTTGTTTGAGACAAAAGATAAAAATAGCATATGCCCATTTTCATTCTGTATGGAACAGTCAATGATGTTAAAATCCAGATGTTACTCCCAATATTTAGCAATAGGTAGTTGCTAATATAATATAGTATAATACAATAACATTGGTGATTTGATTTTAGCAAGGTAGCTTGAAGTATGTATCCAAACTTTAACTTTATAAAGTCACATAATTGTTTCCACAGCATTCTGGAATTGAAGCCACTGATTCAGACTGTTTTGTGTTAGGACTGGACTTCTAGAGGATTTCTGGCAATATTTATTTTTCCTGATTTATTCAAGTCTTTTATAGCTGCCCAGTTCCTATGAACTCTAATATGCCTGATATTGTGACCAATTACATATTTACTGAAAATGGTCTTATGTATTATAGGAACTGAATTTGAAAGCCCAGTGAAAGAAGTGGAATGTTAATAATAAAATTATAATATTTAGAACAACATTAAAAACTTATTTTTTAAAATAAATGTTTTTAATGAACTCCCCCAAAACATTGCTTACTTGGATTAAAATATTTATGAGAACTATATGTTTTGGAAAGTTCTTGATTTTGGCACAAAAGCAAAACACCTTGAAACAGTTTGAATTTTATCCAACCAAGTTCATATGTCAGCAGAACAAAATTGGATGATAGATCTAATAATCACTCACCAATGTGTCCCATATGAACCCCCTAAATCCAAAGGGTTGTGGGGATCTCTGGAACAGATTGGAAATGATGCAGGTAGAAGAAGGGAACATGTGTATTCCATGGACCTCTTTTTCATTAAAAGGAAACAGTTACTTTATGGGGATAAAGGGATATTCACTTAAGCTAAGTTCATTGATTAGTCATCAAGAAGATTCAAATGACTTGTTTATTTATCCTCTTATAAAACAGCAACTGATTCTAAAGCATGGTTAGAGCTCACTAATTATTTTTGTTGAGCTTACTAATTATTTTTGTATTTGTTTTGTAGACTAGATGAAGAATAACCTTTGTATGCACTTCTGTTTTGAACAGTGATAGTTTTAGTGGTCACATAAGTGTAATATTGCTATTATGTTCTCAAGCTAATTGTATTATCTAATTAATTAGATAAATAACAGCAACTCTTATCTCTATTTATAATGTTTCAATTAGGATATTTAAATTAGTGCATTGACCACATGGTAGAATGCCTACCATTCAATCACCAGGAGGAAAATTAAATAACTGCAAAGACTGATTTCCCCATTCTTTCTTGTTTGCTATTTTTTTTTAAAAAAATATATTTCTGGGACATAATACTTATGTGAGATTATTTTTCCCAAATTTGTAGACCAAAACCTGCTTTTCCAAACTACCAAAACCAATAATTCCATAATGTGCTATGCACAAGCAAGACCTTTTTTAAACAATCTCTTGAATCAGCTCTTGGCCTTTCATAAATATCAGTTGGGATTTCACTGCTGATTTGTTTCATTACCCCACTGTCATCTGAATATCAAGTTTCCTGCTTGGTTTCCAAAAGGCCCCAGAATCATGCTTCTTTCTCTGCCATTTCTTTGCTTCATCTGATTTCACAGATGAAATCAAATTATCTCCTAATGTACTTTCCTTCTAAGTGGACCTAGTTGCTTGTCTACCAGCACTTCTGGAGCTGGGTAGCTGCTTGTCATCAGTCCCGCAAGACCTAGAAATGTAATAGAATGGCAAGAATGGCATTATGGTACAACAAATATATTCTGGGGTATTTTATGTATTTTTTTTTCTTCCTCCAACTACTGAGTATAATTGACCCTTAAGTTACTGAATGACAGAGATGTTCTTGAAAAAAAATCCAGTTAAGAGATGCACAATCTAACAGCATAGCTATTTTTTTTTAAATATTACAACAGAAAATGCTATCCTAGTAAGAGCTGCACTACTGGCTGTCATTTGAAAATAGAAGGTCTGTGAAAAGCTTTGAAAGGGTGCTTTGCTTTAATCCAGTTTAATTCAAAACAGGTTTTCAAAGTTGTGTCACAAAGAATCTCCCCTTCTCTTTCCAAAAAGAAACAACTGTAGTTCTACTGCCCAGAAGACACTTCTATAAAAGGACTGTACATGTGCATAAATCTCTTGACAGTAGACCTTCTGGATGAAACCTTAAAGCAATGCAAAGTACTTTCATCAAGCAAATCACATTAACACCATGATCCAAAATACTTTTTCTGAAACAAAAGCAACCATCCCACACATCGTTTATAAAATTATATTTAAGAGTTGTGCAGTCTACTTGAATAAAATAATTGGAACTGTGGTACCCTGACCAATCCCCACAGTCCTTTCAACTCTGCTTGTATTTCTTCATTTCTTAAGTAGGGAAAGGGAAGCTATGATCTTCCAATATGGCTAAAATACAACTAATCAATAGTTAGATATCTGGAAACTGTAGATTGATAACCTATAGAAGTTTTACGTGCCTAATTTACACATATTGAGGAGATTGCTTATATGTTCCACTTGACTCATCCACTATAAATAGAAACATAGGCATATAGCGATACAGTTGTATAACATAAAACTGGCATGTTTAAAGCTTAAATATTTGATGTTCTAGAGTACATGGGTTTCTTATATGAGGTAGTTATTGGGAACAAACCTTACCAAGGAAGACAAAAAGGACTCTAATTCTTTTGTTTTATGTAGCTTTTACTACCAGCAGTGGAAGTTCTCTAGTGGAATATGAACACACTTACAAAGTATAGAGAGATTTATTTCACTTGTAAGATGAAAACAAAAAAAGTTTAGACAAGATTTTATCAATGTGCTCAGAAGTTTTTTTTTTTTTAATTCAGTAGAAAAAAGTGATGTAAATTTAAAATTCAGTGGTAGCATTTAAAAAAGCTTTACAGCCTTAGGCACAGCATTATGGAATTTATTTATTTATTATTATATTTTTATACCGCCCTTCTCCCGAAGGACTCAGGGAGGTGCACAGGGCAATAAATACAAAAACAGGATACAAAAGTTAAAAGCAATTAAATAAATGCCCAAGGTTAAAACAATAATTAAGATGTATTAAAACACCAACCCTAACCCATCAAACCAGGTCAGACTGCTCAAATAGATATGTTTTTAGATCGCGCCGGAAGGAGCGAAGGTCGGGGGCCGTCTGGAGCTCAAGCGGCAAGTGGTTCCATAGGTCTGGCGCGCCCACAGAGAACGCTCTCCCCCTGGGGGCCACCAATCGACATTCTTTGATCGGAGGCACCCTTAACAGTCAGTACTTCAAATGGAAGGTTTACATATGGTTTTATCCTTTTTTTGCAAAACATGTTTTTCTTGACGTATTATACTCATAAGAACTTAACAGAACAGGCAGATATATTTTTATTATTACTGCAGTAAAAGAAATGTACACTTTTATAGATGAGTATAATGTATTAATTAAGGACATTGCTTAACAATGTGTACCCAAAATCTGTGCATTAAGGAAAAATGTGTATGAAAAATGTATGTATATGTAAAGAAATTTGCAACCTAACCATATCAATTTTCTTGTAAACTTTTCAAGTGGGGAAAAAGAAGATAACTTTTATCGAAATGGGAAAACAAAACACACTCCTCCCCTAAAAAATATCTTAAAAATATAAAAATGAGAACTGAGTAAAACTGATTTTCTCTATTTCTATAACCTACATTTTCCATTTTGTGATATACTGCATCATAAAAACCTTGAAGTCCCCAAGCTACTTAGTTCATTCTGATATTTTCCGTACACAAAAAATAATAGCACACCCAATAGTGCAGAAGACTAAAGCCAAGTAAAACTGTTGACCCGGAATTAGGGGGCAGTATAGAAAATATCAATTGTGAATGTGCAGATGGCCCTACTGTCTTTGGGCCCTGGATGCAGGGTCATGAAAGGCCAGCAAGGAAAATACCCAATGTCCTAACCCACCCGAGAACATACAATATCTTTAGGGAAACACCCAAAAGGGAACATATTTGTTACTTCTGCTCTCTTATCTACAGTATGCCAGACTTACTGGGTGAAATCTTTATTGTATGCATGTCAGCTTTACTGGATGGCTTGCTTATGTAACCAGAAAGAATAAATACAAGGATTTCTTGTCTTTCGGGGTTGCTCTCTTTTAGAGGAGCCCGTCTTTTGTTCAGCTGAATAAAAACGTAAAGTTTGAAGGCAACTTCTGGTTTCCTGTTTCTTTTACCCGCAAAACCTCAGAACTTGCATATCAAAACTAGTAAGAACTATCTATCCACTTAAAATCTTCTAACTGTACCTAGACTAAGAGATCCCAGAGGATATGTAGGAAAAATCAGATATCCTTACTGTATAACTTTAAGGCAGTAAAAGTTTTTGCTGCCAATAAATTTTACACTATTCTAAAAACATCTAAAACAGGGGTCCGCAACCCCCGGTCTGTGGACCAGCACCCGGCCGCGGCATGCCAGCAACTGGTCTGCACAAACAAGCAAAGCCCCATCCATGGGACGCAGGCAGCACACAAAACCATGCAGTATGGTCTGCGGAGAAACCTCTCTTCATGGAACCAGTCCCTGGTGCCCAAAAGGTTGGGAACCTCTGATCTAAAATTCAGAAGAAACATTTAGTACCACCAGAAACATTTAATATCATATTAAAATGCAAGGATCCTGTTCTCTTGCCATTCTGTGTAAAGGTAAGTTTAAATAACTGTGTAGCCCACAATCTCATGCTGTTTGGGAAACCGCTTCAAGATTTGTCAGATTATATTGTACTATACAAGGTCACCAGTGGTTCTGAACTCAAAGAAAGAAAATCTGGATTTCTCTCTCCCGTTTCCTCACTTCTTCAGCTAGCTGATTTCTCAGCCAGAATTTCTTACTTTTTGGGAAGTCCTGAAACATGCAGTAGGGCTTGAGCTGGACACATCTGAAGAGCAGCTGACTGGGGCTCCATGTTTCCTCCAGAACCTGACCCTTAGTGCAGGAAGCCAAGACCATGAAGGAGCTGGGCTGATCTACGGGGACAGGATAATCCCATGAAGACTTCTTATGAGTTTGAAGAATATGTAAAAATAACTCTTCCTCCTCTCAAGTGAACCTGGCTGAAACCCAAATAGCAGAATGTATTATATTCTATGGAATATTGGCAAGAAGGCATACATAAGAACTTTAGTATCATGCACCAGTCACATATGCCTTCCAAAAGATATGGCTACTTTCCTACCAGTTAAATACTTGCAACTTTTACATTCCATTAATTAATAGTTATTAGGTTTATCAAGTGTGGATAACAAAAATCCCCATGAGCACTAAAATTGAGCTGACAATTTATGTTTTCTGTATCACTTTGCCACCATTAGTCATCTTCTGATGTTTTTTTTTTCTTTTATCCCAGATCTAGTTGTCCTAAAATTCATTTACTTTCCCAAATGCTGTGAAATTTGTAGCTTTATTTTTATTTGGCCTAATGGAAGGCTCAGTCAGCCTGGACTGTGGACAGTTGTAAAATATTTCATATAGATATATTATTCACTTCGTTGCTAGTTTAGTGAACACTGGTGGAACAATAGAGAACAACTTTGTCGTTCATAGACAAAGTTTTCTTGGGAAAAGCCAATTCAGAAAGAAAAAAGAAATATCAATTTTCTGTTGTTCCTAATTCTTCCATTTCAGATAGAATCTAAAGAGTGCAGTCTTAGCAATCACAACATTCAGTGGGAAGAACATATGGCAGAAAAAGGTTGAAAAATAAAGTCCCAAGAGAACAAGGTTATATTTCTTATGAGCATTAAGTCACTGGGCTAACAAAGATACAAGAAATAATACCAAGACATACTGTGGTCCTGCCTATTTTCAAGAAGTGTGTTTAATTATATTTTTATTCTTGTTTTATATCCTTCTAGAATAACACAAATTTTCTTCTTTCCAAAAGAAGAAAATCATGGATTTAAGTTTGGACTAACTCCAAACCAGGGGACATGTACAGTTAATGATATTCATTTCCTTATGCCATCTGGTGGTTTCAGTTTAAAATTACTGAGTGTGTTCAAATTGCTTTGTTACTGAAGTTCACTTGAAGTACAGCCTGTGAAATAATGCACTCTTGACATTTTTTTCTGCATAAAAAAGTCAGTTATTTAACTCTAGCAAACTGCTTCTTGTAGAATGATTAAACACATCTAGAGCCTATGGTTCTGTGGGATAAATTGGCTTTGATCATGCCCAGTATAACCTTTTTTTTTAGTTTGTAATTTTGCCTTTTGACAAAGCAAGCATTAGTTATATGTTATGATACAGAGTCCCTTTGTTAGGGAGATAGGCAGTTTAAAAATTAATTAATCATTTGACCAGTTTAGATTATTTTAAATGAAGCCAAGTCTATTAAGATACAATGCCCTTAATCCCAGCCTCATAAAAAGATACAGTGGAATAAACAAAGCCATAAAATATAGCCATAGATATGTTTCCTAATAAAGTACAGTTAATAAACAGAGGTTTTAAAACAGATGATTTAGCATATTCCATTAAAATTTTATAAGCTTTGTTGCAATCAGGAAGACCAATGAAAAATATGTAGTTCTGTGATCACTGTAAATTCATGTATGTGTAGTATTAGATTCTCTCTCTACACACAAAAAAAATTGGTGCCAATGTGCATGATTTTGCACTTCCTTACAGTGAACTATTTTTGCCATTTTGAAGGACACTCCTTCAGTTTGAGATTGCATAGCTAAAAATTATGCAAGAAAAGCAGCTGAGCCTGCTGTGGGGCATCCCAAGGGATCAATTATGGTGCAGGGTTTTTGTGTTATTTTTTCAGTGTTTTTACTGTTTTATGAATGTTATTTATTAATTGTTATTGTGAGGTACCCAGAATTGCTTAAGAGAGGTGGCTTTATAAACCAGTTAAGTAACATATTGAGGCAATTCATAATCCTTTTCAATATTTTCTTGCTCCAGTTTTCAGGCACAAAGTCTATTATTGCAGGTCTTCTCAGTCCTTAAATGAACAGTTTCTTGAGGCACAAGGCAACATTTGGATAAGCCTTCCAGCAAACAATCATATCTATATGGAACTTAATGAGCTTAATTTTTTACTTGTTTTGGTGTATGGAATAGTTAATACCACACTTAGAAAAGTAATGACACAAAAATCATTTGCTAGATAAATTATTTTTGTTCTGTTTTTTTTTTTTTAATAACAATGTCCGGACATATATCTTGTGATGTTTCATGTCTTATTTTGCCAAGACTGTCTGTCAATAACCTCTTAGTTCTTTTCAGCTTATGTTGATGTCACCGGTGATAGTTTTTAGTCATTTTACCTTCTATTGATCTTTGTGTTGATTGCCTTCAACTTTTTTCCAAGCATCAGGGTCTTCTCCAGAGACTATTTTCACATGAGGTGTCTGAAGTATGCAAGCTTTTTCTGCATCCAATAAATCATCTCGATTTACTTCATGATTTTCAAATTTATTTTATTTTATTTTATTTTAATCCCATTTATATCCCGCCCTTCTCCGAAGACTCAGGGCGGCTTACAATTTAAGCACAAACCAATGTGCTTAGCAAAATCATTTGTTCTTCGTGTGATCAGATCATTCACAACCATTTTTATGGCATCATTTTTTTCCCATTAAGCTCTTCCTATTATCTACATTCACAGCCATGTGTTGCAACTGGGAAAACAAAACCTTGACAATATTTTACTTTCTTAGATTAATGGCTCTGCACTTAAATCTTTTGTATAGGTTTGTCATAGTCTTTTCCCCAATTATCCATCAAAATATTATCATCAGTACATTTTAGGTTTGTGATTTTCCCCCCCTCACTTTTGATTCCAATTCACATTTTTATACTTTTTCTCAGGTATATTCTACATTTAATTTAAATAATTTTAAACTAGTTTCTCTGGATTCCATTCCAACATTTCTTCCTGGCCATCACACAGTCTTTACTGTCAAAGGCAAGTACTGTCATTAAGCAGTATTGGATGTTTTGTAGGTTCCTACCCTTCAATATACTCACATCCTGGAAAAAGGTTTTGCACCTGGTATACCAGCAACATTAACAGAGCATCCCATCATTGTGTCAAAGGGCAGGCTTTGCATTTTTAGGAGACCATTCTCAAATATTAGACTTGAACTTTTCCAGTTGAATCATCTCAAGGCGGAAATGTAGGCGATAGGAGATGGGGGACTATAAAGCAAAATAATTCCCACGTCTTTTTCCATTTCTTTCTTATAGGAGCAGATGGTAAAATATAATCTGTCATGTAACTTCATTGTATTTCAAGGTTCCTCATTTACTTGAATAACTGAACAAGGAGCAATTCTGAATATGATTATATCCAACTACAACTTAGACACAGGGATGCTATTTTCAGCAGATGCTACACATCTCACAAAGAGCTGCACTGGGAATGAAATATGTATATATATATATATATATATATATATATATATATATATATATATATATATATATATATATATATATATATATATATATATATATATATATATATATATATATATATATATATATATATATATATCCTATCATAGTCAACCATAGAGCATGAAGCCAAGAACTAGCATCTGGCTTTCACACTTTACTCTTATCCTTTTCCCCTCCCATATGCTGGTTTCCTCACTTTATTCCTGGTTTACAGTGAACTAGAGGTTTCTGTTATTTAAATCTAGGGAGATTTGGTTTGCTCTTAGGTAACTTGAAGTGTAATGTGCCAGTGTATAAACCTGAAATATGAGTTCCCTCTTTTATGTATAACAGTGGGTCTTCACATAACAGAAACCAGGTATTAGAGTGGAAAAAAGAATCAGCATTCATGAAACTCTTGTAGTACTGGTGATGGTAGAAATCCTAAATTGTTCTGATTCACCTGAAGAACTCAGGGCAGCTGAGAAAAGAAACTGCCTGGAGCCTACTTCTTCTGTGTATAACTCTAATTAAGAGCTGCTGTTGGGAGATTCAAATCTTTCCTCATCTTCTTTCTAAAATGGGCAATCTATTTTAGGGTGGCTAAATCCATACCAGGGATAGAATCTTTCCTTGCCTAGTTTTCAGCAGATTTGCTGTAACCCAAAGTTTAATTCCCAGAGAAGTGAGTTTTTAACAGATATGGACTTTTACTTGTTCTGTGATAAAGGAGGAAGAAGAGCTAGCAAATCTGTAGAGCAGGGGTGTCAAATTGCTGGCCCGTGGGCCAGATGCATCACATGGAAGCCGCGCCCACCCCATTTCCAGCAATGGCAAAACAGTCCTGATATGTTGCGCAACATCATGTGATGTCACAAGTTTGACGTGTCTGCCCTAGAGGAAGCACTTTAGAATTAGAATAGAATAGAATAGAGCTGGAAGGGACCTTGGAGGTCTTCCAGTCCAGACCCTGCTCAAGCAGGAGAACCTATAACATCTCAGACAAGTGACTGTCCTGTCTCTTCTTAAAAACCTCCAGTGATGGAGTGCCCACAATTTCAGAAGGCAAGCTGTTCCACTGGTTAATTGTCCTCACTGTCAGGAAGTTTCTCCTTATTTCCAGGTTGCTTCTCTCTTTGGTCAGTTTCCAACCATTGTTTCTTGTCCTGCCCTCTGGTGCTTTGGTGAATAACAGGACCCCCTCTTTTTTGTGGCAACCCCTCAAATAATGGAATACTGCTATCATGTCTCCCCTGTTTCTTTTTTTTCTTTAGACTAGCCAAACCCAAGTCCTGCAGTCGTTCTTCATATGTTTTAGTCTCCAGGCCTTTGATCATTTTTGTTGCTCTTCTCTGAACTTTTTCCAAACTCTCAATATCTTGTTTGTGATATGGTGACCAAAATTGGCTGAAGTATTCCAGCTGTGGTCTTACTAGGGTTTTATAAAGCAGTACTAATACTTCATGTGATCTTGATTCTATGCCTCTGTTTAAACAACCGAGGATTGTATTAGCTTTTAATACAAACCAATAAATCTGATTATGTCATTTGTTTTGCAAGGGGGATTAGGGCTTTAATTTTAATTTGTGGGTTTGTGGGATGTAAAAAATGGCAAGCATTTTTTTAAAGTAAATAAATCAGTTGTGGGTTTAATATGCAAGTCGGTTAAAAAAGGACAAGTGACAAACTTCCTTAATGTAAACAAATCATTTGTCTACCTGAATGGCAAGAAGATGAGTAGAATTTCTGTTGAAATGAATTTGGTTGAAGGAACCAGGCAACATAGCATAATTCCATTATTTCATGTGTTGCTATTGTTGGTAACGTGTGTCTAGCCTGTGATACAAGGGATTCATTAAAAGGTTTTCAACAGTAAGAGTTTCCTTCAGTAATTATCTTTACTACAAGAATTTGTGGTACAAAATACATGTGCAGAGACTTTAATTCATAGAAGTTTGTTTTCAATACGGCAGTATCTTATACATGCTGCATCCGAGACCAGAATGATAAATTCTCCAGAACATTATATATTGTAAAGTACCTACAGCTTCCCTACATCAAATAACCATGTGAAATAGGGGTTTGTCTTGGGGTCAGTATTATTGAAGATTATCAGTGACCACCATGATGGATTGCTTGTCAAATCTGTAGAAGTTACAAATTATTGGGAAGTGAGAGGCCACTTTGGTCTGGTAGTTAAGGCACCAGGTTAGAAATCAATAAACTCTGAATTCTAGTCCTGCCTTAGGCATGAAAACCAGCTGGCAACTTTGGTCCATTCTCCATTAGCCCATGATATTAGATTTGGGCAACAAATTGGTTGGTCAATTCCTATCACAACCAATAGATCAACACTTGATCAAGCCAGAGAATAAATGACCCCTACACTTGTGGGAAAATGTTAAGAGGAAAAACAACAACACAATGTTGACTGGCCTAAATCCTCAATAATAGCAATAGCACCTAGACTTAGTATATACCATTCCACAGTGTTTTACATTGCTCCCTGAACAGATTACAAATGTCAGCAATTGCCCCCAACAATCTGGGTTCCCATTTTACTGACCTTGGAAGGATGGAAGGCTAAGTCAACCTTCAGCTGATCTGGATCGAACTCCTGGCTGTGAGCAGAGTCAACCTGCAATGCTGCCTTCTAACCACTGTGCCACCACAACTCAGAGCAAGATTTCTGTTTAATCTGGACAGACTAGAAAACTGATAAAAATAAAAATATATCCTTTAACAAAGAGAAATATCAATTTAGGGAGAAAACAATTATAGGACAAAACAGTCAAAATTGGCCTGAGTTGATCTCAGCCTGATTTGAAGATTTGGTTTAAATTGGTCCAGGCCTCCAAACCATAATTGCATTATTCAGAACAATACAGATCAGGATGGAGGGGATATGACATGGATTTGTATAAAGAGAGAAAGGATACAGTACAAACATAGCTGTTAAGAAAGAAAAAAGTAACAGTTCATTATCTGGATAGGTCATTTTCAAGTTCGTCCCAAGGTGCTATATGGAAGCTGCCAGAGAAAAATGTGGAGGAGGAGATATTTTACCAAAGATTAAATTATCCTGGGGAAAAGGAACAAAAATATTTCTTCCTCTCCTCTGACTTCTTAGAAAGAGAGTTTGCCTATCTGTGCCTTGTGCTGTTTCCAGGCATTAATACTTTTCCTTTCTGCCAAAAATCAAAGGAATGAGACACACTGTCAGAACTCAGCTCACTGAGAAAAATATAAGAGAAAAAAAAGGAAAGCTAGAAGGGAAAAGAGAACAGAATTCAAAAGCTCAAACTTTGAACAAATGCACTCCATGCTGCAACATTTTGCTGCAGGCCTTAGTTGTTCTAGTTTCTACTCTGTAACAATTCCTCCTCAACTGGACTTGAATTAATGGCGGACCCTCTCTTTCTCCATAGTATGGCCCGCCACATTCAGCAGGCTCTTTAAAAATTACAAACAGTTTTTTCCTTGGCTTCAGTCAATAGGGAGTAAAAGAAGTGCACATTTTTTACCTAGATAAAAATAGGATAAATGGGAACGTGTTCTTCCCTCAAACATACCAAAAATTAACAATCCAATTTTAGTTTATTGCTTTTGCACTATGGTCTTTTATTGTTTTCTATTACAATATATTTTCAAATATATCTACGTTATTTCAGTAATATCACTAAGGATGGCAATATGGAGGCATTCTACTTCATTCCTAGTCTATCACTCTCCACTGAAGCAAAAGAACTCAACAACAAATCCCCAAAGCAGAAAACAAGTTCTTATTCCCTGGAGTTGGGAGTTTACCCAACTGATCAGAAATGCTTGTGTTGGCATTGAATACATCAGTTAACTCATGTAATGATCTAGGGATGGACAATATTTGATGGACAACATACCTGACACTCCATAGAGCCTGAAATGAAAGTAGACCGTGCTAGGCCATTTCTTTAAATAGAGACATGATCAGATTCTCACCTACATGAATCTACATTTATAAGACTCAGCCTGGTGCTAAACAGACATTACAGAAATCTTCTGGAAGTACCTAATCAGACCATGCAAGGCTAGGGTTACCAGTTATCTGAACAGGCAAAGGAGGACATGGATAATTGAAAAGGAAGACCCACTATTTTTTTAACTTTTTGGCCTCGATGGCAGAAATTACAATGAAAAACTGCCAAAAACAATTATATGAAATTCTTTTAGCATTGTGTATGCATTTATATGAAATTACTTCTTCTGGCATCCGAAGACCTGGCTTTTCAGTCTCAGTAATGTGCTAGAGCAGGGGTGTCAAACTGGCAGCATGTGGGCCAGAAGCATCATGTGCAGGCCACGCCCACCTCAGCTCCACAAAGGTAAAAAAAGTCATGATATGTCATGTGATGTGATCAAGTTTGACACCTATTTGCTAGAGTCTTAAGAGATAAAAGTTTTTAGCCTGTAAATGATTAAGGTCTTGTCAATTTCAGGCAACAGCAGAGGCCAGGCAGGAATGTATTAATAAAATAATTAAGGTCACAGAACAGAGCTTCAAAAATTGCAGTTAGCTCTTATTAGGGAAGCACTGCACTAGGGAGAAAGGCTGCTCAGAAAAAGAAAGCATGTTAGATGCTTAAAAAGTTGAACAAAATTTCATTTTAAATCTATTCCTGCTAGACAGAAGGCACAAGGACAAAAAGGACATTTGTCTCCTTCTGCTAGATGTCTGGTAATCCTATCCAAGGCACTGGTTCTTCAAGGTGGAACCACTGTCAGTAAAGTTGGTAATACATGTTACAAATCATTCCAAGAGATTCCACTTTAATGCCATCAGTAAAATGAGGTTTAAAATTTTCTTTGTGGCAGCCCCTGAGATATTGGAACACTGCTATCATGTCATCCCTCATCCTTCTCTTCATTAAACTAGACATATCCAATTCCAGCAACTGTTCCTTATATGTTTTAGCCTCCAGTCCCCAATCATCTTTGTTGCTCTTCTCTGTACCCTTTCTAGAGTCTCAACATCTTTTTTACATCGTGGTGACCAAAACTGTATGCAGTATTCCAAGTGTGGCCTTACCAAAGCATTGTAAAGTGGTATTAACACTTCACGTGATCTTGATTCTATCCCTCTGTTAATCAGCCTAGCACTGTGTTGGCTTTTTTGGCTGCTGCAGCACACCGCTGGCTCATATTGAAGTGTTTGTCCACTAGGACTCCAAGAGTTATCCCAAGAAGATCCAGAAGGCAGACCATGCTCCATTCAGCATTCAACATTCACAAAGTGACTTTGAGCAGCAGTGGCAAGGGAAGGGGAAATATTCCTAGAAGAAAAACAGCAAGAGTTAAAATTAAGCTATAACAGGTTATACTAAGACAGAATATAGGTAAACTGTTAAACAAACAGAAACTTAACACAGAAAATAGGATTACAGATGACATGTAATCCTAAATTACATAGTGAGGAAGATAGAATATTGCTTGAAAATAGGTTGCAACCTCATATCTAAGGTAAAATCTTTATTTTATGGAACTTGCACAATAAAAAGTCTGGTTGGCAGAATTACTTGGCCTCTTCTCTATCTGCTGTCAGCTTCACCCAGGCACAGTCTGAAGTAAAAACCTGTGAAATTATCTTTAGTATCTTCAAGGTTGAAGTTCATCAGAAGTTTGAGTAGTTAAATTTTATTACAGTCTATATGTTGTTTTGTTTTAAAATGACAAGAAACCAATACTGATTTGCAATATCCTTGAATTTTATGTTTATTACTATGCATATTTGTATATTACATAAACTAGGGCAATTGAAACCTTATGTAAAGTTCACCCAAGTGGTGACAGAATATCTTCTTCAGCCTCCAGAAGTTGTGAATGCTCCAACACTGGAAGTTTTTAAGATTGGATAACCATTTGTCTGAAATGGTATAAAGCTTCCTGGGGTTGGATTGGAAGACTTTCAAAGTCCCTTCCAACTCTGTTATTCTGTTATTCTTACAAAACCGATGACAAAGTGGTTTTGATATTGGAACAGGTTGGACTGAATCTTTTTGTTGTGTGTGAGAGAAAGGGGCGGGGAGGAGGTTTAGGAAAAAGGATGACTAAGGATGTCTCTGAAAACAAATTTATATTCCTACCATCAACACCATCAACCCTAAAAGATAATCACCCTCCTGATATTTGGAGATGGAGCATTTGGAAAGGTAAAGTAGCTTATAACTTAAAGCAGTGTTTCTCATGCTCAGCAGCTTTAAGATATGTGGACTTCAACCACAGTTCTATAGTTGCTGAGATTGAGAAACACTGGTTTAAGGATAGAATGGGAACCCTTTTCTTCCTAAAAACACTGATTCCTCTTTTTTTACCCTTAACTCCAAAAGAAGTTAAAATTGGCAGTAGGATTTATAAATGTCACACCTTTCAGGGATTACTGTAACAAGGTGAAAATTAAGCCATTTAAAAAATGCTGCTTGGTCTGAAGGGCTGCAAAAATGAGTATTAATGATTGTAGTACTATGGAAGTCCTGCTGCTAGTTTATTTTCAAACCATATCTAACTACTATATTTAAGAATATATTCTCTCTTTCTCTATTGAATGGATCTTGCTTTATATTCTATTATTTTAGAGATAATACTTTAATACTGGCATGTTTAATTCAATTACATGAAGATCTTTCTTCTTAAGAGTTCCTTCAGGCTACAGAATTCTTCTATTCTTCCCTTGGAACAGGGCAGACAATATGTGACTTTCTAGACACTATTGGATAATAGCTTGGTGAAGACATCTCAACAAGGTCCTATAATACATACACAAGATTTTTTTCTCGAAGCAGAGAGGTGGAACTAAGAATTAGATAAAAACGGATGAGGAGGAAAGGTGTTGGTTAGAGAGGGGCTTTTTATGACAGCAACAAAATCACGGTTGGAGAGGGAAAAGGAGAAGAAAATCAGAAGCCACTAAACTCTTACAAGGAGCAAAAGTGATTGGAATGAAATGGATGTTTTGGTGTGACTTGATTAAGGGCATTGTTGCACTCTCCTCTAAAGGAAGCATGCTGATCACCTTTGCTCAACCATTTCCAGCTGCCATTGTGCTCTTAGGCTAGGTGCCCTGGCAGTATCTGGTCTCTCATTCTCTAAATTAGATCTCACCTTGTAAACCTCAGGAAATTGCTGTTGATTGTCTAATTGTCTCCTAGCTGTTCAGGCTCATAATATACCTGATCTGTCTCTCCAGACTTTAACTCTGAGCATTCAGAGGAGACCATAAAGGGTCAAAGAAAGTAGAAAGTGGAAAATGGCTTTGTGAAATTCTTGAGAATCCACAACAACAAGAAGAAAAAAAGGGCTGACAAAAGAAGTTGCTCATTCACCAGAGTAGAATTCCCATTTGCGAGCTTAGAAGAAAGATAAAGGCTGAGAGAAGAATAATGTTGCATCAACACATGATGAGCAACTGACCTCATATGAACAAGTCACCTCATACCCTGATGGTTGAAGGCAAAAGCTGAAAAAATAGAAAAACAAATTACTCTGGAGAATAAAAAAATGGGAAGGCAGAGAAAAGATGTAATAAAAGTAGTAAAAGTCTAAGAGCTAAAGCATAAAAAAGTAAGAGTTAAGAAAGTGTTGAAAGAGAAATGAGAACAAGAGGGGTGAAAACAAGAATATAGTGTTTGACTGGAGAAAGATATTTTTTTATTGAAAAGTTTTACAGTACATTTTTAAAAAGTCCCATTTCTGAGTCAATTTCTATCAATGCATTATATATCCTTCTTATATGTGCTTGACCTTGATCTCTAATTTGTTTGACCAAATTTCCATCAGTTATCGAAATACCAACTTTCTGATCTTCTTTCCATCTTGCTTGTAACTGCCCCTACTGAAACCAAGTTTGTACAATCTTTTCTTCTTTTAAAATATTATATGGCTTTAATTGCCATACATTCCTTTCTATCCTTAAAATTTCTTTATATGCAATCTCATCATGTTTAAATCCAACATTTATATTTTCTATTGCATGTTTAGGTATTGCCCAAATTGGTATTTTGTAATTTAACTTATGTCTATATTTTTCCATACTCGCAACAGAGCATACCTTAATATATGTATCTTAAACACATTATCCACCTTCTTATCATACAATAAATATGCATGCCAACCAAATAACAAATCACAACCCTCAAGATTTAATAGTCTCCCTTGTGTTAAATTAAACCAATCACTAATTGATGATAAAGCAGCAGCCTCATAATATAATTTAAGATTAGGCATTTTAAGACCACCTCTTTCACGTATATCTTGCATTATCTTAAATTTAACTCGTGGTTTTTCCCCTGCCCAAACAAATTTATTAATAATACCTTTCTGCCATTCCTCCAAATTTGAATCCTTTTTAAGTATAGGTATCATTTGAAACAAAAATAAAAATTTTGGCAAAACATTCATTTTTACTGCTGCGATTCTTCCCAATAAGGATAATTGTAATTTTTTTCAACCATCTAGCTCTTTTTGTATTTTTAACCATAACAATTCATAATTATTTTTATATAATTTCACATTTGAAGCTGAAAGATATACCCCCAAATATTTAATCTTTTTAACTATTTCAAATCCCATTAACTCTTCTAAGACAACCTTTTGTTCTATAGTCATATTTTTAGACAATATTTTAGTTTTTTTCATATTTATCTTAAATCCAGAGACTTTCCCATATGACATTATTATCTCCATCAACTCTACAACTGAGTAAGTCGGTTGACTTACTGTAATAACCAGGTCATCCACAAACGCTCTCAATCTATAATCTTGATCTCTTATTTTAATTCCCTTAATTTTATTTGAATCTCGTATTTTAATCAATAATATTTCCAATGTTAAACAAAAAAAGCAAAGGTGACAACGGACACCCCTGTCTTGTACCCTTTTCAATATTACATGTTTCTGTCAAACTACCATTAACTATTATTTGAGCTGTTTGCTTCTGGTATATTGCTCTAATAGATTGTAAAAACTTTTCCCCAAACTCCATTTTCTCCAATGCCTTAAATAAAAATTGCCAATCCAATTGATCAAAGGCTTTTTCAGCATCCAAAAAGATCAGCGCTGCAGGAACCTGGTTATTTCTATCCAAAAATTCCAATAAGTCTACAATATGTCTCACATTATTCTTCATTTGTCTACCACTTATAAATCCAGTTTGGTCACTATGAATCATTTGTTGCATTACCTTCATTAATCTATTTGCTAAAATTTTTGCAAATATCTTGTAATCAGTGTTTAAAAGTGATATTGGCCTATAGTTTTTGGCTTGGGTAGCATCTTGATCTTCCTTCAGAATCAGCGATATAAAGGCTGTTTTCCATGATGGAGGCACTTCTCCTCCCAATTGAATTGTCCTAAACAATTCTCTTAAAGGTTCCACCATTTCTGACTGTAAATCTTTATAATAGACGGCAGTCAAACTGTCTGTTCCTGGTGCTTTACCCACCTTTAATTGCTTAATTGCTAGAATAATTTCTTCATCATTTATCAATTGATTCATCCCTTCCCTTTGCTCTTGTGTAAGAACAGGGATATTAACTTCTCGTAGATATCTGTCTATATCTACATCTTGAATCTTGTCTCTAACATACAACTTAGACTAAAAATCAACAAAGGCCTTTTTAATAAGATTCTGCTGAAACACCACTTTACCCTTATAATCTAGTTTATCTATATTACGTGACCTTTCTTTCTTCTTTAACAAGTAAGCTAACCACCTACCCGGCTTATTAGCATTGCAAAAAGTATTATGTTTAGCATACCGTAAATTGGTTGCTACTTGATCTGCCATCAACATATCAAACTGGCCTCTTAGTAAAGTAATTACCTCTTTAATCTTCCCATCAGATGGATTCAAAATTAAAGCCTTCTCTTTCCTCTTAATTTCCTCCACTAATTCCTTTCACCTATGTTCCAGTTTACGTCTGTATTTATTATTCAAATATATTAACACTCCTCTCATATAAGCTTTACTTGCATCCCAAACCATCTCAATAGACGTACCCTTGTGCATATTCATATTAAAAAATTCTTTCATCTGTTTTTTACACTCTTCCACATTTTCTTGATATCTAAACAAATTTTCATTTAGTCGCCAAGACCGTCTGTCTCCATTGTCTTTTTCTATTTCCAACCATACTGGACTATGATCTGATATAGTTCTTGGACATATCTTAATCTTCTTAATCCTAGAAAAGAAATCATTAGTAATTAGTACAAAATCAATCCTGAAGAAAGATTGATGCCTATCGGGAAAAAAAGTAAAGTCTTTTTCTTGCAAATTTCTTTCTCTGCAAACATCTCTCAATTCCAAATCGTCTTTCATCTCAAAAAAAGATTTAGGCAATCTGGCATGACTTGGTGTACTTCTAAAAAGGCCTTTTTTGTCCATTTGTACATCCAAAACCCCATTCCAATCTCCCATAAAGATACAAGATTTGAAATCCCATTGAATTATTTTGCTATGTAATAGTTTATAAAATTCTCCTTGCTGTTGATTAGGAGCATATAATCCAACCAAAAGTATTTTCTTGCCCTCTATTAATAGTTCAATTATAACATATCTTCCTTGTTTATCTGTTTCAATTAAATTAGCTGTTAAGTTGTTCTTAACATAAATAACTACTCCATTTTTCTTGTCAGGAGCAGACGCAATAAACTGTATGCCCAGCCTAAAATTTATCAAATACTTTTGTTCAGCTGCTCAAATATGCATTTCCTGTAGACAAATAACATCATTTCTAAATTGTTTTAAATACTGAAATACTTTCTTTCTCTTGTGCGGGGAGTTTAATCCATTAACATTCCAAGTTAGAAACTTTGTCACCATCTTTTGCAACCTGAAGCTTTCGGAGCGCCTCTTCCAAAACCACCTGCACTCTCTTCGGTTTTGCTCCTCCCACTGCTTCACTGTAAGTAAGTTTTTGAGATGTAATTGTAACTTTCTGTTGTTCTTGTTCTTGTCTCATTCGTCTGATTGCAGCCCGTGTCATTCTTTGTTCTCTAACCTCTTCCGTTGGTACCTGGGTCTGATCCACTCCTGTAGTTTGCTGGGATTCTTTATCCTTCTGCAGAGTAACTCCTTCAGCTCCTTGTATACTCTCCATTCACGACTGATACTCTCCTTCACCATTCCTTCCTTTAAATTCTGAAGATGGCGGAGAGCCTGCCTTCAAAATATTAGCATAAAAATCTCGTGCCTGCAAAACTGTATTAAGACGATATCTCATGCCTGCGTACATCACTGTCATGCCTGCTGGAATCTCCCATCTAAACTGAATCTGCCATTTCCTTAATTCTTCTGCCAAAAATGCAAATTCTTTTCTTTTTTCCTTAAAATTCTTGGAGGAATCTCTTTCAGAATTAAAACATCTTGCTCAGCAACTATAAATCTATTGTTATAGAAGGCTTGAATAACCACATTTCTAATTGCTCTCTTTGTAAAGTAAACCACCACATCTCTAGGTAACTTTCTTTGTCTTGCAATCCAAGAGTTAACACAAAATATTTTGTCTATATCCCCCATAATATCTTCTGCTGGACGCTCCAAAACCTGTTCAAGGGCCTGTGCCAGTAATTCTTTCAAATCTTCCTTAGGATCTTCTTTCAAACCTCTGATCCTCACAGCAAATTCCATGTCTCTGTATTGTAGCAATCTTTTCCATCACATTTTCAGCATCCAGCATTTTAGCATCTAATCTCATATTATTTTGACTGAGCTCTTCCACACGCTCATCCAAACGCTCAATACAAACTGCAAGTCCTTGAAATGCAGCCAAAATGTCTGCTCTTATTTCAGTATTCTTCTCCTCAATAAGTCCAGCTATTTGTTGGGATTGCGTTTTTAAAGCATCCTGTAAAGCATCTTGCAAATCTTTTATTGTTAAAGCTGGTGCGGGTGCGGGTGCCACAGGAGGAAGCATCAAAGCCTGTAATGAAGAATGCTGAACTGGCGAAGCACCAGCACTTCTAGGAACTTTGGTTGATTTAGAAGCCATCGTAACACCTGTTTATTTCTATTGCACACTTTCACTTTCCGCACCGCTTGCAACTTTTTCTCTCAAAATATTCAGAGTTAAAGTTCAGATACTTGCTATTACAGCATTCTCCTGCACAGCTCTGCCTGCATCCAAGTAATTCCACAGTTAATTATCAATGGCAGGGATGGTTGCAGCGTCCTGCTCTGCTCCAAAGCCTTGGAGCAGAGGCGTCCCAGAGTCTGGAGCAAACTCAGGCTTCGGTGGGGCTCACACCCTTCAACCACCAGAGTTTAAACTCTGGTGATCTAGGGGAGCTCTACCCCTACCTAAGCACTCACACCCCCCCTCTTCTCCCGAGGAGCGGGTTTCCGAGTCGCTAAACAGCTGATCATCACTGTTTTTAGCGGCTCTACGGAAAGCAGCGGGGCTGACGGCCGGAACGGCTGCCATCAACGGAGCCTTGCCACCCGGAAGTCCGACTGGAGAAAGATATTAAATAGAGAGAAAGTTTAACCATGGAATAAGACAGAAATAACAGATATAGAAGGAGAAAGTTTAAAAGGGGCACAAAAATCACTGTATTTGATACAAACATCACAAATATATAGTTTAAGATTCTACAGTAAAACACTTTGCATGTTTAAAGCACCTTCCACTTGAGATATCATCCTTTGTAAGTTACAACAAGCTTACATCATTTCCTGCTAATGGTAGTGGAGGTGAGCACTGGTAGAAGTTCAAAATCAATATTAGCTGTAGGCACACACATTGTCCATTCTTTCCTTGAGCATGTTTCTGTTCAGCTTGTATAACTTAACTTATTTGTGTAGATGAGAAAAAACTAAATTTCCCCTCCACATTTTCTACACACAAACAGATAATTTGGATCTATAATTGGTATGGACTTGCTCTGTTTAATAACATTTCATTCAATCATTCAAGAGCAAAAAGAAGTTAAGAAAAGCCTTTCTATAAAAAGATGATGAAACCCTATGAAGAAAATGCCAAATTGCTAAAAAAAAAAATCAAATGACACAGGAAATAAATGGTTATATCAAAACATGTACAGCCACCAACTATTCTCCCTTTTATTCCATTGCACATTCTAATCAAGATGTCTCCCACACTTTGATTATTGCAGTTTTATTCACGTTCTGAGGTTTGTTCAGGCTACAATATCTTATTAGGCTATGTTTTCTAAAATTTCCCTCAGGTGGTATCTAAACAATTTGATCTATTTGCTACTGTAGGCAGTCTTGATAAGGCCAGTTTTTTTAAAAAAATGAGCTCCAATAACATATTATAGATATGGTTCCATATTCACATCTCTCACACAAAAACTCATGCATACACCCAAAAATAAATGTACACACACACAATCACGCACACAAAAACACATACACACACACACACACACACACACACACCAGAAGGGTTAGATCTATCTGTTGGTATCCTACAAAGGGAGGCATTTAAAATGTATCAGCCCTGAGACTTTAGTTTGGTTTGAACTGATTGGATGAGAATTTCCTAAAACAAAAGTTATTGTTTCCTCTTATTTCAAGATAGCAAAAGATCTTAATACTATCCTCTTAGATGACATCTTCTTAAACTGAAAGCCCAATAGATAAACCTTATTCTGGATATTTGCTTTTTGGATTTATAAGTTTAGAACAGGAGTAGGCAACCTTGGCTCTTCCTTGACTCGTGGACTTCAACTCCCAGAATTCCTGAGCCAGCCATGCTAGCTCAGGAATTCTGAGAGTTGAAGTCCACAAGAGCCAAGGTTGCCTACCTCTGGTTTAGAACAAGGGTCCCCAATCCCTGGGCTGTGGCCCATTACCAGTCTGCAGCTTGTTCAAAACTGGGCCACAGGAGAAATTGACAAGTGTAAATGTGTGAAGCTCCACTCACACGAGTGGAGGGCACTTGTGCTCACAACTCCACTAGCACGAGCAGAGGGTTCTTGCACTCATGAATCTCCATTCACATAAATGGAGCTTTGCATGCGACCACAAGTGCCCCCCACTGAAGTGCTCCCTGCTCACCTGAGTGGACCTTCGCACACGAGTGCAAGTACCCTCCACTCGCCTGCAAAGCTCCATTTGTGCTAGTGGAGGGCACATGGACACCACTTACAGAAATGCAGCTGTGCACATCTGCGTGCACTTTCCACTTACACGCCCTCTCTCCATCCAACTGGGCCAGGCTGCCAAGCTGAAAACATTGGGGTCCGCTGGTTTAGAACATCAGAGAGGCTGCAAGATCACTAATGATGACTAAAACACAGATCTTCTGAACACACTCTTCACAACCATTTCAAAACTAAGGTAAGTTCCAGGAGCTAACATCCCCCTATGAAAATAAGTTATCCTCATCTGTTATTGTTTTCCATCTCATGTATGAATATGCTTTAGAATGCTTTGAAAGATACACATTTTTTTCCAAACCATCCAATGGAGCACGACCATGCAGCTTCACTGCCATCTGCTTGGGTATAGCAGCCAGAGGGAGACAGAAAACAGAGTGAGGATACACCTGTTGCACATTGACTTTTGCCACGCAACCTCTGGTTTCTGAGAAATGTAGTCAGAAGACATGGTAGTGCTGAAACAGCCACAACTTTCATGGGCCCTGGATCCTGGATTTTGGATGCATTATTTAAGTTAGCCCATTTAAAGTACATTGTTTTGAAAATTGTTGCTCTATGATACATCAGTTGGCCCAACTGAAGATTACAAAGTATTAACGAGACACAAAAGTTTTAGTAATATATATATATTCTTATCTATTGAATTTTTTAACTTTGTGAGAGAATGAATTCATCTTCTTGAAATAAGTGAAAATGAAAAAAATAATGACAGATGATAATCTAAAAGAAAAAAAATCCAGTGGAAGATTCTTCTATTATTATTACCCTTGACTTGAACATTTGAGATCTTGAGTTTCCATGGTGATAGTTAGGTTGTGCTGCCTATTCATCAGCATTGTGTCTGCATCTGTCAATTTAAAGATATACAGTTGGTAATATTGATTCTTGCTACTCATATCCTAATGTTTTAATTTTGGGAAGTAAAAGCTATCATTTTTTTCCTCTGCTCTTAAATTTGCACAGAATAAGAGGAAACAATGGGACCTTTCTGAATGAATCATGCAAACTTTCCACATATGTGACTTTTTCTAAAAGGTTTTTCCAGGGGAAAATTCACTAGCTTTGATTTTTTTTAAGTTGCATGACAGCCCCACAACTCACACATTATAGAAAGAGTTCTGTTCTTCTCCATAAAATCTGATATTTCATCAGTTATGAGGAACATTTTTCTAATGCCTGCTTTTCTTCATAGCTATGACCCTGTCACTCATGGACAAAGGATACCAAAAGATTAAAATTGCCTTTTCAGAATTCAGAGGGGGGAGGGGTCTGCTATTATTCTTTGCTTCTGATTTCTAAGTGGAACCCAACATCATGTACACCTGGTACTTATTAATTCATCCAGCCTATAACCTTCATTTTAAGTTTGGGAATTAAAAATATTTCACTATGGGGGGAAAAATTGAAATAAATGAAATGAATCAAATGGAATTCAGAAATGTTTCCTAATTAATTAAAACAAATACATTACAAAGTCATTATTAAAATATAAATGAGTCAGTATTAAAAATTTTAAATGTTACAAGGCACAAGAGTGAATAAATATTGACCATAATGATGGAACCATTTAAGAATGTCACTATATGATCTGGATGAAGGAATAGGTGACCCTAAGATTAAAAGTTTATGGGACTTGGAAGATCCAGAACTGAGGTTTGGATGGCATACATATCTATGGTATGATAAAAGTAAAATAAATGCAGATTTCAAGAATCACCTTGTGAGGTGTGCCATTTATAGCACTGGTCCCCAACCCCCAGTCTGTGGACTGCCACCGGGCCATCGCATGTCAGAAACTGGGCCGTGTAAACAAGCAAAAACCCATCTGTGGGATGCAGGCAGTACATGAAACCACGGCCCCTCTGGTCTGTGGAAAAAACTCACTCCACTTTGTATTAAAAATACGGTTTTGAAGCTGCTAAAAATGAATTTGAAATGATATGCTGTACCAGTGATGAATGTCTCATGGCTAAGGTTGATAAAGTGCTGCTACAGTTAAATCTAAAAAGTGGATCTGGTAAACATTGTATGAGTCAGTGGGCAAGAAATTTTGGTTATAATGTTAGAGCAATGGGAAAATGTGCGGACTAAAGGACTGAAATTCACACTGAATTATACTTTTAAAAAGAACATCTGTAAAATGATGTACCGATCGTATTTGATGCCAGGCAAACTGTCAAAGGTGTGAAAATTGCAAATGTAAGGAGGTGCTTTTTGTCATATGTAGTGGAAATGACAAGGCAAAGAAATATCCATCACTTAATTCAGAAAATTTTAAAAACACACTTAACAGTAGGAACCAGAAACTTTTATTTTAGAATGGAAAAAGAAATGGAAATCTGTAGCAACAATTTATAACTACATGTTGATAGCTGCAAAAATTCTATACACCCAGAAATGAAAAGAGGCAGTAATTCCCACAATAGAGAAATGGATGAAAAGATCATGGAACTGGCAGAGATGGCATAGTTGACTGTATTAATTATGGACATGAGTCTAAATAGTTTTGTGATGATTGGGAAAGTGCTTTTGGACTTTTTGTGTGAAAGAGAAAAAAAAATGAAATTTTGACTTGGGTTTGACAATTAAGTAGATTGTTATAAAAATGGTTAGTGGATGTTATTTGGCATAACTAAAAAGTTGATTTGATTCTTGCTCATTTTTTAAAGAAAAAAAAAATCTGCCTTGTTTCAAATTGTGGGCAGTGGTCAAGAATATTTGTGAGATATTGAATTTTGCAAGAATATTGTTTAAAAAGTCAAACTGAACAAGATGAAAAGTATATAACTGAAAAGGAAAAAAATGTAGTCACTAATCTCTACTACTTATCGACAAACTCCTCCAAGTACTTGTACTGTTCCTTGCAAGCTTTGGCAACAAGTTGGAATGATTCCTTGAGTTATTTATTTATTCATCATATTTCCCCACCTCTCAACTCACCTAAATGACTTTATCAGTTTGCAATAAAAAGATATCATAATATGAAAGCATAAAGAACAGTTAGAAGAGAATTTAAATGGTTAGAGTAAAAATATTAAAAGTTAAAGAGTTAAAAAGATAAAAAAAAGTGGAGAGAACATTCTCGTAACATTAACCATTTCCAAGAAGGCATATCACTTTCAGCTCCCATGCTACACTCTTTCTAAAGACCTGCAATTCCAAAAATTCTGAAATTTGCAACTCCATTCTGAGGGTCCAGCTAGAATCAGTTCCCATATGTAATAAATTTGTTAGACAAGTTTCTGCAAGTTCCTTAATTGACAACAGCTCTCTCTAATTTCAAGGAGACCTATTTTTAATCTTATCATTCAGATTCCTTCAACTGGAAATGAGGACCTGAAAAAGGCCATTTTAAATGCAGATTCTGTAATGTGTCAGTGCAGTCCTCTGCAAAAGCTGTACATGCATAAAGGACTTTATTCTACCTGTCACATAATAGACAATTACATTTATAAAATGCAGAGCTATTTAAGTGCATTCTCACTGTGTCATTACAATTCCCCACTTGAATCACACTGATTCACATATTCAGGGGAGAAACCCATTATTATTTTTTTCAGTCACTTCATGCTCATTTCTTTGTTTTTTCATATCAAATTAGGCTTCTGCTATTTTTTCCACAGTTTGTGTGACCTCTAACTTGCTGCTATTAGAAATCTCATGGATACTCACTTGGATGCTTGCTCATTAGACCTCTTCAAACTTATCCCAGCCATATTTCCCCATCTAGATTCTTAGACTATTTAATAATGTGCTTCAGGAGAGTAAACTGGGGCCTTTAACCTGCCAAGTTGGCTTCTTAAAGAAGTCTTTTGCTATTATTTCTAGATCTGAAAGCCCACAATAGCCCTCTTCCTGAAGCTGAGCTAATAAGATGGCAGACAATGAGAAATCTCCAGATATCTACCATAGGTTCTAAAGAAGAAAAGTGCACTGTAAATGTAGGAGAATAAATGCATCGTGCTGTGTGCCCTGGATTAAACTGCATTACAGAGAAGATTAGAACAAAGCCAGTCTGAACAAAAAAGAAATAGCCAAGTGCTATTATAGCAGTTGTTATAGTCACCCACTTATGTACCACTAAAAATCTGATTCCTGCAACTGTTAACTGTGGCGGTGGCTCAGTGGGTTAGGACACTGAGCTTGTTGATCAGAAGGTCGGCAGTTTGGCTGGTCAAATCCCGAGTGCCGCATAGCAGAGTGAGCGCCTGTTACTCATCCCAGCTTCTGCCAACCTAGCAGTTCAAAAGCATGTAAAAATGCAAGTAGAAAAATAGGGACCACTATGGTGGGAAGGTAACAGCGTTCCGTGTGCCTTTGGCATCTAGTCATGCTGGCCACATGACCATGGAGACGTCCTCGGACAAATGCTGTCTCTTCAGCTTTGAAACGGAGTGAGCACTGGCCCCTAGAGTCGGAAACGACTAGCATGCTTGTGCGGGGGAACCTTTACCTTTACCTTTAAAAATCTGATTCCTGCAACTGTTAACTGGATGGAACTTTTTGAACCAGCATACCTCAAATGGTACTCAAACTTACAGAATGTTTCCAAAATTCAGGACCCATAACTTCTCCAGAATGGAAAATTGGCAAGTTTTATTAAAAACATTTTAATAACATAAACATGATCATAAACCAGTTTCTGACATAATACAAAATATCATAAAACATTTCCTTTGCTGATGTTATCTGTGTTTAACATAGTCTATTTTCAAGGCTCTGGCACTGTTGAAGGCATTAAGGAATCTGGGAAGGAAATATCTCTGAAAGAATGACCTAAGACGATATTTGTATGAAAATGGATAACATCCTGATTTAAACCAATATTTGGATTTGGCTTACAGAAAGATGTCAGCTCATCAATAATTGTTGTTTTCTGGCTTAATATTATGAATCACTATTGGCTTTTTTAAGAAATAGTGGTTAAAGGAAATCCTGGCTCTTTCAACAAGCCCTAAATTCATGATTCATGCTTTTGTTTCTCATATTGACTTGTTTGTGACTGGCTGGTATTTGTAAATTGTCCAGTGTCTATGCTGTCTCTGCCATATGGGTTCTTCATTCTTTTAATATTACTGCTTCCATCTCTGTGTTGCTTTAATTTGCATTCTTTTATTGTTTGTATACACCCATGAATTGCTTCAGAGATTGAGTAGCTTTTAAATTGATTGTCAGATCTCCAAAGAAAATGTATTTAATGCATATATCCATTTGCTATTTTCTGCAGCCTTTCTTTCTGTCCTGCCACTCTGTTGGGAGGGAGGGGTGAGCTTTCAGGAAAGCTTTGCACTGTCTGCTAAGATGCCCTTCCCCCAAGGTATGGAATGTCTCTTCCTTATCTAAGAGATGGTTTGTGCTTGGTGTCAGAAGAAATCAAAAGTGAGAAAGACCTTGAGAAGCCCACCAAAAAGACTGGTTACCAAAACACCGTGCCACTTGTGGATTGGCTGGGATTCAAATGAACACTGGGACCATGGGGGAGGAGCATTGAATGCTGCTTTTAATATACTGCTTTGCAGGGTTTTCTCTCAGACTTCGCCTTGATTCCCTGCTGTCACTAACCTCTAATAAAAGTTCTTTTTGAGACAATACCTGTTTCAAGAGTTCTGCTTTCTTGGGTGGCTTAGCTGAGGTAGGTCCTTACATTGACTAAATAAATGATGTGAAAAGCATGGCACAGGTGAGCAAATATGTGCGAACCCAGCAAATTATAAGAAGAATTGTAATTTTCCTCTGTAGATGTCTACAGAGCTGGCCAGGATTGCTTCAAGGTTGAGAAGATGGAGCAATGAAGGCCAGGCAATCTCATTATTAAAGGAAATTTCTGTCTTCTTTTTCTTCAGGCCAGAGCCCTATAGAGGCCATTTTCACAATAAGAATTTCAGATAATTCCCTGCTCCCCAGACAGCTAAATAAACAAAGTAAGAAACCTGCTGTCATGGATGTTCAAGTTTTAACATCATGCACAATATTTTCCCCCCTAAATTCTATTATGTCATCCTAGACCTGGCCAGCAATCATTAATAAGACTGTCTGACTCAGTTCTGATTTAATTTCATTTGGAGATTTAACACTGAAAAGGGGCATCTAAGACTCAAGATCGGAAGCAAGCCAATTCAATCTGAAATACTTCAGGATCTGAACTATCTCTGCTGTATCTCCTTAAATCTGTCTAACAGTCTTAAATCTGTCTAACAAAAGGTTTAGACTGTCAGAACCAAAGTAGCATATATCCAGTGCTGACTTAAAAATATTTTTTAAAAAGTTTGAAAAAATAAAATATTTTTTGCTCAAATTTCTAAGATGGTCACATTTGGCATGACCCTGAAGACTAAGGAGGTGGGGTGTTCACCTCCTTCTGATTATTGAATTTTGTAGGTATGTAACTGATTGGCAAGCTGGCCCCATCTAGCAAAGTCCTTCCTTGGCTTTCATGTGGTATAGCAACACAAGAGTATATACTAGATTGGTTAGTCTTGAACTCATATTAAAGAGCTAAATTGGACTCTTTGTTGTGTTGGCAGTACCAACACTGTAGTGTAATATTTCATTAGCACAAGAAAGTGCAAGGTGGTTAAACGCTTTAAGAGAAAGTGAAAGGATAGCATATTATATTTGCGACCATAAAGATCTCTGATAGACATAAAGATAAATACAGTGATAAATTGGTTGACTAGTCATGTCAATGCCAGAGAGCCTGCACACAATTCATCCTTCATTCAGTGTGCTCCATAAATAGAAATGAAGTAACAGCTTTGTACATAGTCTGCAGCAGCCCCCAAAAGAGCAGAAAAATCACCAAAGCTGTCAAGGGCTTTAAAAGAAACTTTGAAGGCACCTAAATCAGCTTGCTACTTTGGAGCAAGTCTCTGTTGCAATTTAAGAATCTGTTTCAATAAATCTAATGGTACCTTTATTATTAAAGGGTATATGTTTTTGCGACCTACAGCTTATTTCTTAGAGCTCACAAAAAACGAACACATTTTAATAAAAAGTGTTAGTCAGAAAAGGTGATACTAAAGTCCTTCTGTTTTGGGTTGGTTTGTTTTTTGTCACCATAGAGCAGGGTTCCCAATCAGGGGTGCTCCTAGGGGTGTGAGACGATATTCCAGGGCAGGGCTTTTCAACCTTTTCACCCGTTCTACCACTTTTAGAATATGGCAACATCCGAGTACCACCAGTCGCCTAGCAAGGTGTCAAAAACCTGATGACCCCCCCCAAAAAAGGAAAAAAAGTGATGAAGTACAGGTAGTTCTCGACTTAAAACAGTTTGCTTAGTGACTATTTGAAGTTACAATGGCACTGAAAAAAGTCCCCCCCCCTAGTCACAGCTGAGCAAGATACCTGCCTGCCTGCCTAGTGGAGCCCTTCTTCCTGTCTGAGGTTTTCATTGTTGTGAGCATTTCTGTTGAGGATTGGCAGTGGGGGTGGGGTGGGGGGGTGTTTGGTTTTTATTTCTCCCCCCCTCTGCTGGGTGGTTGCAGGGTCTTGTGATTTACACTCAGATGCTTGGCAACTGATTCATATTTATGATGGCCACAGTGTCCCAGGGTCATGTGACGTGACCAAAACCTGCTGCAACCACCCAGCAGAGGGGGGGAAATAAAAACCAAATACCCCCCACCCCACCCCCGCTGCCAATCCTCAACAGAAATGCTCACAATAATGAAAACCTCAGACTGAAGGAAGAGCGCCGCCGGGCAGGCAGGCAGGTGTCTTGTTCAGCTGCGGCTAGGGGGGCACTCCCGGATAGACTACTGCAATGCTCTCTACATGGGGCTGCCCTTGAGGACCACTCAGAGGCTTCAGCTGGTGCAGAATGCAGCCACGCAAGTTGTGATGGGGGTCTCACAATACTCCCATGTAACGCCTCTTCTCCGCAAGCTGCATTGGCTTCCAGTTGCCCTCCGGGTGAGATTCAAGGTGCTGGTGATGACCTATAAAGCCCTAAATGGCATGGGTCTAGATTATCTTAGGGAGCACCTGCTGCCAGCATCAACTTCCCATCGTCCTGTGCGCTCCCACAGGGAGGTCCTCCTCAGGGTCCCGCCGGTCAGGGAGTGCTGGCGGGCGATCCCCAGGGGGAGAGCATTCTCGGTGGGCACGCCTGCCATATGGAATCAACTGCCTGTGGAACTCCGGATCGCCCCCGACCTTCGATCGTTTCGCTGGGACCTAAAAACCTGGCTATTTGAGTTAGCCGGCCTGGACTGAGGGGTTTTAAGGTTTTAAATTTTAAATTTTAAACTCTTTTGGGTCTATTAATTTAATTATATTTTAATTTGTTTTAATTTGCCCTGGAAACCACCCTGAGTCCCTCAGGAAAAGGGCGGTATATAAATCGAAACAAATAAATAAATAAATAAAATTCCAAATGGTAGCTTATCTTCCCTCCTGTTATGTCACCTTACCTTTCTCTTTCATTAAAAAGAATTACCAAATCTCTTTCCTTCCTGTGGGAAAGAACTTCCTGGACATATATACTTATGTATGCATATGTCTTACATGCACAGACACATATATACTTTAAAGATACAAAAATAAATTAAAATTATACATACAACCTTAAAGCATCAAAATGCAAATGCATAAAAGCATAAACAGTTTAAAGTGATGATTCAATATGATTTCCGAAGAGATTGTGTTATTATCTGCAACCCTGTTCTAGAGTCATAAGTAACTTAATGATTTCAGACTCTGAGTTACAGTGTAGTGCTCAGTGGGAATTCTCAGTTACACTCTTGGTTTTAAATCTGATTCTTGAATCTTGAACACAGATTATTGTAAGACAATCTTTGGACATTATAGATACTACTTTGGTGAGATGTAAGTGTGAATTATTTTTACATGGAAATGATATTTTAGCAATTTTGGATAAGTACTCTACTTCTGTGCCTCATTTTATACAGGTAGACAATATTTCAGAAGTACTATAAGATTAACTGGGATAAATCTTTATTTTCCATAGTTTTCAAAACGTTAACACATTCATATAAAGAGTTGGGGAGTTGATTTTAACTGATTATGTTAAAAGTACAGTACTTGGGACTTTATATTCCCCCAAATATTTCTAAATATGTGGAAATAAATATGTTGAATCTTTTAAAGAAGATTGAATTAGGTGTAAATGGGTGGATTAAGATCCCATTATGACTCGGGTAAAATTAATGTCATGAAAATGAATGCTTGTCCCTTCATTCATTTATTTCCTTAGAGATTCAAGGAGAACATCAGGGATCACTGTGAAGTCCTAAACCTCATTAATAGAAACCAGAGGAACTGTGGAATAAACTTAAAGAAGTTATTAAGCACGAATATGAAAAGAAACTGCCAAAAATGAAGAAAGAAAAGGAATCAAACTGAAAGTAAGGACAAACCATGGAAATTGCCAACAAGAGAAAAGAATCTCAGAAATAACAATCCTGCAATAACTGTAAACAGATAGAAAGATGGAAACAGACATGGAAATACAAGGAAGCTCTTTCAAAAGATTTCTGAACTCAGAAGGAGTACTCGAATTTATATGCTAAAGGCTGTGGTGGGATTCAGCCAGTTCGCACCACTTCAGCAGAACCGATAGCTAATTTTTTGTTGCCCAGGCCCAGAATGGACTTCCAGAAGCTGCATCCATACAGAGAACTGGTTGTTCACATATCTGAATCCCACCACTGGCTAAAGGATATAATGAAATGATACCAACCTGTTCAAAGGAGATCGAATTAAGATGAAGAGTATACTGAGATACTGTATAATAAATAGGTTAACATCCAAGACAGTTAGAAAAAAATCCTAACTTATAAGATGCTCAAATATTGGAAATGAGCATCCAGTACTAGGTCCATCATTACCAAGTCAGAAGACCACAGGAACCGATATAATATCTACCAAAATATGGCAAGCAACAGAAGAATCATTAGTCAAGAGTCTAATGAAGCTATGAAGTTAAGTCCACAAAATAGTGTTATCAAAATATTTTTTTAAAAAAGTGGATACTACTGAAATATATCAAATATGAGCCAAAGAATTGGAAACTTTGTTAATGTCCCATAAATAGCTTCACATTCTTAGAACCATTAAAATGGTATCAACATATTTGCAATTAAAATGGATTCACCAAAAAGTTTTGTTTGCAGTGTATCAGACAAAGAATCTGCTTGAAAGGATGGACATCAGAATTTCACTGTTAGAGATGTAAAATCTTTGAGGATTACCGTATATACTTGAGTATAAGCCGACTCGAGTATAAGCCGAGACCCCCAATTTTACCCCCAAAAACTGGAAAAAGTTATTGACTCGAGTATAAGCCGAGGCTGGGAAATGCAGCAGCTGGAGGCTGGATCCCCCGAAAGACGTCTCTGCTGAGATGAGAGAACGGGGTGGCAAGCTGCCGAGAGAATGGGGCGGTGGAGTGCTCCGCCGAGAGAATGGGGTGGCTTGCTGTTCTCTCGGTGCAGCACAGCAGAGGCTGGATCTCGCGAAAGAAGTCTCCGCTGAGCGACAGAATGAGGCGTCTCAGCGCCCATTTTCTCGGCGAAGACTTCTTTCAGGGGATGCAGCTTCTGCCGCCCCTTTCTCTCAGCTGCCCAGTGGAACAGCTTGCCACCAGAAATCAAGAGTGCTCCATCACTGGAGGTTTTTAAGAAGAGACTGGACATTCACCTGTCTGAGATGGTATCGGTCAGTGGTGGCGAAACTTTTAGAGACCGAGTGCCCAAACCGCAAGCCAAAACCCACTTGTTTATCACAAAGTGCCAAGGCAGCATCGGCATTCTGGTGCCCTCGGGGGAGGGGACAGGGAGGCGCCTCTGAGTGCCGCCTCTGGCACGAAAAAAAAGGGGGAGCAAAAAATGGGCCACCGTACCGCAAGGCACAAAAACGCCAACCGCCGTGCCGCAGGGTGCAGATACAAGGCACCGCATCACGTGAGAACGGGGCTGGGCTAGTGAGTATCACGCAGGCACTAGCCCCGCCCCCTTTGCAGCATGTGCCTGCTCGTGGCCCCGTGCGCGCATGCACGCATGTAAAATGCTTCCCCCTCCCTTTTCTTCCAGTCCACCAACCAACAAGGACCTGCTGCTGGCAGCGGTGGTGGCGCACGTGCCAACAGAGAGGGCTCTGAGTGCCACCTCTGGCAGGCGTGCCATAGGTTCACCACCACTGGTATAGGTCCTCCTGCTTGAGCAAGGGGCTGGACTAGAAGACCTCCAAGGTCCCTTCCAGCTCTATTCTATTCTATTCTATTCTATTCTATTCTATTCTATTCTATTCTATTCTATTCTATTCTATTCTATTCTATTCTATTCTATTCTATTCCATTCACTTTCTATATTTCTATTCTATTCTATTCTATTCTATTCTATTCTATTCACTTTCTATATTTCTATTCTATTCTATTCTATTCTATTCTATTCTATTCTATTCTATTCTATTCTATTCTATTCTATTCTATTCTATTCTATTCACTTTCTATATTTCTATTCTATTCTATTCCATTCACTTTCTATATTTCTATTCTATTCTATTCTATTCTATTCTATTCTATTCTATTCTATTCTATTCTATTCTATTCTATTCTATTCTATTCACTTTCTATATTTCTATTCTATTCTATTCTATTCCATTCACTTTCTATATTTCTATTCTATTCTATTCTATTCTATTCTATTCTATTCTATTCTATTCTATTCTATTCTATTCTATTCTATTCACTTTCTATATTTCTATTCTATTCTATTCTATTCTATTCTATTCACTTTCTATATTTCTATTCTATTCTATTCCATTCACTTTCTATATTTCTATTCTATTCTATTCTATTCTATTCTATTCTATTCTATTCTATTCTATTCTATTCTATTCTATTCTATTCTATTCTATTCTATTCACTTTCTATATTTCTATTCTATTCTATTCTATTCACTTTCTATATTTCTATTCTATTCTATTCTATTCTATTCTATTCTATTCTATTCTATTCTATTCTATTCTATTCTATTCTATTCTATTCTATTCACTTTCTATATTTCTATTCTATTCTATTCCATTCACTTTCTATATTTCTATTCTATTCTATTCTATTCTATTCTATTCTATTCTATTCTATTCTATTCTATTCTATTCTATTCTATTCTATTCTATTCTATTCTATTCTATTCTTATTACCATTCTCTATTCTATTCTATTCTATTCTATTCTATTCTATTCTATTCTATTCTATTCTATTCTATTCTATTCTATTCTATTCTATTCTATTCTATTCTATTCTATTCACTTTCTATATTTCTATTCTATTCTATTCTATTCTATTCTATTCTATTCTATTCTATTCTATTCTATTCTATTCTATTCTGTTCTGTTCTGTTCTGTTCTACGTTCTGTTCCAATCCATTCCATATTTTCTATTCCATTCTGTTCCACTGTCAGAGCCCATCGGAGGCAACCCAGTCAGCCCAAACAGGAGTTACACTAAGGCTACGCAGCCTCTCCTCTCAACCTGAACCCCTCCTTACCTTTCCTTTTATCTGCATCCTATTTTTAACTGCCGGCTCTGCCCTGCCCTAGCAGGGCACTGGACGGGCCTGGCGGAGCTGCTGAAGGTGAACGGGAGAAGATGAGTCTTCGCCGAGAAAATCTCAGCGCCCATTTTCTCGGCGAAGACTTCTTTCGGGGGAGCCAGCCTCTGTCGCCCCTTTCTCTCAGCTGCCCAGCTAAGAGAAGGGGTGACAGAGGCTGGATCCCCCGAAACAAGTCTCCGTGAGACGAGAGAAGAAGGCGTTGGAGCGCTCCGTGAAGTGTGGGGTGGGGAAGCTTGCGCCCATTGTCTCAGCGACGAAGACTTCTTTCGGGGGATGCAGCTTCTGCCACCCCTTTCTCTCAGCTGCCCAGCTAAGAGAAGGGGTGACAGAGGCTGGATCCTCCGAAACAAGTCTCCGTGAGACGAGAGAAGAAGGCGTTGGAGCGCTCCGTGAAGTGTGGGGTGGGGAAGCTTGCGCCCATTGTCTCAGCGACGAAGACTTCTTTCGGGGGATGCAGCTTCTGCCACCCCTTTCTCTCAGCTGCCCAGCTAAGAGAAGGGGTGACAGAGGCTGGATCCCCCGAAACAAGTCTCCGTGAGACGAGAGAACAAGGCGTTGGAGCGCTCCGTGAAGTGTGGGGTGGGGAAGCTTGTGCCCATTGTCTCAGCGACGAAGACTTCTTTCGGGGGATGCAGCTTCTGCCGCCCCTTTCTCTCAGCTGCCCAGCTAAGAGAAGGGGTGACAGAGGCTGGATCCTCCGAAACAAGTCTCCGTGAGACGAGAGAAGAAGGCGTTGGAGCGCTCCGTGAAGTGTGGGGTGGGGAAGCTTGCCGCCCATTGTCTCAGCGACGAAGACTTCTTTCGGGGGATGCAGCTTCTGCCACCCCTTTCTCTCAGCTGCCCAGCTAAGAGAAGGGGTGACAGAGGCTGGATCCTCCGCAACAAGTCTCCGTGAGACGAGAGAAGAAGGCGTTGGAGCGCTCCGCGAAGTGTGGGGTGGGGAAGCTTGCCGCCCATTGTCTCAGCGACGAAGACTTCTTTCGGGGGATGCAGCTTCTGCCGCCCCTTTCTCTCAGCTGCCCAGCTAAGAGAAGGGGTGACAGAGGCTGGATCCCCCGAAACAAGTCTCCGTGAGACGAGAGAACAAGGCGTTGGAGCGCTCCGTGAAGTGTGGGGTGGGGAAGCTTGCCGCCCATTGTCTCAGCGACGAAGACTTCTTTCGGGGGATGCAGCTTCTGCCACCCCTTTCTCTCAGCTGCCCAGCTAAGAGAAGGGGTGACAGAGGCTGGATCCCCCAAAACAAGTCTCCGTGAGACGAGAGAAGAAGGCGTTGGAGCGCTCCGTGAAGTGTGGGGTGGGGAAGCTTGCGCCCATTGTCTCAGCGACGAAGACTTGTTTCGGGGGAGCCAGCCTCTGCCGCCCCTTTCTCTCAGCTGCCCAGCTAAGAGAAGGGGTGACAGAGGCTGGATCCCCCGAAACAAGTCTCCGTGAGACGAGAGAAGAAGGCGTTGGAGCGCTCCGTGAAGTGTGGGGTGGGGAAGCTTGCGCCCATTGTCTCAGCGACGAAGACTTGTTTCGGGGGAGCCAGCCTCTGTCGCCCCTTTCTCTCAGCTGCCCAGCTAAGAGAAGGGGTGACAGAGGCTGGATCCCCCGAAACAAGTCTCCGTGAGACGAGAGAACAAGGCGTTGGAGCGCTCCGCGAAGTGTGGGGTGGGGAAGCTTGCCGCCCATTGTCTCAGCGACGAAGACTTCTTTCGGGGGATGCAGCTTCTGCTGCCCCTTTCTCTCAGCTGCCCAGCTGAGAGAAGGGGGTGACAGAGGCTGGATCCCCCGAAACAAGTTTTCGCCGAGAAAATGGGTGGCAAGCTTCCACCGCCCCATTCTCTTAGCGGAGGCTTGCAGAGGTGGCGGCGGAGCTGCGCGCGCAGCTCTCCAAACCGCCGCAGCCCGTTTGGAGAGCTGCTGCCTTCGTCCATGTTTGATGAAAGCAGCAGCTCTCCAAATGGGGGTAGAAGTTCTTTTTTTTTGTTGTTGACTGGAGTATAAGCCGAAGTGGAGTTTTTCAGCCCAAAAAGTGGGCTGAAAAATTCGGCTTATACTCAAGTATATACGGTAATTCATCCTATGAATTCTCAGCCTTTCTCTGGCACACTATTTTAAAGCACATTAGTAGATTTATGGGGAAATTTTTAAATGTTAAATTTGGTAATATGATGTTGAGTTATATATCAACGCTCTGGAATCTGACTACCTGTGAGGAATTATGGTGATACAATGCATTGAGCTGGCTAAAAGAATCATGTTGAGAAATTGGAAAAAATGACATTATTTCAGATATAAAGGGTTGGCTTTTGGAAACATGTAACTTATCTATCCTGGGAAAATTAATATTTTATACTTATCAAAGGATAAAGCAATATGCTCTTTCTCTTAACATAATTTTTGTTGTATTTAACACTAATATTTTTATCTAATTATAATGTAGTAGTATATTTTGTAAACCAGTACGTATCCGTGTTTAATGTAAAAGATGGAATCTTTTTTTCCCTTTTTTCTTTTTCCTGACTGTCTAATTTTGTTACTATTGTTTATCTTACACTTGCTTATATTGTGTATTGTTGTGAAAAATAAAGAATAAACAACTACTACAAATAGTGTCATTTGACAATGAGATGGGAGACACATAAATTTAATAAATAAAATCAAAACTTAAAGAGTGTGTGCACTCTAACATGTTTTATATTTCCCTTGACCAACATTGATGAAATATGATAATATTTGCTTAGCAAAACAAAAATTATAATTTCAAAACATGATAGAATTGCATTTTAAAATGACTTATTTTCTTTTCTTTAGTATGTGTTTTGCTCTAGGCTTTCTCTTTTAAAAAAAAGTTCAGAGGATTACCATTTATTTAGTTTCTCAGTCACCTACTTTGAAGTTAAAGAGAGTTACAGAACATATTTGGGTACATGGTAAGCACAGACACAACTGAAAGAGCCTTCCTTCTTTTGCCAAGTAGACAGAGCGTTGCCGCAATCAACTTAAGCAACCTAATCCAAATGACCATGACCACTTGAGGCAACATAACATGGGGAAATATATATTTGGGAATACAACAGAAAAACATATTCTCAACTTGCTTTGTAGGGAAGCAGTGAATAGATATAAGGTGACATCCATTTCTAACAAGCAACAGAGTAGTACAGTTAAGCCCTAAACCTCTGAAGAGAGATGAAAGGAGTCAAACATATTTAGCCTGGAGAACAGAAGGATAAAGGGAGATATGATATAATTCGTGCCATATAAAAGAAAAGAGACCTGTTGTCTGTTCATTCCAGGATGCAGGGCATGGAACGATGGATTTAAGTTACAGGAAGGCAGTAGTATCTGATTGAATATTGTTTTCCAGCAATAATAGCAGTTTGACCGTGAAACCAATTACTCAAAGAAGTGGTTGGCTCCCTTTCAGTGATGTGCTGGAGTGAAAGGTAGATAGCTGTCTTTCAGGATTGCTTTAATATTGATATTGGGGCTGCTTAGAGTAGGCTAGGCTAGGCTAGGCTAGGCTAGAACAGACCAGACCAGAACAGAACAGAACAGAACAGAACAGAACAGAACAGAATACTTTATTTGGTCCACTGTGATTAGACACACAAGGGATTGTGTGCATAAGCTCTCAGTGTACATACAAAACAACATACTGTTCGAAATATACAAAACAACAAAGTAATAATAATCATAATAATGATATCAATAACAGAAGGTAGTAGAAAAAACTAAAAGGCTAATAGTAATATAGCCATAGTACATGGGTAAATCAGATCCTGAAGTTGAAACTCAAATACTTTGGCCACCTAATGAGAAGGAAGGACTCACTGGAGAAGAGCCTAATGCTGGGAAAGATTGAGGGCAAGAGAAGAAGGGAACGACAGAGAATGAGGTGGCTGGATGGAGTCACTGAAGCAATAGGCATGAGCCTAAATGGACTCCAGAAGATGGTAGAGGACAGGAAGTCCTGAAGGAACATTGTCCATGGGGTCACGATGGGTCAGACATGACTTCACAACTAACAACAACAACAACATGGGTAAATATACATAGACATAAGACAATACAATGGGAATTAGGTGTTCAGCAGAGTGATGGCACATGGGGAAAAACTGTTTCTGTGTCTAGTTGTTTTGGCATACAATGCCCTGTAGCAGCATCCTGAGGAGAGAAGTTGAAACAGTTTATGTTTAGGATGTGAGGAGTCTACATATTTTCTCTGTCCTCTTTTTGTGCAGTTTACAAATCCTCAATGGAAGGAAGGCTGGTTACAAATGTTCCCTCCCCCACTTGCAGGGCATTGAATAGCTTAAATGGCCCCTTCCTATTACTCTATGATTTACATATACAGACACTTTATTTTTTTAAGGGACTATATTAAACAAATGAAATTATTATATTATTGTTAGAGAAGCAGAGTAAATGACCTACAAATGCTGTATGGCACATCTCCTGATTGTTCAACATTATCGGATTACAAGGTAACATGATGTCATGCATTAATTCATTTTCTTGGGAATAAATTAAAGGAGAATATTAAGCTGAATCCATGTACATTGTTTAAAATCTCTGTTCATTTTCATCCTGCCAAATACCACTGTAATTCAAGTTTAGTCTATAGCAATGATCAATTTATCATTCAGTCTCTGTTCTCTTTTATTTCAGTTCTCCTTGACCAACTGTCCTATTCTGGTCTGGGTAGTAAGAATAACATTGTGTGTGTTGAGGTGACTCCATTATTTTCTCCTAAAAAAAATATCCTATGGTAGTATAAAAAATGCATACCAGCTTCAATTTCAGATTATCATTCAACTGCCATGATGTTCAAGACAAAGTAATTCTCTCTGTAAGTACCAGGCATAAAAGATAAAAATGCAGCTTCCATAATTTATTTTTTATGAAAGTATGGCATTATATTCACCCTCTTTTTTTTCTTTTAAGAGATTGACTGGCAGAAAAGGATCTGCAATGAGACTTCAGCCATGCACACAACAATCTATGGAATTTATTTATTTGACAGAAATATCTTATGCCAGGAAGCTATGAACCATGGCTGCAAGTCAGCTCTTCACATCTATGAAAGTCAACTCCCTGGATCCTGTTTTTTGATCTGACTCACCTATGATGTAGAATGCCTTTCTTATCTCTTATTTACACAACCACAATCTGAGATGGTCTAGGATGAGAAATAGTAACTTCTCAAAAACCATTTACTGAGTTTTTTTCACTGAACTGAAACTTAACTTTCTACTCACAGCAAAACTTTGTATGGTGCAATATACCATTAAACTGAGGAAGCCAATTGTATTAAATATTTTAAAGCATGTTATTCCAATTTGGCATTTTACTGATAGATTTGGATTATAATCCCAGAATGCCCAGCCAGCAAAAAGCAAACTGTGAAAAAAAATCCCTACAGTCATTTTTATAATGCCTCACTCTCTATTTTAAGGGAGGGAGCAAGGAAGTTCACTTTAAGAGCATTTCTGAGATTGTTCAGAAAAATAAAAGTGAAACATCCGATGCAATGTTTTATGCTATTCGGAAAAAGAACAGTTTTAAACCCTAATGAACGGTGCAGAAACTAGAGTTAAATGAGGCAATAAAGAATATATTTATTTATTCATCCATTCATATATTTATATCCCACTTTTATTATTTTTATAAATAAATTTATAAATAAATTTTCCCCACAACAACAACTCTGTGAGGTGCTCTGGGCTGAGGAAAAGTGACTGTCTTAAAGTAACCCAGCTGGCTTTCATACCTGAGGTGGAACTAGAACTCAGAGTCTCCTGGTTTCTAGCCTGGTGGTGATTTCAATCTTTCTTTGGCCTAGTAAAATATTAACAAATGTCATTTCTCTTAAATGTTTCTTTCCTTTGGAGGGAAGAAACATATTTTATTCTGCATGCTGAGTTCCACAAAATGACTAAAAATATATGTAGACAAATATCAACAGAAGAGGATGTAGTTTTCCCTAACACGGTAGTGCTGTTTATTTAGTAATAAATACCTTTGTGATTTCCATTATTGTGGTTAACTGCAGTTTCTGACATAATGCTAGCAATCAAATGACCTTGTGCAGCTAGGTCACATTCATCCTCCAGGTTTTTGAAGGTTAGACATTAGTTGTGTACTATAATTACAGTTAAAGGTGATGGTTGACTCTGGGGGTAAAACCTTTAATAATTATTGGTGCTTACAGCTCCATTCAGCCATGTTAAGTTTTGCACATCGTACAAAATTACAGTTTTTATGATCACCTTATGATCACTTTATTTTCAACAAGCAATTACACTTATTTGGCTAAATGAAAATGGCTATTAATATGTCATTAGAATATCATACATTTCAATGACACCACATATTGTCAAGCACATTCCCTCTTCATTAGAATTCGTAGGTACAAATCCCAAAGCTGTTTGTTTGCTTACTTATTTTGGGACAGCTCACAAAAGATTATTCTCCTCCACAAACTAATCAAGTAGATGAAAAGCTACCTTATTTCCAAGCTACAAAGATCAGAACTGTATCAAGAAGAGCTTTGTGTTATCAGCTACCTGCTTACTCCTTGGAAGATGTATTAAAAAATGAAGTGATTTTTTTTTCATTTTTCAATATACTAGTACAAGGACTAGTATATAGTTATGGCTATTTGGGCAGATTCCATCACTGAGTTACATTGCAAGGCATTGGAACCATACAGATGTGTGCATTTAAATTTATTTTGTTTTATTTATTTTTTACTGTTGTCAAGAGAAGAGATTGCGTTTCTGAAAGGAACCAAAATAAATCTAATGACACTTTGAACCAGCTACGTTTTTTCATCAGCAAGCATAATGGCTTGACCTGTACTTATATCAGTAGCCATAATTATATCCTATTGCAAAACATTTTAAGGAACCTAAAGTGTTAGTTTTATTTTGAGCCTTTCTTTGGGTATGCCCCTACAATTCTAACTAGTAGAATAACAACATTTCTACTTGAAAGATAATTTCTAGATTAGAGATTCAAGCTTGCATAGAATAGTCCAAACATACTAGGGATAAAACTGGATTTCAGTTACATTTCGGGCATGCTGGCTGAAATGTGCCAGAACTTACTGCTAATAGCTTTATCTTAACTGGGAATGTACGTTTGACAGTGGTTAATATTTATGGCTCCATCTGGCAATAGCCATACCATATGAAGGACAGGAGATTGGAACATAAAATGAGTTTATGGTAAAGTAAAAAAAAAGAGACATATTGTATGTCTATAAAACTAAGAAAAGGGGGAACAATATAACAGATTTGAATCAAATTTCTCTGACCTCGTGGAACTGATAGGGAAGTAAAAGAATAGGTTAAATTATGAATGAAAGCTAAAATATATGTCAAAATATGTGAACTAATGACATCTAGTTTTAATAAGTGCATATAGAAGTATAAATCCATGGATAATAGCACCACATTATGCTCCAGTGCATGGTGATAATTGATGAACCAGATCTGTTGAGGGGTCGAGGTGGGGGATGAATGCAACGTTTTGAATTAACACAACCCATGGAAAAATAGCATTCTGGTATGGACATGAATGGATGGATGGGGATTAGATGAAAAAGTAAACCTCCTCCAAATAAAATTGATTTAAGCACCCAAGAATGAACAAAAAGTGATTGCTAAATTTGATCTGTTTAGAGAAAAAAATGCAAATGTAATGATTGGCAAAGATGGAAAGAAGGGAAATATATGTGAGTTCTTCTTATAAATAAAAATATATGTATCCTTCTCTTATCTCATGTCTTTAATTTCTTTGGTTCCTAACTCCTTGTTTATACTCTGAATAATGTTGCTTAATCCAAAAGAGAAAATCATGATGGATGTGTAAGTATGCATGCATACAGTTACCTGTATGAATTTACCTTTTTCATAGCTGCAGAAAATCAAAAGCCATTGCCAATTCAGTTTACAACTCAAAATATCACGATTCTAGCATCATTTCTTACTCTACCAGGAACACATAAGAACCTCTCATTCGGATGCCCATTCATCCATATGTACTTATATCATCTCTGTGAGACAATAATTTATTCACTTCTAAATTGCATTTCTATCTTGCCGTGTTTGTTATCTGAATTTCTTTTTCAAGACCATTTGCAAAGGCCATAATTGAGTTTCTTGCAGATCATAAACAGTTAAAAAATATAGACATGTTATTTAATGAGGAAGAATTGAACTATTCACAATACAACAATCTAATATTAAAATCAAATGTTTAAAAAGGTGGATAATGGAAAAATATTTTGTTTATTCAAATGACAAAAGAAGCAATTAAAGTGTCAATTATTTCATACCTGGCTTTGATTAATAGGGAATAAAAATATTGAAAAAACAAAGGTTTGCATTGTGGTGGAATGAGATGCAGGAAGGTCAGGCTTTGCCTTCCACACCCAATTTTGCCCTTCTGGGAGCCCGGAAAAGGGCCTAAAATCACCTTGAAGAGGTGATGAAGAGGAGGGGTGCCTTGTTGATCACAGAGAGATGGTGGTCTTTCGGTTCGATCCAAGGAAAGCCCTCCAAACCGGCAGGGGAAAGACCAGCTACATTCCTGTCCTGTGGCTGGCCATTAGCTGCTGACAACCAAAGGAGAAAAAAAATACTACTTAAGACATTGTAAACAACATGTTTGGAACTGGTGAGAATATTGATCCTTTCTTTACTATTTTACAACTGAATTTCCTGGGAAAGGCTCCCAAGAAGCTAAAAATCTCCAAATGTAAACTGAAGCAGAGTTTTAATTTTATGGGGGACCGAAACATACACTATTAAAGCTACAATTTCAATAAATTTGAAAACTGAGATAACTGTTAAGATTTTCTCTTTGGAGAAAAAAAACCCCAATCAATCCTTTATTTTAAGAGTGGAAAATGGACTTTGAATGACATCTAGTGGTGGATTTGTGTATAGCATCATAATTTGCTTTGCTTGGTGGTTCCTACCTTGGGAGAACAGCTGGCAATAAAGGAAAATATTTTGGCATGCTTATCATCCTAACCTTCTTGGATTATAAATACCTACTGAGCTCGGATTTGTAACTTCAAGAGATAGTGGAAGAGAAAGAAAAATTTGACCTTGGACTACCCAAGGCTGGGAGAGACTTTTGAGCTGTTTTCAGAGAGGTTGAACATTTTGAATATTTCAAACATTGTGGATTACAACCTTGCCTGATTGACAATTTTTGGGATACTTGAGACAAGGGATGACTAAAAAATATTGCTTTCAGAACTGAACCTATATTTTGGAATCTATTGGATTATAAAGGATACATTTAAAGACCAGAAAACTAATCTCCAGGAATGATGCCTCAAGAAAAAATGAACACCTTTCAGAAAAAATAATATATTCTATGCTACAACTAATTCACCAAACAATTGTTGAATGCAAAGAGGACATAAAAAGAAATCATAATGAGACTAAAACTAAGTCGTTGAGAGCGTGGTGGCACGACAACTCCCTTTGGTCCTGGAGGAAACTGAGTATCTGGATCCGTACCAATCGGGTTTCAGGCCCGGATATAGCACAGAGACGGCATTCATCGCGCTGGTGAATGATCTCTGGCGGGCCCGAGATAGGGGTTACTCCTCTGTCCTGGTCCTATTAGATCTCTCAGCGGCTTTTGATACCATCGACCATGGTATCTTGCTGCGTCGTCTTGAGGGGTTGGGAGTGGGAGGCACCGTTCTACGATGGTTCTCCTCCTACCTCTCGGGCCGTTCGCAGACGGTGTTGGCAGGGGGGCAGAGGTCAACCCCAAGGCCCCTTAGTTGTGGTGTGCCTCAGGGATCGGTGCTCTCGCCCCTCCTGTTCAACATCTATATGAAGCCGCTGGGTGAGATTATTCGTGGTTTTGGGGTGAGGTATCACCAATATGCGGATGATACTCAGTTGTTCATCTCCACCCCAAACCAACCCAGTGATGCCCTCGATGTGATGTCCCATTGCCTGGAAGCGGTACAGATTTGGATGGGAAAGAATAGGCTCCGGCTCAACCCGGCCAAAACTGAGTGGCTTTACATACCGACATCTCGTTTAGTCCAAGAGGTTCCATCTTTGATTATAGGAGGAGAGATGTTACCTCCCGTTGATAGAGCACGCAACCTGGGCGTCCTCCTGGATTCACGACTCAGTTTTGAAGATCATATTGGAGTCGTGGCTAGGGAGGCATTTGCCCAAATTTGCCTGGTGCGCCCCTTTCTGGACCGAGATGCCCTACGTACAGTCACCCACGCACTCGTTACCTCCCGTATAGACTACTGCAATGCTCTCTACATGGGGCTGCCCTTGAAGACCACCCGGAGGCTTCAACTGGTGCAAAGTGCAGCTGCACGGGTAGTGATGGGAGCACCCCGATACTCCCATATTACACCCCTCCTGCATGAGCTGCATTGGCTACCGGTTGCCCTCCGAGTGAGATTTAAGGTGCTGGTACTTAACTTTAAGTACCAGCCATGTAGGGCTCTACATGGCTTAGGCCCAGGATACTTGCAGGACCATCTGCTGCCGGGAGCGAATTCCCATCTCCCAGTATGCTCACACAGAGAAGGCCTCCTCAGGGTACCGTCGGCTAGACAATGTCGGCTTGCGACCCCCAGGGGAAGAGCCTTCTCTGTGGGAGCGCCAGCCCTGTGGAACCAGCTCCCCCCTGAGCTTCGGATGGCCCAAGATCTCCAGTCCTTTCGCCGCGGTCTCAAAACACTCCTTTTCCACCTGGCTGACCTGGACTGACAGGGATTTTAATTATGTTTACAATTTTAACTCTATTCTTTAATTTATTTTAATTTATTTCAATTTTCAATTTTAATTTACTGTACAGAGACCTTTAAGTTTTGTTTTTGTTAGCCGCCCTGAGTCCCTCGGGAGATAGGGCGGGATATAAGTCCCATTAATAAATAAATAAAATAAATAAAACAATTTAAACAATATAAATGAGCAGATCTCCAAATTAAATCTACAGCTAGGAAGCTCCCAGATAATGACTACAAAATATGAACAAACAATCCAGAAATCAGAAGTCAAAACTGAGGAAATAGATTTAGAGATGGAAGAGATAAAAGAAGGGAAATACAAATGACTATATACAAACAAAATACTGCAAGACGTAGCTATAACAACAAAAACCCAAAAGACCTTTTACTCCTCAGGTCTGCAAAATATATCTCATGGCAAGGAAAAAGATCTTAAAAAAAGGTATATAGAGCTGTTAAGGGAAATGTCACAACTTGGGAGACAGGGATTGAAAAGAGAAATGGAGGGAGAAAGGTCCGACTCATGGGGGAGGACACACTCTCGACCTAGTTTTCTTATCTGGGCAGTGGTTTGATGATCTGGGAGGGGGCTCGCCAACTATTGTCCCCCTGTCATGGTCCGATCATCACCTCCTGCGGTTGGTCTTCTACTATGCCACCCCCTGCTGCTGGTCTGCGGAACCGACCAGGTGGTTCCACCCCAGGCGCCTAATGGATCCGGAACGGTTCCAGACGGCGCTTGGGTCTATACCTATCCCCCTCGCTCACAGCCCGGCCGACACCTTGGTGGATGCCTGGGAAAGGGCTGCCACCAAGGCGCTCGACCGTGTTGTACCCTTGCGACCCCCGACCTGGCGCAGATCCCAGTGGGCTCCATGGTTTTCTGTGGAGCTCCAGGAGATGAAGTGTCAGAGACGAGGTCTAGAGAGCTGTTGGAGATCCAGCCAGTCTGAGTCTGACCGGTTGCAGTTAAGAACCTTTATGAGGTCTTATCTCGCGGCGATGAGGACAGCGAAGTCTAATTACTTCGCTGTCCTCATCTCGTCCGCAGATAATCGCCCAGCTGCCCTGTTTAGGGTGACTCGCTCCCCCCTTAATCAGGAGGTGAAGGAGGAGCCCTTGCAGGGGAGAGCCGAGGAGTTTAGCTATCATTTGATGGACAAAATCGCTCAGATTCGAGCTGGTTTGGATTCTGACTGGGAAGAGACTGATGGGGAGGAATCGAGCAGTCTAGAGAATGTTACCTGGAGTGAATTTGATCCTGTGACCCCAGATGAGGTGGACAGGATCATGAGGAGACTGAGTTCTGCCACGTGTTTATTGGACCCGTGCCCCTCCTAGCTGGTATATGCAGCCCGGGAGGAGACACGAGGCTGGTTCCAGGCAGTAATAACTGCTTCTTTGAGGGAGGGTACCTTCCCTGCTGCCTTGAAGGAGGCAGTGGTGAGGCCCCTCCTCAAGAAGCCTGCCCTGGACCCGGCTATTTTGAACAACTATCGTCCGGTCTCCAACCTTCGCTTTCTTGCGAAGGTGGTTGAGAGTGTGGTGGCACTTCACCTCCCTCTGTTCCTGGAGGAAACTGATTATCTGGACCCATACCAATCGGGCTTCAGGACCAGGTACAGCATGGAGACGGCATTGGTTGCGCTGGTGAATGATCTCTGCCGGGCTCGGGACAGGGGTTGTTCCTCTGTCCTAGTCCTATTAGACCTCTCAGCGGCTTTTGATACCATCGACCATGGTATCCTACTGCGGTGTCTCAGGGGGTTGGGAGTGGGGGACACTGTTTCACAGTGGTTCTCCTCCTACCTCCTGGGCCGCTTGCAGTCGGTGTTGACGGGAGGGCAGAGGTCCGCCCCGAGGCCTCTCATTTGTGGAGTTCCTCAGGGGTCGGTCCCCTCTTGTTCAACATCTATATGAAGCCGCTGGGTGAGCTCATTCGTGGTTTTGGGTGGGGTATCATCAGTATGCTGATGATACCCAGCTTTTTCTTTCCACCCCGAACAAACCCAGTGATGCCCTCGACGTGATGTCCCATTGCCTGGAGGCGGTCCGGGTTTGGATGGGGAGAAACAGGCTTCGTCTCAATCCTGCCAAGACTGAGTGGCTGTGCATACCGGCATCTCAGACTAACCAATCTTTTCCATCGTTAACTATGGGGGGTGAGGTGTTACGCCCCGTTGATAGGGCCCGCAACTTGGACATCCTCCTGGATTCACGGCTCAGTTTGGAAGATCATATAGGAGCCGTGGCCAGGGGGGCTTTTGCCCAGGTTCGCCTGGTGCACCAGTTATGGCCCTATCTGGACCAACCTTCGTTCATTTTGCCCGGCTAGACTACTGCAATGCTCTCTACATGGGGCTGCCCCTGAGGACCACTCGGAGGCTTCAGCTGGTGCAGAATGCAGCCGTGCGAGTTGTGATGGGAGTCTCCCGATACTCCCATGTAACACCTCTTCTCCGCGAGCTGCATTGGCTTCCAGTTGCCCTCCGGGTGAGATTCAAGGTGCTGGTAATGACCTATAAAGCCCTAAATGGCATGGGCCTAGATTATCTAAGGGAGCACCTGCTGCCAGCGTCAATTTCCCATCGTCCTGTGCGCTCCCACAGGGAGGGCCTCCTCAGGGTACCACCGGTCAAGGATTGCCGATGAGCGATCCCCAGGGGGAGGGCGTTCTCTGTGGGCACACCTGCCCTATGGAATCAACTGCCAACGGAACTCCGGACTGCCCCCAACCTTCGTTCATTTCGCCGGGAGCTATCTGGTCTGGACTGAGGGATTTAATGTTTTTAAATTGTGATTTTAATTTTTGTGGCTATACTTAATTTAATTAAAATTTAATTTTATATTGTATTGTTTTTAAATTTTGCCTTGTAAACCACCATGAGTCCTTTGGGAGTAGGGCGGTATATAAACCGAATTAATAAATAAATAATAAATAATAAAGTGAGAGTTGTTTAAGGAATATAAATGGGTGGAATCCCCCCCCCAAATACCTTACCTAAATTGTCTTCCTCATGCCAAGCAATTTTTACAAAAATAGAAAGAAAATTTTGGGGTGATCTAATTGCCCTGGCTTGGAAAGTGACTCGGCAAGGAAAGAAAGTGAGAGTCAGATTTTAAAAAAAACAGAAGATTTTACCTTTTAGAGGGGCATTATATATTTAAAAACTTCTTTGAATAAAATTAAATAAAGAGGACCCTTAGAAATAATTAGTCCTTTATAATGCAAGATATGATTTAGAATTAAGATAGCATTTTTTTCTCTTTTTGATATGGGAAATATGAAGATAAGAAAGGATTGATTTGAATAAAACTTTCAGCTATATAAATGTAATCAATATTGAGAAAATCATAACTGATAAAGACATTTCAAATACTGATGGGAAATCAAATTTTAACAAGAACACGAAAAACAGGATATTGATTAATAAATTGATATTGCTGATTTATGAATTGATATTATTGTTATTTGTATGATATTGGTAAAATATGATGAAGATGCTTATATCAGTACCAAAAATTGTAATGGTGTAATTGTATAATGAAGGGAAAATGGAAAAAAATATGGAGAAGAAAGGAGGATCAGGGAAAAAATACTGGATTGTGTAGTATTGAACAGATTTATATTGAAAAAGTTAATGTTAAATATTTGGACCTAGACAACATGTTGTTTACTAAGCACTAAATACTGTAATTTTTAAAAAAATAATAAAACTTTTATTTTTTTTAAAAAAAGAATAAAGGTTATTTATTTTTGGATGGCTTTTCTAAATCATAATTTGTCTTTATAGCTAGCATCTATGGTAAAGGAGAATCCATACAGAATAGCCAGAGAAAATAATTATTAAATTATTAAATTTTGAGAGTCCAATTCTAGAAAACGAGACTCAGTAAAAGACAGAAACAGTAAGTTGAGTCTGCTTGTAAAAGAAATCTAATATGATTATTTAAAAACTCAAGGGTCTGGCTGTTTCTCAGAGCTATTTTACGAGCTTTGAAAGGATTACGCAGTGGCACAGCTACTCAAAAATACTTGAAATGAACGCTATACAATGTGGTATTATAGGGGGTAAAAAGGAAGGCAAATAACTAACAACTGAGAAGTTATCACAAAAGCAGAAGTAGAGGATAAACTTTAGCACCTGAGGTGTACAAAAAATTCTAGTGGAAGAAAAAGAGAAGTAAATAATGTACACAGCTTGCTTCGTGACTCGGGAAAAAAGATGCAAATGTTTACAGAATGAACTGAAATGCCTCATTTATGCTTTCTTTTTATTGTAATGGTGTGCAGCGCATGAAACTTTAGTAACATATTCATTATGAACTGTAGGGGTCCTTGCTAAGGGAATGGTGTGACTGAGACCACATGCTCCAAATAAATACATTAGGTACCTGGATCTTAGGATCCATATGAAAATAGTTTTGTGGACTTTGTACACTAGAAACAACCAACATATTAAAATAAAAAGCCCTATTTGAAAGAAAAGTATTGTGAAGGATAAATATAAAGGTTAAATGATATGTAATGCCTCCACCTCCATAACTTCAATTTACGTAGGGATATTTTAATACATATAACAGGAAAATAAGCCTTGAATGAGCTCTTTGGTTACCTGTATTTGCTTTCCACATAATAACCATCATTCTTCTAACAATAGTGCACAAGCTTTTTAAAGTCATCATGAAAGAATTTAATATTTTATTTCTTTCGCCAGATCTTGATAGTCCTTTCCATCTCTTCATTCAAATCAGATGCCCATAAGGATATTCCATATATATATATATATATATATATATATATATATATATATATATATATATATATATATATATGTGTGTGTGTGTGTGTGTGTGTGTGTGTGTGTTTTAAGTGTTTGTTAAGTATTTGGAATACCTTGCTAGGCCCCAAACATGGGACAAATCTTATTTCCTGTTTCGGCCTAACCCAAGGCCATCCACAGGCAGTAGTCACAGCAGTGACAGCTCATATTTGTGTAAATTTTTTGGATTGCTAACAAAGAATTAAAGGGAGACTGATATGCATTTCAAACTTATTTGTTCTCATCAGTCAAACAAATAAGTTTGAAATGCATATCAGTCTTCCTTTAATTCTTTGTTAGCAATCCAAAAATATTTACACACACACACACACACACACAAACATATATATATATATATATATATATATGTTAATATATATATATATATATATATATATATATATATATATATATATATATATATATATATCTTTGGTTATTCGGGTTTTTCCCCGCGTAGAACTAAAGGTGTAGGCGCAACGTTTCGACGGAATCCCATCCGTCATCATCAGGCTGGTGGCTTTAGCTTCTTCTGGGAGAAGCATGTGGCTGTTTGTTCCTCTTTTTTTTAAAAAGAGGAACAAACAGCCACATGCTTCTCCCAGAAGAAGGAAGCTAAAGCCACCAGCCTGATGATGACGGATGGGATTCCGTCGAAACGTTGCGCCTACACCTTTAGTTCTACGCGGGGAAACTTTTATAAAATGTTTTATAGATGGCATTTAGATCCTAAAAAGCTTGCAAGTATGTATCCGAACTATCAGCCAAAATGCTGGAGGTGTGGTGGTGAAGATGCAAGATATTTTCACATATGGTGGACTTGTAAAAAGGTCAAGGCTTTTTGGATAAAAATTTGGTGGAATATGCAGAAGATCTTCAAGCAAAAGATAAAGTGCGCCTACACCTTTAGTTCTACGCGGGGAAAAACCCGAATAACCAAAGATCCACATACAAACACCCGCGAAAACCTCAGAAAACATATATATATATGTTGTTACAATGCAGCAAAGAAATTCCTTGCCTTCGTTCTCATGACATTTTAACTCTTTAAGCTTTCATCTCTGCTACCAGCATGCAAAGAACTCATCTTGAACAAATTTACCAATATATAAGAACAGTGCTTTTTTTTTTAAAAAAAAAAAAAGGTGACGGAACTCTCATCTTGGCGGGCGCAGGAGGCGGGGGGGTGGGGGGGGTGCTGCTGCAGTCACAGGTGCGAAGGGTGTTGGTGGCGGGCTCCCCTCCCTGGGGCCGGAGCCAGCGTGGCTGGTGCTGTGGGAGCAGCAGAGCCCACTCTATATGGCAGGGCTGCGCAATGCGGGCAGCGGAGACGGTGCGGGCCAGGCGATGTTTTAATCTTATGATTTTAAATATATATTTTTTCTATTGTAAGTTTCCCCAAACCTCGCCATGTGGATTGCATACAAATATTATATAATTGGTAAATAAAGGTAGAACATATGTTAAATATACATCAAATGATAATATGCTTCCCTACAAAGTCAATTCTTGCTCAATGACAGACCAAGGAGTTAACTCGGAAAGGCAAAAGGAAAATCTAGAAGAGGTCTGTGCAGCTCTTCAACATCTTTATCAACGATTTGGATGAGGGGATAGATGGGGAACTCATCAAATTTGCAGACAACACCAAGTTGGCAGGAATAGCCAATACTCCAGAAGATAGGCGTAAGATACAGGAGGATCTGGACAGACTCGAACACTGGGCACTACCTAACAAAATGAAATTCAATTGTTCAAAAAGTAAGGTTCTACATTTAGGCAGGAAAAATCAAATGCACAGGTATAGTATAGGTGGTATCTTGCTCAATAGTAGTAACTGTGAGAGATCTCAGAGTCCTAGTGGACAATCACTTAAATATGAGCCAGCAGTGTGCTGCAGCTGCCAAAAAAGCCAACACAGTGCTAGGCTGCATTAACAGAGGGATAGAATCGAGATCACGTGAAGTACTAATACCACTTTACAATGCCTTGGTAAGGCCATACCTGGAATATTGCATCCAGTTTTGGTCACCACGATGTAAAAAAGATGTCGAGACTCTAGAAAGAGTACAGAGAAGAGCAACAAAGATGATTGGGGGACTGGAGGCTAAAACATATAGGGAACGGTTGCTGGAATTGAGTATGTGTAGTTTAATGAAGAGAAGGGTGAGGGGTGACATGATAGCAGTGTTCCAATATCTCAGGGGCTGCCACAAAGAAGAGGGAGTCAAGCTATTCTCCAAAGCACCTGAAAGCAGGACAAGAAGCAATGGATGGAAACTAGTCAAGGAGAGAAGCAACCTAGAACTGAGAAATTTCCTGACAGTTAGAACAACTAACCGGTGGAACAACCTGCCTCCAGAAGAGGTGAATGCTCCAACACTGGAAGTTTTTAAGAAGAGACTGGCCAGCCATTTGTCTGAAATGGTATAGGGTTTCCTGCCTGAGCAGGGGGTTGGACTAGATGACCTCCAAGGTCCCTTCCAACTTCTTCTTCTTCTTCTTCTTCTTCTTCTTCTTCTTCTTCTTCTTCTTCTTCTTCTTCTTCTTCTTCTTCTTCTTCTTCTTCTTCTTCTTCTTCTTCTTCTTCTTCTTCTGATTATTATTATTATTATTATTATTATTATTATTATTATTATTATTATTATTATTATTATTATTATTATTATTATTATTATTATTATTATTATTATTATCTTGTAGAAAGGAAAGGCCCACACTGATAAATTAAAAAACTTTGTGGTCTGCAAAGGAATGCTGGTGGGCTAATCAATGATTTGGTGACTAGAGGAGCATCTACAGTGTTGGAGCTTGTGGTCATGGTAAGCCATGGAGGCACTAGGCAACATGACTTTCAGGGCAGTGGTGGTGATTTTATTACTTTAAAAAAAAAGTCTGTGTTCTGTCCAAGGGTGCTTGGTAGGCTGCATGTACAGGCCTGGTCTAGAATTTATTTTCGAGCATACAACTATCTAGAGCAGGCATGTCAAACTCATTTTGTTTGAGGCAACTTCTTATAAAATAATTGCCATTAATTTGTTTTAATAAAATAATTTAAATCAATTTTTCACTTGATTTCAAATTAAATGAATGAGATTTTTTTTAGTACAATTCCAAATGCAATAAACTGGTTTTAGGTATATGTTAATGGAAGGAAAAAACAATCCCTGTTGCGTTACTGATCCCAGAGAAACATTTGCATGTATGCAGGTATCCTTAGGGTGCCATAGTTATGGATGAGAAATATTGGTTGCAAAGTTGGCATTTCTGGATGTAATACAGATATTTTGGACTTATTTTTGTTTCTTTGCATGTTTGATATTTTTAAAAAGGCATATGCTACTGACTATGCTTATGCACATATGTAACATGATCACTGCTTGTCCAAAATTTTACTATACATATAATACCCCCAGAAATTATTTTAGCCTTTTTAATAAATGTTGTTATTGATGTTAAGCTCACCAGGGAAAACATAATATATTTTTATGTATATACTAGGTTAATTATTTAAAGACTGAAGTGCAACATAACTAGATTCTAAATAATCTATTTTTCAAAACACACAACAGTCCAAACAGTAAAAGTAAAGTCCAAATTAAGAATATTTCATTCTTAAGAATTGTTTAGATTCAAAATAGTTTTCAAGAGTGTACAAAAGATACTATTTTTTTTCTAGAATCAGCTAAATTAGACATATTACATTGAGAAAAATGTTTCTCATTTCTTTCCTATTACCTTTGATTTCATTGCAGAGATGTTAACATAAGAAATAGATTATTTTGTTATCTAATTTTACCTTCCAAAAGACAGAAGCAGATGAAAAATGTGAGGTTCTTTCCTGTTGGCTTTTCTGAATTAGCTGTTTTAGATTCTAAAGGTTTAGTTCCTAAAGAAGTAATCCTGTAAATAATTTTAACATCCTCATCTAGTGCAGGCTCTTGTATGACTCAAGGACTTCAACTCCCAGAATTCCTGAGCCAGCATGGCTCAGCTTGGAAACCTCTCCCTTTCTCCTCAGCATGGCTGGCTCAAGATTTCTGGGAGTTGAAGTCCACGAGACATAAAAAAGAGCCAAGATTGCTAGCCCTGCAATAGGCTTAGGAAAACCAATAAGGGAGCTGGGTTGTTTGTTTGTTTTTTTGCAAAAAAAAAAAAAGGTTCTGGAATGCCGTTCTGAGCATTCTATGAGAAAAAAAGCCCTGTATAAGAATGTTAATGATGTAACCCATATCTTCTTGTGAAATGCTAAGCTTGTCAAAAATTCTCTTGAATGATCAATCAATTATTCTTAATCAGTTCATCAACTTTTATTATGTGAAATTCATTAGTTTCTATTATAGGACAGACCTTCTCTTTTGTTCTTAATTACACAAATTTGCTTTTACCATTTTTATATTTTATATTTTCTAGGCCAGTAATGAACAGTAGTCATGCCAACAGAGTCATCCCCATAAACAACTTGCATTTAGTGGTGAATTACAATTGGAGGGAATTCCTCCAGCAATTAAAAATTCAAACCGAGTGCATCATTAAAGTATATTGTTGAGTACTCACTGCAGTCATCCAAAGAGAGGGGGAGGGGAAGGAGATGGAGATCCATTCAATAACATCAATTCTTCTGGATCTACAAAGTATTTTATCTAAAAAGAAACATTTTGTTCAATGACTTTTATGATGTCATCGGGATTTGTACACATTAAGACCACCTTTGTAATTTCTAAGACTTTTGCATAATATTTGGTGAAAGTTCAGCAAGCAAGTTAGTATGAACTTATCGTAATGCAGAAAATGAAGTTAAACCTGTTTGAAAGCAGGAATGAGTAGAGAATTAATGTTATTTTACACTTCACTTACTTTTATTTAAGTGATTTAGAATGATTAATGACTTCATGCAAAGAACAGAAATTCAAAAAAAAATGTAAACTGAAATCCTTTATATACTACCCTGTGATAGAAATTGTCCATTCTGTGTGCCTTCCACAAAACTAAAACATTAACAATTCATTAGGAAAGTAACACATAAATACCTTTCCAGCTTTTAATACCTTGACAACAGATCTTATTTACATAAGTTCATGCTGTCGAAGCATTAAAAAGCTGGAAAATTTTTGAAGTACAAGTTTTTCCCCATGAATGGTTATATATATTTCATAACTAGAAGTAGTTCAAGGAGAACTATATCTATGTGAAATAGATATGTATGTGTGTTTTAATAGATATGAATAGGATGGTGCTATTAAACTATGAAATACATTTATAGGAAATCTAGTCAAAATTAGCTCTTAACTTGGATTGTTTCCTACTGCAGATATTAGTCAACATTTAATTATAGGAAAGAAAAGGTGAGAAGAATATCACAGATTGTAATCATTCTACTCTCTGCTTTAAATTAGTTTTTATTTATTTATAGTTGATTTATGTATTTTAATACTGTACTGCTATTCTTAGCCACACAGTAGAACATTGTTATGAACAGCATATAGATAAAATATATCATTTGATTGAAAACTTGGCAAATGTACAGGTGAATGTATTGAGACCATCTTTTTTCAATTACAAAAATGTAACCAATTTGTCTCTTGCATAATATATGAAGGCAGCATGAATAGTCATGTACAATTAAATATAAAGTGTTTTGTTATAGAGGAAGTGCAAAAACAGAAGATGATCTAGCAAAATAAAATATTTCCTGAGCTTTTTTATTTAAAGTGACTCCAAAGAATATAAATATACCTCACTCTATAATTCTAGGTCTTTCATTACCTCTACCAGTCAGCATGAAAAATAGACTTAAGGAACCTTCAGACACCCATAAATTATAGTATTCTAATAATTTCTAACTTTGATCATTAGCTATACTCCTTGGGACTAATGAAATTGGAGCATCGTCATCTTGAGTTGCTCAACTCTTATGTAGATTAATGAAGCTTAAAAGAAAAGGTTTTTCTAGCCCTGCAAGGTTTCTGTTGTTATGATTGTTTGCATTATCAGACAAATGTTAGACCAGATTTGGAATTTTTGTAAACCTACCAATGTGGAATAGGCAGATGTTGTTCTAATAATATTAAAGACATTGTCATGGGATGAAAGTTGTTCCAAGTGAAGCTGCATTTTTACCTGTTTCTCAAATCTTTCCCAAGGATCTGGATAGGCTGATGTTACTTAACCATTTTTCAAGGCATTGTTATTATTATTGATCATCACACAGTCAGCCAGATGTTCAGACTCAATTTGGCATTTTTGTCTACGTATCAAATCCTTACCAAGGACCTGGGATATGCAGATGTGAATGTTTGATGGTATTACAGATATCATCACAGGATGGAAGCTATCTGGACCGAGATGCCATACGCACAGTCACTCATGCGCTCGTGACCTCCCGTTTAGACTACTGCAACGCTCTCTACATGGGGCTGCCCTTGAGGACCACTCGGAGGCTTCAACTGGTGCAGAATGCAGCCGCGTGAGTTGTGATGGGGGCTTCCCGATACTCCCATGTAACACCTCTACTCCGCGAGCTGCATTGGCTTCTGGTTGCCCTTCGGGTGAGATTCAAGGTGCTGGTGATGACCTTGATGGCTTGGGTCCGGGTTATCTGAGGGAACACCTTCTGCCGGCATCAAGCTCCCTTCGTCCCGTGCGCTCCCACAGGGAGGGCCTTCTCAGGATACCGCCGGTTAAGGAATGCCGGCGGGTTATTCCTAGGGGAAGAGCGTTCTCTGTGGGCGCACTTGTCCTCTGGAATGATTTACCCGTGGAACTTAGGACCGCCCCCGATCTGCGTTCATTTCGCCGGGACCTGAAAACCTGGTTTTTCGATCTATCAGGCCTGGACTGAAGGGGTTTTAGCTTTTTAAATATTGTTTTAATTGGGCTTAATTAATTTAATGTATTTTAATTTTATATTATCTTTTATATTGTATTTTATGCTGCCCTGTAAACCGCCCTGAGTCCTTCGGGAATAGGGCGGTATAGAAATTTAAATAAATAAATAAATAAATAAATAAATAAATAAATAAATAAATAAATAAATAAATAAATAAATAAATAAATAAATAAATAAATAAATAAATAAATAAATAAATTCCTAGCAAGGCTGCCTTTTGCAATTGACTGATGTTGAATTTGTCAGTGCCCATGGTGTTCAAGTGGTGCACCAGTTGTTTTGGGATTGCACCCAAGATACCTATTATATTGGTACTATCCAGTCATTCTATTTCTATTTGTAGGTCTTTGTATTTTGTTATCTTCTGCAGTTTTTTCTCTTCTATTCTGCTGTCTCTAGGCAGTGCCATGTCCACTATCCAAACTTTTTTGTCTTTCTTATTGACAATTGTTAAGTTGTTATTATCAGTGTGCTGCAGCTGCCAAAAAATCCAACACAGCGTTAGGCTCCATTAACAGAGGGATAGAATCAAGATCATGTGAAGTATTAATACCACTTTACAATGCCTTGGTAAGGCCACATTTGGAATACTGCATCCAGTTTTGGTCACCACGATGTTGAGACTCTAGAAAGAGTACAGAGAAGAGCAAAAAAGATGATTAAAGGTCTGGAGGCTAAAACATATAAAGAAAGGTTGATGGAATTGGGTATGTCTAGTTTAATGAAGAGAAGGATGAGGGGGGACATGATAGCAGTGTTCCAATATCTCATGGGCTGCCACAAAGAAGAGGGAGTCAAGCTAATCTCCAAAGCACCTGAAGGCAGGACAAGATGCAACAGATGGAAACCAATCAAGGAGAGAAGCAACCTAGAACTAGGGAGAAACTTCCTGACAGTTAGAACAATTAACCAGTGGAACAACCTGCCTCCAGAAGTGGTGAATGCTCCAACACTGAAAGTTTTTAAGAAGAGACTAGACAGCCATTTGTCTGAAATGATATAGGGTTTCCTGCTTTAGCAGTGGATATCCAGAGTTTTTTGTCTGCCACATCAATAATTGTTAAATCTGGGATGTTATGTGGCAGGTTTCTGTCTGTTTGAATTCTGAACTCCAAAAGCATTTTAATTTCTTTATTTCCTATTACTTTGTTGATTTTGTAGTCCTTGCTTGCAGGCAAATAGTATTTCTTACAAAAATCCCAATGCATCATTGTTGCTACTCTGTCATACTGCTGTTTTTAATCAGCTTGTGTGATCTTCTTGCAGCAATTAACTACAAAGTCTACCATTTCTCTGGCTTCTTTTTAGAAATGGCATTTGCTGTCTGTTACTGTTTGCTCCATTCTACCTTTGTATGCATTTCTTCTTAAGGCTTGGCCTGCTGCAGCCACAATTAGTGCTGGGTCTTCCTTCAATTTTCCTGCTCTTAGTAGGTCTTACTGTTATCTGTTTTGCCTGCTATTTTTTTTAATGTACTAGCCATGTACTTCTTTGTCTTGCAATAGAAGATAATATTTGTAGTTCAGGGTTGAGCTCTGAGGTGGTTGGTGCTCTTTCAGCTTGGTGTTTTTCTTGCAGATGTTTCATTACCAAACAAGGTAACATTATCAGTACTAGTATGGAGTTTGCTCTTATTTTCATATACTAGTGGCTTTCCCTGTCAGTGCTGGTGGGAATGTTCTTGATGGTTCTTTACTTTGCCATGTCTTGTTTTTCTATTCTTCATTTGGTCTTTCTTGTATGACAGTTTGGTTTCTCCAGCACTCAGCAAGCCTTTATGGTATACTAGCTTCAGTGCATTTTCTTCACTGTCCTTCAAATATCTTCCAATATACTTTTCTTCTTCTTCAACTATCTAATGTATTTGCAACATTCCATGCCCCTTATTTTCCTTGGTAAAAAAAAAAGTGAAGGAATTTATTTATTATTTATTATTGGGACTTATATGCCACCCTATCTCCCGAAGGACTCAAGGCGGCTAACAACAATAAAACACAATAATACAAATGTTAAATAAAAGATTAAACTAACAAGCCCCAGTGATAAAATATTTAAAACATTTTTTCAAAAAAAAACAACCTGTCAGTCCAGGTCAGCCTGATGGAAAAGTAATGTTTTGAGGTCGCGACGAAAGGACCGGAGATCCAGGGCCATCCGGAGCTCAAGGGGGAGTTGGTTCCACAGGGCTGGTGCTCCCACAGAGAAGGCCCTCCCCCAGGGGGTCGCCAGCCGACATTGTCTGGCCGACGGCACCCTGAGGAAACCCTCCCTGTGTGAGCGCACCGGGCGATGGGAAGTCGTTCCTGGCAGCAGACAGTCCTGCAAATATCCTGGGCCTAAGCCATGTAGGGCTTTATAGGTAAGAACCAGCACTTTAAATCTCACCCGGGGGGCAACCGGTAACCAATGCAGCTCACGCAGGAGCCCCATGTAGAGAGCATTGCAGTAATCTATATGGGAGGTAACGAGCGCATGAGTGACCATACGTAGAGCATCTCAGTCCAGATAGGGGTGCAACTGGTGCACCAGGCAAACCTGGGCAAAAGCCCCCCTGGCCACAACTCCTATATGATCTTCAAAACTGAGTTGTGTATCCAGGAGGACACCTAAGTTGCGCGCCCTATCAACGGGAGGTAACACCTCTCCTCCTATAACCAAAGATGGAACCTCTTGGACTAAAAGAGATGCCGGTACGTAGAGCCACTCAGTCTTGGCCGGGTTGAGCTGGAGCCTGTTCTTCCCCATCCAGATTCGTACCGCTTCCAGGCAGTGGGACATCACGTCGAGGGCATCACTGGGTTGGTTCATATGAATGAAAGGCATGATTCATTCTCATTATTTTCTGGTCTTCCTATCCAGGGCTTTCAGTTTTCTTGAGACCAGTCCACTATTCTAGCTATGTATCCAATGACTATAATTGCCCAGGTGTTAATTGCCTTGATAGCAGTGGTGGGATTCAAATATGTGAACAGCTGGTTCTCTGTGTAAATGCCACTTCTGGAAGTCCATTCTGGGTTTGGGCAACAAAAAATTAGCTACCGGTTCTTCCAAAGTGGTGCAAACTGGTGGAATCCCACCACTGCTTGATAGTTTTCCCTTCATTGAGTTTGTACTTTAAGATCTTCTTCACTTTCATGATGCATTCACTTCTAACCTTTTTTCTTGACTTCAGTGTTTATGTTAGCCTGAAAGATACCCAGGTATTTGTAGCGATCATCTTCATCCAGAGTTTTGATGTTACTTCCTTCTGTTTTCAATATTTTTTTTTCCTGTGTAGTGATGGGCATGGCACATTTGTCCAGTCCATTGCAATATATTGGCTGTACATAAGGACAGGGAGCAGGAATTCTTTCAGATTGTGTTTTTTCATACAGCTTCAGATTGATTACATAAAGGGGACAAAATAGTCTGGCAGATGTTTTTAATGTTGATAGCCAGTTTGATAGAATAATATTTGTTCAGTATTTTTGACAGAGGAACCAGTACAATGACAATGACTCATGATAGTGAGTCTCCTTGAAAGATTTCTCTCTTAATATCAACTTCTCCTAGTGTGTGGTCACCATTGACCAGCAAATGTGTCTTCTATTACTGTGCCATTGATTTTTGAACAAAGCTTCTGATGTTTCTAGTTTTAGTTTCTAGTTATTTCTAGGCACTGGATTATCCAATCATGTGGCAGGAAGTAGAATGACTCATACTATTTTTATTTTAAAACATGGTTAAATTGAAGAAATGCCTGTTAATAATCCTCCACTTTTGATATAACCCAGCCAATACCTTACAATCCACAGAAGCTGCCAGTGAAATCTGTTCAAATATAAAATTCTCAGCTGTGAAGTTGAAACTTGCAACTAAACTGTTAAGAAGACTTTAAATAGTACAAAAACAATATAAATATCAGAGAGATCAGTAAAAATAATCAAATATTTTTAAAAGGAGAATTACTAAACCATGAGCCATTTAATTTTTATGCAAAAGTTCTGGGTTAATAGATATACAGTTTGATATACAACTTCTATCAAGCTATTCTAGCATAAAACTAACAAAAAAAACATTTAGGAAATTTAAGGATGTTTAAAAATGACTTGGCAACCATGTATCAAGTGGCACATACTGAATTAAAGACAGGGAATAAGGAAAGGGAGCCTGGAATAAGGAGAGGGAGAAGCAATACACATAAAAATCAGGAATTAGTCATGCATGCAAGTTTAGTAATTTCCCAATATGAAGCCAGAGCTATACATCTCCTTGTTTTATTTTATTTGTTTTTTAGTAGCAAATGGAAAGAGAAGATTTGTGGGCATAGGGTTAAATAGATATATTTGGAAGATCTAAAAGGCCAAGTTGCGGAAACATTGTCTTGGAGAAAATTTATCTGGCTATTAAAAGGCTACATAAACTTGATGGCTCATAATCATTGAATAGATAAATAAAGACCATGGTGGGATTCAGCCAGTTCGTACCACTTTGGCAGAGCCGGTAGCTAATTTTTTTTGTTACCCAAGCCCAGAATGGACTTCCAGAAGCGGCATCCACACAGAGAACCGATTGTTCATATATTTGAATCCCACCATTATGAAGACCTTTGCATGCAGGCAAAAGAAATTAAGAATATAAGGAACTGAGATATCCAAATATTAGACTTGAAGATTCAGTCTGAAGATTGATCACCAGTATATTTTTACTGAACTGATTTTGAATTGGCCTTAACAATTTGATGGACTTTTGCATAAAGGTAGTCCTTGCTTGCTGATTGGCATGTGCAGTGACACTTCGAAGTTACAAATTCTAAACAAAAAAAAGTTTTCATCCAATCCTCCCAATCATCATAGCATCTTGCAGTCACATGATTGTCATTTGCTGGCTTCACAACTGACTTGTGACAAGCAGAGTTAATACAGAAGGCAGAAGTAATATTGTAAGCCATGATTACATGATTTTCCACTTAGTGACTGCATTATTTAGCAGCCAAGTTGCCATTCTCAATTATAGTTTCTAAGCCAGGACTATGTCTACATGTAAAACTTCTTTCTATATAACAGATCAATAATCTGAACTGAACTGACTTGTTTTAGAAATCAAAATCAAATTACTTCCTTCCTCCAAATTAAGTCCTTTATTTGAATCACACCAATTCAATTTTCTCAAATGTATGATTGAGATTGGTTGTGTCCATCCCTAATAAGGCTTCCTTCAGGTCCTAAACATTGTCTTGCTGTGGCAGTGGGATAGGGTATTCTGGGAATGGATGAAAAAACACCAGCATGTACACTAAGACACAATTAAGGCATAAAGATCACCTCAGCTGCCCAGCTAAAGCAAAGAGGCTGCTATGTCAGCCAGCAGCTAAAATGAAAGATGTTGGAGGTGGATGATCACTTTAGTGACACGCCATCATTTCATACTATGATGGAGATAGAAGTGATAAACCATTTCCATATTTTAGTAAGAAAAGAACATAGATAGGCAAGAAAAAGTGATTAATGATATAGTGCCTGATGATGGGCCTCTGAGATCAGATGGCACTCACCATGCTACCGAGAAAACTCTAAAGATCTTTCAGTGTTTATCATGTAGCTAAATTAAAGTCTTCCAGATGTCTAGTTGCTGATGCTGCCATGCAGAGAAAGAAAATCTGAAGCTACGAACAACCAAATTACAGAAGAACATGAATGTGGGAAACTGCAGCGAATTATGAAGTGAGCTACAGATTGACATCCTGGACATCATCAGATTGAATTGGATTGGAATTGGATAGTTTCAGTCAGATGATTTAATGGGAATTAACATTAGAATCCCTTTCTAAATATGCTATTGTCAGCTCTTCGAGGTAGACAAAGTCAAGAAACAGATTCCACAAGAATGCTGGAATTCTACTTTACTGGTAGAGGCTGAAGTAACAAAATAATAATATTTTCCTTACCTCTTATTCTGCAGGGAGATGAGTCAGAGGCAAATTGGGTTTCTTTCATTTTTGTTTCTTCACGTTTTAGGCTTAAAACACGTTTTTTATAACTGTTTCCATATAGTTTCTATAGGGGTTCTCTATAATTAATCTCAATGTAATGTTCATTTTAATAACATAAACCTTACCCAAGCCAATTGAATAGTATCTACTTAAATTACATTTGTACCTTTAAATATATTTAATTCAACTTTATTGGGATAAACTTTGGAAGTATTTTACAGAATATATGCAAATTTTAAATCCTAATTTCCTACAATAGATATATTAGATCCCCAAGTCAAACTAATTCTGATTTATAGTCTGAGTAGAATATCAGTCATATTGCTGTATATAACTTCAGCAAGTTTGATAATAATATTACCTAATTATCAAGAATAATCATAATTGGCTTAAAGAATATATAAGAAAGTTTAGATTCAATGTCAAAAGCTCCTATGCATTTAATATTGTGATACTGTTTAACAGAAGCATCCAGTGGTTCAAGAACTAAATTGAAAATTAGAGACAAGAATCTACATGACTATCACAATGTAATTTAAAGGATTGAAAGACAAATTCATTTGTGATTTTACCCATAGGATGCAGAGACCAAATCATAATTCAATGAACAAAATGTAATCCAATAAAAACTCATACCTTCTCAAAGTGCTTTTCATATATTCAATCTGGAATATATCAAAGGCTTCCTAACCATCTAACAATATTAAAGAGCTGGTTCCAGTTTATCTCAGTTATACCCATAATATCAATCACTTGATGCATGGTGTTGGATGCTTGTCTGTATTATGGATACTATTTTCAGTACTCTCCTAGCTAATGTTGCAATTAATATTTTAGCATATGCATTAAAGCAATATATTGGTCTATTCTAGCACATCAGGTAGAATCTTTCTCAGGTACTCATGTTACTGAAGCAATGAAGAGAAAATAGATTAAATGAACTATAGACTACAGACTACTAACAACACAGGTGTCACTGAGTCTATAAAAGTTCTATACAATTCAATAAAAATCCATTTGGTCTGGGTGCTTTGCCCAATTTCATAAATTGCAATGGAGGACAGGGGATGCGGAAGAAGTTCAGGCTAGCCTGAACCTCTTGGGATGTATCTAGTAGGTTTGAGGTTATACCTTTAGATTTTCAGGATTCTGTCCATTAGGTGTAAGCAAAGACTGGGTTGAATTTGATTGAATCTTGCTGTCTCATCTTTAGGCTTCAGCCTTTTGTTTCAATTCAAAGGAGTCATTATATTTGGACCTATTGCCACACCAATTTCACTTATTACACACATTGACCTATATATGTTGCAACTAAGGGAAAGAGGGGCACATAATTAAGGCCAATTATCAGCGAACAGCCAGAAAATACAAAGATGAAGTCAGGAAAGCAAAGGCTCCGAACAAACAAAGACTTGCAACAGAAATCAAGGATAATAAAAAAAAGTTTCTTCCAACATATTAACAACAAGAAAAAAGTTAAGGAAACTGTAGGTCCACAAAAGAGAGAGGATGGCAAGGAACTGCTTAACTTATTCTTTGCATCAGTCTTCACACAAAAAGAAACTACACACCAATATCCCCAAAAAACCACTGCAAAAGACAAACTAGAAACAAAAATTAAAATAAGAAAATGGTAAGAGAACTCTTACATGACCTTGACGAGTATAAATCACCGGGACCGACAGATTACATCCCAGAGTTCTGAAACAGCTGGCAGATGTTATCCCAGAACCACTGCACCATACCTTTCAAAATCCTGGAGCACTGGGGAAATACCTGAGGGTTGGAAAAGGGCTGATGTGGTTTCCATCTTCAAGAAAGGGAAAAAAAATGGATCCAGAAAACTACAGACCAATCAGTTTAACACCAATACTAGTATCACAAGTGACCAGGCTCAACTTTCTGAACATCTAAAGACCAGGTTCTCTTGAGGTGATTACAATGCTGGGAAAAGTGGAAGTAAAGAAAAGTGGACTGTCACAGTAGAAAGTGGTCAATCATGAGAACTATGATAGAATAAGGTGTGAGAGAAAACAATCAGGCAGAAACAGTAACCCAGTGTAATTTTTTTTTTGTAAAGGGATATGAGTGTGAGCAAGTATGTTCCACTCTCCAAAGTGATAGTGGGCTCTCTAGATCAGGGGTGTCAAACTCAATTTCATTGAGGGCCACATCAGCATTGTGGTTGCCCTCAGGGGGCCGGGTGGGTATGGCCTGGGTGGGTGTGGCCTACTGGGTGGGCATGGCTAGAGTGCATATGGCCTACTGGGTGGGCATGGCCAGCTGTACATCGTTCGCATCAAGGGTGCCTATGGGGGCCTGGGCAGGAGTGGGACAGATCTGAGGGTCTCTGGCAGAAAGAGGGTCTCTGGGCCAGGGCCAAGGCAGTGGGGGCTGTTCCCTCACTGTTTCCAGGATGGCTTCGCGGGCCTCATGAAACCACTTTGCGGGCCGGATCCAGCCCCCGGACCTTGTGTTTGACATGTCTGCTCTAGATAGTGGACCTGAGCAAATACACTCATTTTTCTTGCTTCTTCTTTTAAGGTAGTATATAAGAGACCAGGATGCAAACCTGTAAGTAGAAAGTGGCAGTATATTGCCAAGTGGTTTTCCAAAGAGCATTTTGCCAAGGGCACCCTCACTACTGACAGCAGTAAAAGTTACTTTGTTTTTGACCATTTGCTTTTTGTTAAGCTTCCAGAGCATAGGCAAGATTTAAGGTGCTGGTTCTTACCTATAAAGCCCTACATGGCTTAGGTCCGGGATATTTGCAGGACCGTCTGCTGCCAGGAATGACTGCCCATCGCCCTGTGCGCTCACACAGGGAGGGTCTCCTTCAGGGTGCCGTCGGCCAGACAATGTCCTCCGGATGGCCCCGGATCTCCGTTCCTTTCGTCATGACCTTAAAACATGGCTTTTTCAACAGGCCGACCTGGACTGATGGAAGGGAGGTTTTCTTAATTTTGTTTTATTGTGTTTTTAATTGGACTATTTATGGGACAATTTAATTTAATACCTTTTAATGTTTGTATTTTGTGTTTTTATCATTGTTAGCTGCCCTGAGTCCTTTGGGAGATAGGGCGGCATACAAATCCCATAAATAAATAACTAAATAACTAAATAACTAAATAAAAAAATAACTAAATAAATAAATAAATAAATAAATAAATAAATAAATAAATAAATAAATAAATAAATAAATAAATAAATAAATAAGAGTTACAAAAATGTATGCATGTTTCCTACAAGTTCTCAGATAAAGAGGCTGAACAGACAGACACCCTTCAGACACTGACCTTGAGCTATCATACATATGCTTTCATATACAGTATAAGCAAGATGATGAGTGTATGCAAAACAGCTATCAGAAGAACCAGAACTTGGTTATTTGAGGGACTTATAAAGCTGGGACAAAGTCGTGTGAAGCCCCCATCAAGGTTTCTATAGAATCTGTTCTTCAGCTGTTTTCATGGAAGCACGTCTGGCTCAACATTCCTCATTGCCCAAGAAATAGTATTGGTGACCACTTCAGAGTTCACTGGATAAGACTTTAATCTGAAAAGAATGTTCTGTTTTCTAATGGAATGAATAGTACTGAATTATATATTACTCAGTATGATTTTGTGCTATCATCTGAAGATTAGGTTACCAGCGACATGAAAGCATCCCTTGAACTAGCCGACACAATGAAAGCAGGCAGTAAAACAAATGAGATTTCCCTTGCTGCAAGCCAAGGACATGAACAGAAGCAGCAACCTACGGCTTGCTACTGAGTCAATTATTGGATTTTCTTATTTATTTGGCTGCTTTGACATTTAGACAGCTTGCTTTGTTTTTGGCAGCAGCATAGCACATTGGAAAAAAGGTCAGGCACATAACATTTTTTGCCTAGATGTCATCTGTAATACCACTGGGTCTTCAAATCTCTTCAAGTGAGGCCTTGTCGCATCAGAACAATTGATTTTGAAAGGAAGAGTAAATAATCCATATTTCTGGTTGCAACATATGAGTTGAATCTATCTAAGCTTATTGCAAAGTGACTGCTGCCCTTTTAGCACATGAATTATATACTCGGCTTTGAGCTGATCAACTTATGCAAAAGAATCAAAGATGCAAGAGTGCTTTCCAAAGCACCAGATCTGTCTTCTGTTCACTTGTCTGAAAAAACAAGCAGAAGAATTTAGAAGACATAATTTAGAATAACTAAAACATTGCCAGAGTCCTTCTTTACAACCAAAATGAAAAAAAAAACAAAAACAAAACAGCAACTGAGGCATCAGCCAAAGCATGCAACTGAGTTTAGGGAATAACCCCAAGTTTCCTCTAAAACCCATTAAATCATAACTCAGTCACCTCATGCAGTCCAATCAACTAGGTCTTTTCTCTCTGCAGTAGATTATTATAATAATCGTATAATGTTAACAACACCAAGGGGCACAATAAATGACTTCATGTCACTAGTAAAGCCAAAGAATGATTTTTCTTCCAAAAAGGGAAGAAGGCAATTAGGAGCAATCATATCAACCACCTGAGCCATCTCTGTATTCCACTGATTATCCATGACACTGAATGTATCACCATCAAACAATGTTGGAAATTCTTCAAGTGAATTTGGGAAGCCATCTGGATCCATAAGGTGCCAAGTGAAAAAACTTACTCTAGAGCAAGGGAGTCCAATTTTTGCAACTTTAAGACTTGTGGACTTCAGTTTCCAGAATTCCCCAGGTAGCCTGATCTTTATCAAACCAATAAACCTGGTATACTTTAAGACTTAGACATGTTATTGGAGACTAAGTCTAATCAGCCAAACACTTGTCAATGTTATACATTGACTGATTTATGTTATACAGAACTGATTTATAAGGAGATTCTTTTTTAAGACAATCATGGAGCTATTCCCTTAATATTAACACAATATTCAGGCTTTTGCTGCTGCTTCATAGCTAGCTTCTTGTATTTTCGACTATGTACCATAGGTGTGAATGGATTTCATATTGTTCCATAGTTTTGAAAAAGTTAAATGCTGCGCCAATGTTAGGCCAAATGCTAAAACCTTTTTGATGTTAAAATTTGTTGCAAAGGAATGGAGTTAAGAATGAAGGTGCCACAGATTTTTCTTTTACCTCACTGACGTCTTAAAAATGCAATCTTCATCATGGTATTGATAACAGAGTTTACTTGGAGTAATGTGTTCATCTCACATTTCAGTGAGAATACTAAGAATTCAGTGCAGGTGGGTGACATGTGAAAAAGCAATGTCTTCCATCATGCTAAGGAATTAAATGCTATTCAGAACTGGATCAAAAACACTCTAAAGCACAGGTGTCAAACTCGCCTTGTCATGTGACATGACTTTTTTTGCATTGCCAGAGCTGGCGTGGGCACAGCCTTTGCATGATGCAACCAGCCCGCAGGCTGGCAGTTTGACCCCCCCTGCTGTAAAGCATAGTGGTCAATAAACTAAAAAAAGTATATATATTTTTCAATTTCAATTTCAATTCAAATTTAAATGTTCAAATGTATCACACTAAAAATAGACTGAGAGGAAATCAAACATTTATATATGGAAATTGGTAATTAATAGTATTTCATTCCTATACTTCTAAAAAAATGCTACTTTTCTTTCTGTTGAAAAATATTTTTTCCTTAAAATTAATAGTTGCAATTTAGATTTATTTATTTTTTTACAAAATAATACCTGGGTTGTTTTTTCCCAGGAAAATTTAAAAACTGATTATATGTTGTGCTATTTTGCCTAAGCATTAAGGTTCTTGTTATGTAAGAGAGAGACAGAGACAGGGACAAAGAGAGAGAGAGATTTAAATATATTATTAACTACTGATTATTTCATAGAAAGTAGTTGATACTCCAGTTATTGTTTACCCACTACAAGAAGAAAAATGTAGGCACACTAATGGATTAGAGTAAAAGCAAATGAGAAAAAGACAAGCAAGATATTCTTTTGAAATAAAAGTTCATCTTGACTTTAATAGTGGTGCCTAAAAGCCTACAAAATAGAGTGATGGAAAGCACAATAAAAGGAGAAGATTATAGTGCTATGCAGCAAAATTGTTTTAAATAAAACTATCTCTCCAATTTAACAACTACAGTTCTGTTTCTCTAACTTGAGAATTAATTATATCAAATACTGACAATCAAAGCCCCCTGGCCCCTTCACTAATTATGCATATCAACGTTGTGATGCATTTAATAGACATGACAGATTCATTTTATGGATTAAGGAATGTTTCTTATTGGATATTTTCTAATGTTTTTAAAAATATATAGATTTGGTGGGTTCGCGTTCCATTCTGCACATGGCAAGCTGTCTTGCACATTGGAAAGGGCAGCTTAATTAACTGTTTGATAATGAATTAAATTATTTTTCTGAAAGTCAGTAGTCTTTCTTAATGGTGTAACATATCTGCAAATTTGATAGCATCTTGCAAAAATCTGTTGAAAGTCCAACAGAAGAGAATATTTGTATATTGTATAATGTAATATATTGTATAATATCCTAATGAAGGAACTGCCAACTCATACAAACAATCAGACAGTAAACAACAACCTAATCAAGGAACCACACAAAACACCCCAAACAACAGTGATAGGGCAAGCCAATTGTATATAAACAGAGAGGAAACTCTACTCCCATCTAGCACTAATCACCTTACCTAGTTGGGTAATGAAATGTTTGCAAGAAAACAACCAAGTTCCAAGAAACTCCTCCAGGTGTTGAAAGAAAAATAAACAGTAAGATCAAAACAAACAGTAAAACCACTCTCTAAAATTCCATAATAACTTGAGAGGAAATAACTCATGAATTTCTGATGAAGGGTAGTAACTCGACATCAACACATTTGGCTTGCATTTCCAGTTAGACATTTACTCCACATTCCAAATTGCTTTGAAAATGTACTAGTCAAAATGGAAACATGGCTGGTACATTCTTTGCTTTAGAATATGAGGGATGATACATATATACTGTATCACCTCTTTCAAACTGCCAGTCTTCTTTTTTTTCCCAGACTTCTAAGCAAAAAAAAAAAAAAAGACAAGATCCTTGTGAAATTCATTAAAAGTAGTTGTGGTTTAGGATGGGCTTATGCAGAAGCATGGGAAAAAAACATGGTTACTTTAAATTGGGTTCATACCTTTACATATTTTATTACACTCTTTGGAAGCATGCACAATCTCATTAGTTGATTCCATTTGTTAGGACTCAAATTGCACTATGCTAAATACCTGAAATCCTGAGAATCATTACAAATGGCTAATTTAAAAGATAGTAGGCTCCATAAATCAGTGTGGACAATGCAGTCCCACACAATAAACACCCAAAAAATTACTAACCCGGAAGGAAAAGAAAGGGTGCAACCTTTCTTACTTACCACTTTTCTGCTCTAAATATGTCTGTCTCCAATCTCTTCAATTACCATTGTGGAGCATCACTTTATGAGAACTTCTGTGGATACCTTGGAAGCCCATTCTTGTGGGGCTTCTGACAAGAGAACTCTGACATACTGTATATTTTTTTATTTTTTATTATATAGTAGGAATTTGTTGGACATTCATGGAGTTTAACTTACTTTCTTCCTGATCCCAATGTTTCCTCCTCCATTAAGAGTTATTACTCAGCAGCAGTTAATTAACCTCTCTCAATGCACTTCACTGGTTTTCAATTTGAATGAAAACTAAGGTGGAGAATTTCATTTCTTCTCAAGTTTATAGATTTCAGCTTCCCATATACTCATCAAATTCAATGTTGACTGGAGGAGTCCTGAAAGCAAAGATCATCTATCCATCTGGAGGGCACTGAAGGTAAGAAAATTCAGTTCAAATTGCTATCATGCTAGTTCTATTTGTCATAAGATAGTCATATATTTTGTACTACATGACAGAAGTTAAGGAGGGCAGCAACATAAGCCAGAAATGGAACAAAAAGTAAAAGTTAAATTCTTTCACCCTGCTTCCAAACTACATATATGTGTGTGTGTGTGTGTGTGTGTGTGTGTGTGTGAAATGTTAACTATTTTAGATTACCTTGCTAGGCCCCAAACATGGGGCAAATCTTTATTTCCTGTTTCGGCCTAACGGAAGGCCATCCACAGGCAGTAGTCACAACAGTGACAGCTCATATTTGTGTAATTTTTTTTAGATTGCTAACAAAGAATTAAAGGGAGACTGATATGCATTTCAAACTTATTTGTTTTCATCAGTCAGCCATACCCTTCTGAGATACACACACACACACACACACACACACACACACACACATATATTTTCTGAGGTTTTCGCGGGAGTTTGTATGTAGATCTTTGGTCGAGTTTTTCCCCACATAGAATTGGAGGTATCAGGGCAACGATACAGTCAACTTGTTTGGGGTTCAGGTTTAGCTGATAGTGTAATTTTAACCTCTGAGCAGTTAATATCAAGGTTCATTTTTAACCAATTTCCAGTTCTTATCTCTGCTGCCTTATTTGAGGTTATGGTGTAGCTTTGCCTTCCCCTTGCTATCTAGTGCTATCATTAACCTGAGGTCTTCATAGGGCATTAAAACTTGTAACACTTCTAGTTCTAATTTGTTCAAACAGTCTCTACTTCATTCTTAGAAACAGGTATGAGGAGAACAACCTACATCTAAGTGATATAATCTCATTATATGTGAGTTCATTTGATCTTTTGTAGATTTACAACCATTAATCTACAAAAAGAGCAATTATCCAAACCATTCTCAGAGTGATTTGTTGGGCTGAAGCCATTGTTCAGAGGAGTAGCAAATCTAAAAAAGTAATTTCCAAAGACATTTTTATAACACAGTTAATTAATTGTGCCTTTTTAAATCATAGAATGCTACTCCCACACCTACCTCTAGAACCCCCACATCAGGGATGTGTGGCTTTCAGGAGAAAAACACCAGATTTGAAAAAAATACTACCTCACACAGATTTTCACATTTCCCCTAGTTTATGCTTGCTTTGCAGTTAAGGGAAAGGTGCTCTTTTTTCTAAACAATATGGAGCTGGATACCAAATATTTCTCATAGTTAACTACAGATGGTGGTTGCAAATAGTAAAGACTCCATTATCCACCCTGCCCAGGTGGGATGGGACAGTAGGGCACTATTCAACTGCCTGCTCTTTCAGTTGGCACTACTGACAATATTGCAGTTGAAAATTTCAAGGGGGAAAGCTTCTTGATGCATACAATATTCCCACATAATTTAAAACCCTGTGTGTGACTGACACAAGGTTTACCTATCAGAGGTCTGCCCCAAATATGATAAAGATCTGACAAGGCTGCAATGGGAAGGCAGACTAATATGTAAATATGGGCTTGTGGTCTCCACCTACCACAGAGTTGTCATCACCTAAGGAAGAAAATGTGGTGCAGTGGTCAAGGTGTTAGGCTAGGACTGGGGAGATTCAGGTTTACTCAAGTTCAAGTCCACTCAAGTTCAAGTTCAGCCATGGAAGCCCACCAGTTGACTTGGAGGCAATCACCCTTTCAACCCGACCTATTGTACCGGATTGTTTTTTGTCAAGGGAGTATTGTGTACAACATTATGAACACATGGAGGAAAAGTAGGATATAAAGGGAATACATGAATGAGCTCCTGGTTTGAGGCTGCAGTGAATTTTTGTATCTTCATTTTTTTAATTATTATTACCGTATTATTCTAAATTTTAAAAAACCTTTCTGCCTCTTGCCTACATCATAGTCCCTGCATATTTTCATTAAGGTCGTCTTCCTTACTCTCTATATGTTTGGATTAAAAGGCCAAGCAATGACTGTAAAATATTTATTTGAAAAAAATGCATCAATTTGCACTTCTTCAGTAATGTTTTGGTCTAATAGAAATCAATAGTCACTCTCAGGAAATCAGTGAAAGTTGACTTAGCTATGTACCAATTAAAGAAACAAGACAGGTAGAATTCCTTAGCAGTGACTGTGGCTCAGCAAGCACAACAAAAATATTGTCAGAGTCAGGTACCATAAGTTTCCAGGAAAACAAATATACAACATAGTGTCAAACTACAGGAACTCTCCCAAGATTTGACTGCTTTCAGATCAAGGTTTTGCTGTTGCCCCTGCTTTCCCCTGGGCAAAACTGATCTTGGTCAGTTCCTGATTGTTGATCTTGGCCTGCTTGACAACTTTCTCTTGAGTAAATTGTTCCTTCCAAGATTCTCCTCCCCTTCTCTGTCTTTTGGATTCTAACAGAATGGTGACAATGTTCTCAATGTTCTCACACAACAAAGTGGCATTGAAGTTTACAGGTGTAGTGCCAGTGTCACATAGAACATCTAAACCTTTGACTTAAAGAAAAGTGCTGCAGGGTTGTTGTTGTTTTTAAATTTTATTCAAACAACTGATATAAAAAAGCAAAAGTAGCTTCATTTCTTCAATTTCATATTTTAGAGCTTTAGAGCTTTTGTCCTTCCTTCCAGATAAGACAAAGTTAGCTATTTTTTTCTGAATTCCAACTTTGATCTTCAGTTGTACATATGTGCAGATTATTAGATGACCTTAACATATCTGTCCTCTTTCTTTTTTTTTCATTAAAAAGTTTTATATATCTGTCCTCTTTCTAAGACTATCCTGATTCTACTGTTAAGAAAGGGCTTATAGATATTACTGCAAGTTTTCATTTTTCTCTTGATTAGATAAATGGGCAGCTGGTTTTTTATTGGCTGCTGAATCTTTGACAAGTAATTTTTTAAAAAAATCATATTCAATTATACCAAAAGTCCCCTTTGATGAGTAGGTAAATTTCCAGGTCTGTCCTCTTTCTCTTCAGAACTTGTCCCTCAGATGATGGAATATAGACTTTCATTGGGGAAGGGAAAGCATATAATTAAGATGGGAGTTTCATAAAACATTACATAGACATCAGAAAGAAATTGAAAATAATCCTACCTTGATTTATTTTGGTATAAGATGGAGTAGAGAGACAATTCAAGATTCTTCTCTTCCACCCTATAACAATAAATAACACTGGTTCATGAAATCCATGCTGTGTTCCTTGACTATGTCTACTGACAGATAGTGCCCTCAAACACTTCATAGACTTCAGACAACTCATGAATTAATCAGTCTTCAACAACAATGCCCAATCCATTTTAGGGTAACTACCCCAAATGTTTTTGAACTGAAGTCAATAGTTCATCTTCAATAGCCAATTCATCTGGTGCAGAGTGTGCCTACTCAGTCAGTTATTTGTGCCCCTAGGATGGTACACATTACACATCAGTTCTACAAGCTATATTGGCTGACGATTTACTTCTGGGTGAAGTTCATTGTGCTGGTTTGACCTTTAAGGCCCTACATGATATGGAACCAGGTTAATTGAGGGATGGTCTCTCTCCAATTACATTTATCCATCCCATAAGGTTGGGGAGGGGGGAATCGAGGGTCCCATCTGCCAAAGAATTACATATGATGGGACCCAGAAAATATGCTTTTTCAGCTGTGGGAATCATCTGGAACATTATTCCCCCAAGTGAGCTTAACTCCATTCCTCCTAGCCTTCCAGAAAGCCCATAAAATGTGGTTTTTCTAATCTTGGGGATCCTATGAGGAACTGTGAGGTTGTTATGCACTGCTTAGGTGACTGTTGTGCTCCCATAATCTTTTTTTTTATTGAAAAGTTTTACAATACATTTTAAGCATATACTCCTTCCCTCCCCCTCCCCCCACATCCCCTCCCTCCCCCCCCCCCGACTTCCCAGAGCTGAATACAGGGTATTGCCTCTAACAAACCTAAGCTAAAATATGCTAACCAACTATAAATACACTTTAAATCCTATCGCATTGTGCTCCCATAATCTTGATTTTTGCTTTTTTATTTGATTATTTTTAATGGCTGCAATATTATTTTAATTGTTGCTCTTGTGCACTGCAAAATCAAATTCAGTGACATGGGCAGCTATATAAATTTACTAAATAAAGAAATAGCTGTCCAAATCCATGTTAGCTACTAGCTTTCCCTTCCGTTTCAAAGTTTCCTCATTCCAATAGCCCTGCTAGATGTTTTAATTTATCTTCCTTTGCAATCTTTTCTTCTCTTATGTAATAGTTATTTCATTAGAACCTAAATGAGCAGCTACTCTCAGCATTTTATCAGCAAAGTACAAACTGTTGGATTTAGGTGTTGGCATGGACACTTGAGAAGCAATGGGCAAAGGTATACTCATCACAATCAAAAGCAGCAGGGCATAATTCTTCAGAGAGAGTTCTCCCTGGTTCTTTTCTATAAGAATGTATATTGTAAAGGCAAGGTAATCAACTACTCCTGTGCTGGCTCAAGTGCTGATGCTGCTTCCTTTTTGCTGCTACCTGAGATATTGGGTCCTTCTAAGCCAGGAATCTTCAAAGTTGGCCCTTTTATGACTTGTGGATTTCAACTCCCAGAATTCAACTTCAACTCCCAGCTGTGCTGGCTCAGGAATTCTGGGAGTTGAAGTCCACAAGTCATAAAAGGGCCAACTTTGAAGACCCCTGTTCTAAGCCTATTTCTACTCCATATACAGGAGTAATTTAATATGCAGATGAATTCATTCTGGAGAATGGGTCCTGGGTCTTTCACCATACCTAAGAGATAGTGTTAATTTAAAGGTGTGAGATAAACTATCCTGATTTACCCAACTTAATCCTTTACTAAAGTTGCCATGTTGTCATGGAGTTCTGAGATGGACATCCAGACAGAACACAGACATGATTATTACCAATCGTACTAATCATGATCATTACCTATGTGAACTATGAAAATGGATTTACTCATTAAGTACACAGTGAAGTGTTTGGTTATTTATTGTATATTTCCTGTTTCTCATTTATCCTAACATATTTAGTTTCATTCTAGAGCTTATTTTTTCTATTTCTATTTCTATTTCTATTTTACTCCATTGCTATTCTTTGATTCCCATTTGTATTTCTCTATCATATATGTTAGGCTGGTTCTAAAAATGTCCCAACTGGATTTTAGAATCTTTCTCTTTTTTTCTGGAAATGATTTTATTTAACTCTTCTGTAGCCTGTTTAGTTTACCTTTTTAACCTACCAAATCATAAAAACCTGTGCATTTTCTATATCAGCATTATTAATTTTTATCTATCTATCTACCCATCCATGTCCTCTTATTTATGTAGTGGCCTGTCGAATAAATCTCTTTTGAAACTGTTTTCTGCCATCTCTTGCCTTCTTTTCTCCATCTACTATCTTTCAAGGCTGGTCATTTCTGTGGATCTTGGTAGCTATCAGGATAGCTAATTTGAAGCCAACTTTCTTATGTTTTTCTCTTAGAATTGATGCTGTTCTCTGCTTTTCTCACCATTTGCTATTAACACAACTGGGAATGATAATAGTTGTTTGGCATTTTGGAGGGACAGAAGGAAAAGAAACAAACAAAAAGCTATTCCTTTTCTCAACCATTCCATCTTCTCCTTGTTTCACCCCTCATCATATACTGCCCACAACTGCTAAAATTCTTGTTCCCTTTCAAGACTATTTTTGCAAACTCCCTAATCCAGTTTCAGGAATACTTGAGAGACCAGTTCGTGCTGTTCTTCTGGTCCTACCAACTCCTAATTTATTTGGATTTCTAACTTCTCTCTTCTGGTCTTTGTGCAACCTTTATTTTCCTTCTCCTCCTTTTTCTTTCTCATCATCACTACAAGACCATGATTTGAAGCTCAGGTGTTGACAGCTACCTGTTCTAGAATACTCATGTTTCCTTTTTTAGCAGTCTGGGCCCTAATTTTACCCATGCCTATATGCAAAACTTGCAAGAGATGAGCAAACAATTTTGCTGCCTCAGGCAACCTCTGACACATGTGGCAAAAATTCAAAAACTTATTTATTGGCAGTAAATAATTTGTGAGTATATCTCTCTGCTGTCAAGTAGTGTTTATTGGTATTTTTGCAGCTCCAGTGTGGCAGTCCTATTTTACGACTTCTTTCTATAGAACATCTCTCTAAGGAATTTCTATTTGTAATATTTTTCTCCATCTGTTTTATTAAAGGGATGTCCCTATATATATGGCAATTGCCTGAAGAAGTAAACAAAAGAGCTTGGGATTTCCAGGCACAAACTGTGTTACAGCTGTCAATCGTGGAGGAATCTCAGATGCATCTGTCTTGCATTGGCTAATAGGGCAAAGGGATGTCAACAGACAATATTAATTTAGCTGCTCCATAGATGTTGACCAATTGTCCTGGGGCTAAACAAGAAATTATTTCTGAGCACAGAATGAGACATCTCTCTAGAACAACTTGTTTGAAGAAAGTGATATGAAAGTATTCATATCTGAGCTTCACAGGCTCAGATCTGAGACCTCCTCAGGGACAATTTATACTTCACAGTTTCATTCATTCATTCACTCACTCACTTTATAGCTAAGAGGGAGATCTGAACAGAACACAGGAAATATCATGATGTCTCTGGCCAAAATAAATGAAAACAAAGCCAAAGCATACAACTAGTGGAAATCAAGGTGAGTATATAGCATAAAACCAAGATACAGTTCAGCCAGCTGGCATGCTATCCCAGTCAAATTCTTGTCTATATAAGACTTTTTTGTTTCTTAATATTCAACAGAATGAAAATGAAAACTTTTTGTAAGAGAAATGAAAATCCCATATTGCATGCTGTTACATACGTATATCATCTTGTGGTAATAAGTCTTTGTTACCTAATTCTCAAAGACCAAGGGAGCACCAAAGACCATGGGAGAAGGAAGCTGCTCCTAAAGTACTATTTCCCCCACACACACACTTTTGGTAGCCTTACCCACGAGAATTCAGTTCAAAGAATCTACTAGTTCTAACTGGTCCCAAATGGAGTAAATTTAGCAACTGACAGCAGTGCTTACCAGAAAACAAAATATTATTGACATAAAAATCCTCCCTATTGTCTGCTTCTCCACTGGACAGAATTCTAATTTCATCTCACCAAGTGGTAGCTCCTTTAAGAGGAATGGTGGAATATCTTAACTGGAGTGCAGCTATACAAGATTTCTCATTTTATCACCCCTTTATTAGGCAGAAACAAGTAAGCATTCAAAACTTTAAACCCAGTAATCAGGCACACTGGCTGAGGAATTCTGAGAGTTGAAGTCCATGAGTCATAAAAGAGCCGAGTTTGAAGACCCCTGTTCTAAGTCCTACCCAGGAATGGTGAAACTTGTAATATGTTCTGTCCAACATGGCACCCAATGAGGCCAGTGATGGAATCCTCTCCAAAGACAAGCTAATTTTGTTAGGTAATCATACCAGCCTTAATGACATCAGTTTTTCTCCCTCTGTTCCATATGAGGTGAGAAAGGAAGAAGGCAGTTTTCCTTACTCTACAGTGAACTATTGGGCAGCCCTATCTGACACATGCTGGATAGAGAAGATTAGCTGGTAGCATGATATTAATGACTACAGCCAAGAAATGACAGCCAGAATTCTCCAACCCCCTAGGAAGACCAATAGCCTACAAACCTACAGACACACTCCACCAGGAATTATCCAGAACCAATGAGAAGATACAAAAGGATGAAAGAAACAATATAATCTACAAAATCAACCATTGCAACCAATTCTACATGGGATAAACATCACGTCAGTTAAAAACTAGGATCCATGAATACCAGCTGTCAGTCAAATGCCATGATCCCAAATCCTTAATCTCTACCCACTGTGACACCAAACAGCACCAGTTCAATTGGAACAACACAAAATCTATTGGCCACACTACTACCTACCATGCTCGTGAGTTCATCAAACCTGGGCACTCCACAAGTAATTCCATCAACAGACCTACAACCAGACTACGAACCTCTCAGAATCCAAATCAACCACACAGCCAAACAGAGACAGAACTGATCGTCTAGCAACCCACACAAGCCCCCTCTTCCTCACCAGCAGTTCACCTCCCAATGACCCTGACCTGATGTAACCTCCCCATCACAAGACCCATCACAAGACTCACTGATGACTTACACCTGACCCATCACAAGACCCATCACAGGCCCTCACTTGACACACCCACACCTGTAAGCTTTAAAAACAGAAGAACACTGACATCCCCTAAACTCTGCTGAAGATGTTACCTAATCTGGTAATGAAACATTCAGAAACCAACCCACAAGCTGGGATAATGAACCGTCACCCAAGCTACCAATATCCAGCACTATTGCAAATTAATGACTACTTAGTCATTTTGAACTATGAGACCTACCATGTGATGAAACATCTTCTAGACCAGGGGCGTCAAACTGCCGGCCTGTGGTCCGGACTCGTCACCAAGAAACTGCGCTCACCCCATTGTCAGCAATGGAGAAAAAGCTCCAATACATCACACAACGTCACAAGTTTGACATGTCTGTTCTAGACTCACCAATCCTTCTATCAGTATCAGAGCAGCAGTGGTCAATGCATTGATCCACTGTTGCAAGAAGAAGCTCTACAGTAGTGCAAGTACATAGGTGTTCATGTATTTCAGATTGAAGGTCTGAAGTAAAATGTTTGTTCTATTCTTGTCATACTTCACTATGTCATCCAGAACTCTGAGACAAAAAGTGGAACAGACTCCCTGCTGCAGATGTTATCCTCTAACATATGGAAAGCAATGGGGGCTGTAACTAAGACACAAAAGTGTAAGAATCAATTGAATTATTCCCATTCTCCCCTCCCTGGGATTCTAATATGGAGAGGCAAATAGAAGGGATGTAATGCTACTATAAACCAATTCTATTAGTTTCAATCTGACAGTTACTGATTAATTAATTAATCAGTTAAATTAGAGGCTGCCTGATTCTGAATTATTCTGGGCAGCATACATATTAAAAGTTTTGAACAATAAAAACAAAAAATCATGAACATCCAGAATATTGCCACACAATGCCCCCAAATGGAATTAATGGCTATCAGTCTGTCTTAAGATAAGACAGGATATCACTTTTTCTTAGGACCACCCATCCCCATTGTAACGATAGCAGATTCTTTGCTACTTGCTAAGCTTGCCTTTAAGGAGGAATACAGTAGCCTCAATAAATATGACAGATAAATAATGTGTTCATCCAAGAAATTCTACTGCTTTGTTCTCTTGAATAATTAATTCCTGGACTGTTGTCCTTTTTATCTGACATTCATAACATTGATGAACAAAAAAGAGTATTAAGTATAAATGGACTTCGCTACTCCCCGTGTCACAATTTCATTCATCAAACTGTATATTACAGCATACAGAATCACACTAAAATGGAGTGAGCAATGCTGACACCAACACATTCGATTTGGCTATAGCAATCTGGGATAAATTAGTTACTGCTGGCTGGAAGCTGAATTATAATTTGCATTAGAATTGAGGGGTACCTTCTTCTTTTATTCTGCATCTCAATTCTGAAGCCTCAATGCTACAGTACAAAAAGGCCAGGTTATTTTAATTTGTCAGGTTTTTTTTTTCACAAATCAAAACCAATGTCAAATTGGTGAATTGCAATCCTTTGTGACCACCTGGGTATCAGCTTACCAGCAAACTGTAAGATACTATTTTCCTATCCAGTGAAACTCTATGTACCAATACATAGTTTTAAAACTGGGAGAAAACATAAAACGTGGAAGCTGTCACTTGGTAATCTTGGAATTTCCCAATGGCCTCTCATAAATGTTTTAATTAATTATGTTTAGTAAGTGGACAAAATGGAAAAAAAAAAAGCTAACACTACCTTTGGCTGCTAATCATGGCGATTCCATATATTCTCAGTACAGAGGTGGCATGTCTCCATTTACCAACTGGAATACTATTCATGGCAGTATAGAACTAGAATACTGGACTAATTGATCCAATTAAGTTCTGTGTGCTTATTAACCAAAGTTGCTTGCATCTATATGAACCCACAACTTTTGCTCAGTGTATTCAAAGTTATCAGGGTATCCAAACAAAGCATATCTTGGCTTACCTTTTTTAATCCTCTCACCTGGCCTGTTTTTCATTTACCATTTTTGCATGCAAAGCACCTTCCTAGAAATAAGATAAGCTAGCCATCATTCCTTTTTATACATTTGCATTTGATTTATATAGCATTTGATTGGAAGCATAGAATTTATATTAAATGGGAAAGCCACATTTTGGGACAATACTAAAATCTTCCCTAACACTTCAGAAGCTTCTTATGCATTACTTTCTTCACCCCTTTCTTATAATTTGCTCTTGAACCTGTGCTCATTTTAAGCTATGCTTGCTATAGAAATAGTATACTAAAAACCAAATTAAATGGAGACAGATTGAAATCTTTTACCTCCAAAGCTTTATGTGATTGGTCTTATTAAAAGCACAAATGCCAGCACTAACTGTTACTCTCCGTTAGAAAATCCAGTTAGTGGTTATAATTCTGCATGCTTTCTTATCTAGATCTTTACACTACACTAACAATACATAGGATTGTTAAGAACTTTTTAAATCACTTCATTTAAAAAAATGTATTTTTTAAAATATATATAATTTGTTTTCTTAGCAGTTATATAAATGCCATTTTTTAAAAAAAAAACTACCGGTAGGTCAGTTCATTATTATTATAGCTATTTTCATCCTTTTTACTTTACACATTGTAGTAAAGTCCATTGACTTTGATTAAATGCCATTTCCAACATGAAAAATTATATGGTTCTGTAGTATGAAACAAGCTCCCCTATAAAGTGAAAAGGTGAAATTTAGATTTTTTTCAAATTATTCTTTGTGACCTAGAGCCTTTTAAATAATCAAACATGATGTTTACACACACACACACACACACATGGCTACTTTAAGTCTAACTTTCTAAGAATGAAAATTGTCAAGGAAAAGTAGAAGTTCCTTCTTATCACAGGGAACATTTTACTAGAAGCCTTTGATTTTAATGTTTTGTACAATGAATAAGGATGATTGCTTTAAAAACCTCTTTAATTATTATGATCCTATTAAATATTACAAATCTGTCTACTCTAATCATCTGCTTTTCTCTTAAAAACAAATCCCCAATATAAACAGATAGTTAAAATGTCTGTAGAACTAATGAGAAAAGACAGCATTTGGGGTGGGGGTATACCCAAAATGACTTTTACATAGTTTATTCCTATGTTGACATCATTAAAGATATTATAATTTTTAATGGGGAAAATGGATGACTTTGTCTAAATTACATTTAGAATATAGGACAGGAATCTTAACTTTCCTAATTTTTCAACTTTTTAAGTGGCATACGTTTTGACTTCTACTTCTTTATGAAATGCAATTAACCATGCATTTAATTTTTCCTTTTTTAAAAAAAACTATTATGAGCACAACTGTAAACTAGCTCTTCTGATATTATAATTGGTCTCTTTTTTAGCAATAGCTCTATTGAGTCTTCCGCATTAGTGATAGCAAGGCTTATTTGAAATATGCTAGGACAAAAATATAATTTTGATCCTTAAACAAAAATAAAATTACACTCTGGGATAATCTCAGCTTCAAAGCTGCAAATGAACACTTGGGCGGAGGGAAGTACTAAGTATTAGGGATATTAATATTTTAGATTTATTTGTTTGTTTATCAAATTTATACAGCCACTCCTCTCATGAGAAGTGACTCTGGGTAGCATATAGCAATAGCAATAGCAATAGCACTTAGACTTATATACTATTCCATAGTGCTTTACAGCCCTCTCTAAGCAGTTTACAGAGTCAGCATATTGCCCCCAACAATCTGGGTCCTTATTTTACCAACCTCAGAAGGATGCAAGGCTGAGTCAGGATTGAACTCCAGACTGTGAGTAAAGTTAGCTTGCAATATTACATTCTAACCACTGCACTATCATGGCTCTTTGGTAATATAACTTATTGCCGATCAATAATTTAAATCAGCTGAATTTTAAATCATTTGCAAGGAAATTTTCTGAAATTGAAAATGATAGCATATTCAGTTAGAATATTTCTTTGACCACCCTTTTGGTCTAGAAACATTGTCATCATAAGCACTTAATTTTGGATTTATTGCCAATAGTGGCATAGGTCTGAGGTGAATCTAAGTCTATAATGTTCTTTTATAAAAAAAATCAAAGGCAGATAAGTTATTTGCAAATACTCTGGAATAAAAAATTGAAATACCCATGTTAATGAATAAATTATTATGCATTTTTAAAGATTACACAAAAACATATGAACATGTTTACTGAAATTCCCAGGTAATCAAATTGCCACCCAACATTTTTAACACCTGTTGGAGATGTAAAGCGGTTGATGGGACACATAATGTGATATGAACATCTCCTATTATTGCACCATATATTAATATTTACATGTTTGTTAAGTAATGCAATCAAATACATACTGTATATTTTAAGATGTATATTTTAAAACTACTTTTGAATTATTAAAGTAAATTATTAAATTAAAGTCTTCTAAGTAATTGAAAAACTCCTTGGTGTATTTGTTGACATAAAGTAAGTGAACATCAGAACTATTTCTAAACACATACATATGTGTATGTTGTCTTAAATAAAAAGAGCACTTGGCTGATAAACCAAGACAAAGGTTTCTAAATCTTTTACCTTTCTTATTAGTTTAAAATAGCTTAATAATTTAGCTATTAGTCATTTGTCTTTCTTTTAATCCCTTCCTCTCCTAATCTTGTGGAACTCCACAGGATATGAATTTGAGTAAGCATATGAACTTGGGAAGCTAAGCACATTAAAGAATCAAAGTGAAAATAATTTTCACCTTTATTGCACATTGAGTTTTTCAATCTAAAATTTAAATTAAATGCATTATCTCAATTAGAGCATGGAGCAAAACATCAATTCATGATCATCTAATTGTTTAAGAATGATTGTTTTTAAGACAGTTGGAAAAAATTGGAAAGGGGGCTTTGTCCACCACCCTCCACTCCCAAATACATTAGATGAAAGCCATTCTAAGATGTGAGAGTTTAGGAGATGGCCAAATTTTTCCCTGCCCAATCATGAAGAGTCTGAGGTGATCTTAGGTTATTTTCAAATATTTGATATTTGATACACAAGTTATTCAGCTGTATATATGTCCACTCAAAACCCAAATGAATTTATCTGCACTGACTCCCATGTACTTAGGATATTCTTACTGGTATATCCTATATTACACTCCTATTGTATACTCCTATATAATATATAGAATATATCCAGATATATATTACACAATAGAGTCCATGACAAGGAATAAAACCTTTTCCAAACTCATAGAACATACATAGCTTTATTTTTAATTTATTTAAGATGTATTAAAATGAAACTCCAGGAAAACTAATTCAGTCACACTTGTTAAAAACAATGGTCAGACATAAATTCTCTGATGGGAGAGCAATTTAGGCATAACTAATATTTATGGTTATCTATCTTAGTCTTGAAGATTAAACCACTACCTCTAAAATATTCTTATTTATTGCAAAGTATGATACATGGAATTTATTGTAATGCAGGATACATGTAATATAGGATAATGTAATGTAAATTCCTGCATTTTAAAGAAAGGAGAAAAACATAAGGAAAAAAAAAATAAAGCAATCTTCCAAATAGTAATGTTTCTTTTTTGCTCCCATTTAAGAATAGTTCAAGCTAAAATCAAGAATAACTCTAGAGCAGGCAATTATTACCTGGCTCATTTGTGCTAATTCAATGTTTTTTTTAATAGTGTTAAACATTATTAAAAATCCAGAGTGTCAAAATAGCTTTCAATCACAGTTTAAATTTTTTGTTATGATTAAAATGTTGTGAATGCAAACAAATAAGATTATTAAGAAGATCAGATGACATAAAAGGTTTAGAAACCAGAAGACTGAGTTCTAGTCCACTTTAGGCATGAAAATCAGCTGGGTGACTTTGGGCTAGTCATTCTCTCTTAGTCCAACTCATCAAGCAGGGTTGTTATTGTGGAGAAAATAGAAGAAGGAAAGAGTAATACTGTGTTCCCCTGAAAATAAGACCTAACCAGAAAATAATGGGTCTTTTGGAGCAAAAATAAATATAAGATCCAGTTTTGTTTTTAGGGAAACACGGTTATATGTTTGCCACCTTGAATTATTTAGGAAGTAATAAAGGCGGGATAAAAATCTCATAAATAAATCAATATCTGATTCAACCCCCCCCACTGAGCAAATTATTGTGTGGTTGCCAGACTGAAGAAGGGAATGTTGATAAACAAACAGACCTCTCTCTATTTGTCTGTCACCATGTCTATCTACATCTACATGTCTACATCTCTCCCTCTCCCTCTCTCTCTCTGAAGATGAAGCCAAGCAGCTAAAGATGAAGTCCTGTGCCCATTTGCTTACAAGTGACACACATACGATTACATGTTTGATTAATTAAAAAATGGGAATAATTATTGCCATCTCCATTATTTCAATGAAGACAAGAAATATGAGGATTGTTTGGTCAAGCTTGTGCTCTCTAGATGTGTTTAACGTTTACTGCTAAACTTCAAAGCAAGCTGGTAATTGAAATCTAACATGTTTGAAGAACACAACATTAGGAAAAGCTGAGCTGGCAGCACAAGATAAAAGAAAGAAAGAAAAAACCTTATGCAGTTATTTTCCCAAAAAGAAATTTTATCAGAGTAATCAACTGAGCAAGCTAAAAACTAATGCCTTTTAGGTTATTAGCGTACAAAAAACATTTGTGCCTTAGTCTATATAGCACAGCAGTAAGCACACACCAGGAATATTTATTTCAATAAAATGGAATAAACATTTATGTATGGAAATTGGATATTTCCATGCAAAGAATGCTTTGTTAATTATTTTGACAGGGTAGGACAGGACAGGAGAGATGATGAGATGAGATTAAATCATCTTTATTGTCATTTTGCCTGCTTTCAAAGAAAATAAATATATATACCCATACCCATACACACATATATACATATACGTATTTTGTATACATAGCAGAAAGAGGAAACTTGAGAGTTCACAAGGTTGTTACAATATGGAACTGAGTCTAATGTGACTGAATCTATATGTTCTGCTTTGGATACCATGAAGCCTCCTCCCAGAAGGTAACAAGGAAAACTGGTCATGAAGAGAATGTGTAGCATCCCAGACAATACTGTGGATCCTGATCAAGCAGCACTTATATGCCATGTCCTGGTTAGAAGGAAGTGAACATCCAATAATCTTTTCTGCTGTCCTCAACACTCTCTGCACTGTCTTTCTGTCTGAAACACTAATGGTTCCAAACCAAGCAGTAATGCAATTTGACAGGATGCTCTCGATCACCCCTCTATAGAAAGTGGTAAAGAGAGGGGAAGGAACCTGTGTTCTTCTCATTCAATGCAGGAAATGCAGGTGCTGCTGTGCCCACTTCGCCAGTTTCTCACTACAGATTAAACTACAGATGCCAAATGAAAAATGCCAAAGAAAATCATGTACTGTCACCAAGAAAGACTATTATTTTTTCATCAAATTTTTATATTACCCATCTATGCCTATCCTTGTACCAGATCCCACTTCAACAGCTGCATGGTAGTAACATCAGTTAACAACAAATCCCACATTTGGTTAGATAATATTATAGCAATAATAGCCATAGGGATTTTTCTTTTGTTTAATATAATAGATGAGAAATGGGTTAAGAAGGTGGCATGAAGGCATGAAATTGAACTAAAACTATAGAGCAGACATGTCAAACCCGTGACCTCATGTGACGTTTCACAACATATTGGGACGGTTTTGCCATTGCCAGCAATGGGGTGCGCGTGACTTCCAGATGATGCGTCCAGCCTGCGGGCCAGCAATTTGACACCCATGCTATAGGTGGGCTACTGAAAAGATACAGTTTGCAAATACTTCCAAATAGGAGTCATCATTGGAATTGGTATGCAAAGAAGATTATGTTTCATGTGATAAATCTATCTTGCACAGATATATAGGGAGGGAAAAAGGGACAGTATATACCAGAAAGAAGATTCAATTTCTGCTAATGGGAAGAAATTGCCAGCTGAGTTTAATCGAACTCCTTGATTAAAATGTTGGAGAATTTAGCAGGAAGTACACTTTAGGACAGGAAGTACTTCAGAAAGCAGAGAGATACTTATATTTTAGATTTACAGAGATGTCTAAATTGTAGATCAAGATGTTTATAAATCATTGACTACCTTTTAAACTCATTTGAAGATTCAGGAGATAAAGGAAAACTATAGTTCTGTTTTATGTGTTAGATGAATTCTGCTTTCCTAACTATCAGAAGGGGGAAAAACAGTCAGAACCACTGATTGCTTACTATTCTCATTATGTTAAAAATAAAGGAGGAAAAAGTCAGAATGACTTTTCTGTAAAGGTTGGTCTGGTCAGCTCTGAGAACTCATGATGTCTCATGATAGCAATAGCAGTTAGACCTATATATCACTTCACAATGCTTTACAGCCCTTTCTAAGTGGTTTACAGAGTCAGCATATTGTCCCCAACAATCTGGATCCTCATTTTACAGACCTCAGAAGGATGGAAGTCTGACACAACTTTGAGCTGGTGAGAATCAAACTGCCAAACTGCAGGCAGCCAGCAGGCAGCAGAATTAGCCTACAATACTGCATTCTAACCACTGTGCCACTGTGGCAATGTTGTACTTTGAAAGCTGTTACTACTTTAGAATGCTATTAAAAATAAAATTTACAATAAGAATATTATGTTCTTAGCATGTTTCAACAAACTCTTTCATGGGAGAAATTCTAGTGTATATTTTTCAAATGGGATTTATCAGAAAATCAGATTACTGTATTATGTTCTGAGTGTCCTTTGGATTTGAAGGCTTCAATTACCAGATTCCTCAACAATAATGAAGCTGGCTAAAGAACTGTGTGGTTTAAAATTCATTTATTTGGAGGATGATTAGATTGAGGAAGACTGAATCACAGTAATACATCAGAAATTTCTCACTTCATTTATTCTATTTATTTCTGAACTCTCCATAGTAAAGTTGTATTTATTATTACGTGAATGATTACTCTTTTATGACCTCTTTCATAATTTTGTTGCTTGGTTTTCCAAAGCAGATTTGGGAAGTATAAGGACTGGGACAATATTAAGAACTTGTTCTGTTGTAGTTCAGCAGTCATCAGCTTTCAAAGTACTGAAGTAGCAAAAGAAAGTGGGATCTGATCGAGTTTAGTGTAGTTTCCAGTTTCATTACTTTCTGTGGAATACAGCTAAACATATTTTAACTTTCTCATTTACATCAAGAGAATGTAAATGGGTTATGCTTTGTTGATGCCAAAATGGAACATTTCTGCCATAAAATAACTTTCATAGTAATTGAATCCCCAATAGTACGAACACTACTGAAGAATTTTAACTAACTCAAAAATGTGTACATTATTCTGTAACTTTGAATTGCCCTAATAAATGAGTTTCAACATTTCTCTTCCTCCCTCCTTTGCTGTGTATATCACAATTAAACAGAGGGATTTTTAACTGACAGCAAAAGATTCCATACTATCTAAAGCTAATAATATAGCTCCAGATAGTAGAGAAGAAGGGGACGACAAAGAAGGTGGTGGCTGGATGGAGTCACTGAAGCAGTAGGCATGAGCTTAAATGGACTCCAGAAGATGGTAGAGGACAGGAAGGCCTGGAAGAACGTTGTCCATAGGGTCGCGATGGGTTGGACACGACTTCGCACCTAACAACAAACAAAGATAGTATTGGTGCATAACAGAACACCAACTGTTTTTGGCTCAAAAGAGCTATTTTCAGCACCCATATTTGGAGAGCTAGTTTTGTTGTGTTCGGTGAAGGCTTCCAGGAAGTGGAATACATCAACTCTGTGGACAAACAGATTAGGTTTGTATGCAAAGATGTTAAGGAAAACAGTCTGGCTTTCCTGAATTGTGCAGTGCACATTAAGAAAGACAGAAACCTTAACAATGAAGTTTACAGAAAACCTACAGACAGAGATCAGTATTTACATGTTGATTCTCTCACTGGAGCATAAAATGGGAGTGATCAAAACCCTACATCACTGGGCTAAAAGTTGCCTACCAGTTAAGAAAGAAAAGAAAAAGAATTAAAACAGGTCAAGGAAACCTTCAGATCTTGAGATTTTCCTAACTGGGCCTCCATCCAATCCAAAGAAAGACCCAGCAAGAACTCTTCCATTATAGACAAAGAAAAGAACAACAAATATAGTAACATTGTCATGCCACAAGTTGCCTTGTGAAAAAGCACCTTTGGGATAACTATGACCCAGATGACTCCATACATATCTGGTCAGAACTTGTTCTTCCAAACCTCCATACACCAATCTCAACTATCAGATAATGGTATAGATTAAGCATGTGAAACTGCCGGCCGGCAGGCCGGCTGCTTCATGCCAAAACCGCACCCACCCCATTGCTGGCAATGGGGAAAAAGTCACGAAACATCACACAACATCACATGATGTTGCGAGTTTGACATGCCTGGTATAGATGAATTTGAAATAAGATTTCAAAATTAATTATAGAAAATATGAGAAAATACTCTTGGTTCAAATTGTCTTTTAACAAAAATAATAGGATTGGACTTTGAAGACTGGACACTAGAGGGAACCAGAAAGAAGTAAAGAATGCAATTAAAGGAGAAACCTAAATTTGACTTACTAATACACAATGAAGCAAAATAGTTTGAAACTGGACACCTTGGGGGGATATAAAATAAAATGAAGGATTACAGTATAAAGTTAGTTTATTTGATCAAGGTTAAAATTATAGGCTGTCTCTGATAACTCTTAATGGACTTTTGCTGATCAGGACTGAAACAAATAGGTTTTAAGGATTTGTTTATAGAAATGAGATATGGAAAGATACATTGTTTGTTGTATTTTGAGGGAAGATGATAAACTATTAAAATTATTTATATTTGTGATAAACGAGGAAGTCATTTATTTATATATTTATATATTTCCTTCCTTCCTTCCTTCCTTCCTTCCTTCCTTCCTTCCTTCTTTCCTTCCTTCCTTCCTTCCTTCCTTCCTTCTTTTTTGCACTTTCTATTTTTTATTCTTTTTTAATTTGCATTAGTTATCTTTTTAATTGTAATGTTCAATAACATTACTATAAAATAATAAAAAGAATAGCTGGATCTACTCTACAGTTTGCATAAAAATATACTTTATAGAAATGATTTATCTTCCCAGGAAAAGTCATCTGTTAAGTAAGTAAAGGTCTTAAGTAACAAGGGATGAAAGAGCAGACAACTAGGTCTCCTTTGGGTATAAATTTGATCAATCAACAATAAATAAGACTTGAGAAAAAGCATGCAGAATATATTCAATAAGGATACATAAGAGCACTCTATATTAAGAATGCTACAATATGCAGGCTTACCTATCATGGAGTATTACCTGCTCCTGATACAAGGCTCTGCTCTTGATACAAAGGTATTAAAAGTAATTTAACTATTGATACTTATGTCGACTTGAGACATGGTTGCTGCCTCAGCTTTGAGCCCAAAACAGCAGACTTAACAGTTCTGTTTAACCTAAAAAAATCAGCAGCTTTTATAAATGGGTTCAGCTTGAGTCCAAGTCAGCACTTCATGGTAAACAGCTCACACTGTTTCTAAATCTGCCTGCACAGTAGTTAATTTTTAATGCTTCTCAAAGCAGGTATAATTGGCTCAATAACTCCCTGTACACCACCATCTTCTTTTCTACAGGCTGCATTTTTCATTATAATTGATAGCCATCTTCTGAAAAGGAGATTGGCTTTCCCTCTGTTACCAGCCTAATGCTTGTAGCAGTGAAGTAATCCTTATGCAAACTTCCTCATTTCAATACACACACACACACACACACACACACATCCATATATGCTCTCTCTGTCTATATTCCCACACAAGCTATTCTATTCTATTCTATTCTATTCTATTCTATTCTATTCTATTCTATTCTATTCTATTCTATTCTATTCTATTCTATTCTATTCTATTCTATTCTATTCTATTCTATTCTATTCTATTCTATTCTATAGCAGGGGTGTCAAACTGTCAGTCCAGAGGCCAGACACATCATGCCAAAACCACACCCACCCCATTGCCGGCAATGGGGAAAAACTCACGATATGTCACGACATGTCACATGACGTTACAAGTTTGACACCCGTGTTCTATAGCATACTATTCTACTCTATTCTACTCTAAAAGTAAAAAGTAAAGGTTCCCCGGCACATGCGTGCTAGTCGTTTCCGACTCTAGGGGCCGGTGCTCATCTCCGTTTCAAAGCCGAAGAGCCAGCGCTTGTCCGAGGACGTCTCCGTGGTCATGTGGCCGGCATGACTAGACGCCAAAGGCGCACGGAACGCTGTTACCTTCCCACTGTACTCTACTCTACTCTACTCTATTTTTGCCCTTAACACTAACTGTGAAATGTTTTAGACAACCAGCCAATCTTTTTCCTTTGGTAGAAGGAGTTCTTAGACAACTCTTCCAGGTTTTCCTTAATTTGTTGTCAGACCTAAAGTAAGATCTATAACACATATCTTTTGTGACTGTAGCATTGCAGAGAACATCAATCAGTCTTTACTGCACTCAAGTTGGACAATCTCAACGAGTCCTGTGAGTTTGCGAGTCTGGTTTTGTTCCCACTTCTATGTATCTGGTTACAATTTAACAAAATGTTTGTCTCTTTTCTTTTAAAATAATGTACAATTACATGCTTGCATCTATCCCTCACAAACATCCATTGATTTGTTTATCTGTATTTGTTTACAATACAATCCTTAATACATGTATAGAGGGGAGCTCCAGGTCAAGAAATCTTTCCTGTGGTGAAAAGATTATTGATATTATGTCAATGTGATAATGCTGCAGAACTCAAGAGAGAAGAAAAAGTTTTTTTACTATTTGGAAGAATGTGAAGAGGAAAATTGCTAATATACATTATCTTCATAAAAACATTAGGTACTGTAGATAGAAAATTCTTAGTGTGGATTAAAAGTGAGATTTGGAATATGTCTAAAACTATAGATGGCCTGCTTTCCTTTCTGACCTATGTACTGTTGATAATATCTGACTGTTGATAATATCCTGAAGTATATTTACAGGAGAATATATGCTACTGATTGAGTACCTAAGGTGAGAAAGTATGAATCTATTTTTTTAAAAGGGAAGTATGACAAGGACATGGATTTTAATTGTGGCCAATATTGATAGATATTAGTTTACAATAAACTAAAAATTTGGATGCACTCTTAGTTTATAATTGTGCTTCCCAAAATAAGGGAAATAGCGTAAAAGTGTAGGATATGCATTTAACTATATTTATCTTAATCATACTTCATCCTAGGGGAAACTTTTTTTTTTTAGTTTTCTTCCATTCATTTTTAAACCTTCCTTTTTACCATTAGCCTTTTTAGATCATCACTCTACTTATGTCTCTCTATATGTGATTCTTGTAGATACTCATCTTTTTTATGTTAAACTAGCTTCAGTTTTACCTCCATGGACTCCAGTGTAACTAGGCAGCCCATATCCAAACAATCGAAGTTCATTTACTTATTTGTGCATCATCCATGAAAGTCAAATGTTATTCTAAAATCTGCTGTATTACAACAAAAAATTCTTACAAGAGAGGGGCAGGAAAAGGAGAGAACAGTATCCTCATTTTCCAAATGTTAATTACCTATTTCACACACAAAAAAATGCTGAAAAACAAGTCATAGAAAAATACCATATTATAAATGCATTGTACTTTGATAGCATATTTTCAGATATTCCTTGAAGCACAGTGTACCTGCTCCAGAGAGTAGTTTCTTGTCAAATGATGGGATGAAATTCAAGGTTGTATCTGTACGTGTATATTGCACTCTTCAATGGAAGGTAGGGTCAAAGGCATTTGACAACAAGAGAACATCTCTTTATGTCCATCCCTCTATCTGTATCTCATCTATAGCTATATCATATCTATCTGTCTGTCCATCTATCTATCTATCTATCTATCTATCTATCTATCTATCTATCTATCTATCTATCTATCTATCTATCATCTATCTATCGTTATACCTACTGTATTTCAGTATATGTAACCTACCTACCTAAAATATAACAAAACAAACAGTATTGCTTTCCTGCTTCTTCTTGCTGTCTCTATGTACTTAGATTAATGGTCTTCGGGCTCTCTGAGGCTATGATCATAAAGCAAGCCACAAGAGTGGCTTGTTTGAATATGGCTAAATAAACAAATAACTTTGGCTCTAAAGGGGCTTTAGAATAAGTGGGATAAGAGATATGAGTAATATGGTATTTTTTGACAAGACGCAACATGTAAAAATATTGGGATGATGAAAGTGAAGAAAAAGTTTGAACTTTAAAGACAAATTAAGTTTGGAAAAATTTAGGATTAAGGAATTAGGGGAAATTAGGGGAAATTAGGCTTAGTAAGAACTTTTAAAAAAGGATTTAATTAATTTTTACAAAAAGAAGTGAAATATAAATTGATTAGAAAAGATGTTATAGGTAGATGTTATGATAGATAAGTAGTATAGTATTTCTATAATATATGAAATATGAAAATACTGGGAGGATATATTTAAGTGGAAAATTTGGATATTTAGATGTTAATTATTGAGAAAATCATGATTGGTAAGAATTGTTTGAATATTATGGAGAAATTGAGTTTAAACAAGATTTATGAAGATAAGATATATGGTGAATCAATAAGATGACTTTTATGATAATAACATAAGTTGATAAGAAAAAAATGCTGTATATGGATGCTATTATTGTTGGTATAAATATAGAAGAAAATGTTTTTATATATGGATATCAAATATGAAAAATTATATTTGTTTAATGCTGAAGAAGGAGAATACTATTGGGAGAAGAGAGGATCAAGGAAATATGTTATCAATTGATAGACTAATTATGGAAATATAAAAAATAATTATTACTGACTGTTAATTAACTATTATTGATTGTAAAAAAAATCATGAACCAAGACAACACACTGTACATCAGGCACTAATGTTGTTATTGTAAAAAAATTAATAAAACTCTTACCAAAAAAAAGTTTATTTATCCCTGTTTATTTCTCATGCAGTTCTATAGTTCCTAAGATGTTTGTTTATGAAAGGGTTTGCAAGCAACACTCTGATTCTTCCAAAACTGTACTGGTGAAATTCAGAGATAATCAAATAAAGGTGTGCAATTTCTCACTTATTTTCAGTGGAAAATGAAATAAAAGGGAGCCTTAAGCATCCAGTAAGTTAAGAACTGCTATAAAATGTATCCCTCCTGAGAAAGTATATTGAATAATTTTGCAAGGCTGAATATTTCAAACCAACCCTGTTTAGTGACGATGCATTGTTACCAATACACCACCTAGCTTTTAAGAGGTATCAATATCATCATCAGTAGACCCTGACCATTACTCCTGTTTAAGGAAGTTATGTAAATGAGTCTATCATTTATCTTTGATAAAGGGGAAAGTTTGATGGGAATGCCCAAAGCTGAGATGTAGTTTACTTGTTCAGTAGCCATCACTGCAATCCATTGTTTCATGTTCTAATAGATCATATTTATGTTCTAATAGATCGTATTTATGAATGTTTTTAAATACATAAATAGTTAAGATGGATCTGTCCTACAGTGTAAAAATACAGAAAAAATGTGGTATATCTGAATATATGTGATAACACTTTTTTCAGTCTCCAAAAATGCTGGAGAATTTCACCCTGCATCTTAACTTGCTACTCCAAATAATACTTAACAAATCTCCCCAAAGGGAGGAGAATTTTCAGCAGAAATTGAGATCTAGTTTTTGTCTTAACAATATTTAATAAGGTTAACAGAAGCTATGATTTTAAGACTCTTTTGGTTTCACGGCCTCTTATTTTAGCATACTGTTTGCATCATCTATCACTGTATTGGCATTTTTCAGGAAAAAAAATATGGCTTATTTTATAGGACATGATTCTTGTCTTATTCACAAAAAATTAGTCATCAGCAAATAGGATTGAAGATACCCAAATACTATTTTTTGCTGCTCTCTAATCCAAATAGAAAGTCAGTTAGGGCACCAGGCTAGAATTCAGGAGATTCTGAGTTCTAATCCTGCTTTGGGTCTGAAGCCAGCCAGTCATTCTCTCTTAGGACTAGGAAGGAGGCAATGGTAAGCCATTTTTGTAATCTTTGCCAAGAAAAGTACAGGGATTCAATCAGGCAATTGTCATGAGTCAACCCTGATTTTGAATTGGAGTGGCTTGAGGCTCTGCCTAAAGATATGTACTATTTAATGAAAACACAACTTCAGTGTATTGTGTATATCTCAGATGAAATAGAAGGCACTTGACAGAAATATACATTTCTGTGAAAAGCATCCAGGGTAATGAATTTCTGAAAATGAGAATGGATATTTGCTATTTTATGTCTTTTAATTTTTTATTATTGTGAGCTGCCCTGAGTCCTTGGGGAGAAGAGCGGCATATAAATTTAATAAATCTCAATCTCTGTCTCTATGGTCCAACCCTCTGAGTCTACAATATCTATATATTCTTCCAACCCAAATTTTATAAACGCCACTAGAGATTATTTATTTAATTTATTTATTTTATTTTATTTTATTTGTATACCACCCTTCTCCCGAAGGACATAGAAAGGATTTTACTTGATTAATAAGTGGTAAATTCATTAAATGTAGAAGGGAGTAATTTTTTCCCACATAGCACCTAATTAAAATATGACATTCATATTTCAGTCAGCAAATAGTAGACACATATTATGGAGTATAAAGCTATCAAAGGCTACTGTTCATGAAGGCAATATATTGCTTCCATTCTAAAAAGCAATGTATTTCACAATTCCTATTGCCAGAGAATGCAAGCAAGATGATTTAACAGAGGTGATGTCCTAAATTTCATCTTCACAATAGCTTCTAACTGGTCATTGTGGGAAGAAAACTCAGGAAGAGATAGGCATCTGATGCAATTCATCAAGGCTCTTTTCATTATAAAAGGACTGGAGCCTGTTACAATAAAGTTGTCTTCAGGGGAATCATTATCACCGCAATTTGGTTTCAATAATGCGAACTTTTAATTAACTGAGCTTAGACCATCTTAGAAAAAAAAGAGCAAGTTCTGCTTTGCAAATTATAAAGAAGAAAAGGTGCAGAAGTTCCACACATGAGCACAAAAGTTGGTACAAATAATCAAATAAATGGCTCTACTCATTTTCTATCCTCCTTCCTCATGTTACAAACTATTCCCTTTGAAGAAACAAATTCAGAATTTCAACAAAGCTCAGTAGGAAGCAACCACAGAATTTGACTAAATCTGCAATTAAATGCACAGTAGCCCAAGTACAACTGAGTTGATAAAATAAAATATCAAGTAATAGAAATAGACATTCCCTCTTCGTCCTTTTCTTCTTGTAGACAATACCCACCTTTTTTTTCTTTGTCTGATTCAGAGTGACCTTTTTCAGCATGTATCAAAGCCAGTTCTCTGATTCCTTTAAAAGACCTTTATAGATTTAAATGGGACGCGGTGGCTCAGTGGGTTAGGACGCTGAGCTTGTCGATTAGAAGGTCAGCAGTTTGGTGGGTCAAATCCCGAGTGCCGCGTAACAGAGTGAGAGCCTGTTACTCGTCCCAGCGTCTGCCAACCTAGCAGTTTGAAAGCACATAAAAAATGAAAGTAGAAAAATAGGGACCACTACGGTGGGAAGGTAACAGCATTCTGTGCGCCTTTGGCATCTAGTCATGCCGGCCACATGACCACGGAGACATCCTCGGACAAGCGCTGGCTCTTCAGCTTTGAAATGGAGATGAGCACCAGCCCCTAGAGTCAGAAACGACTAGCATGCATGTGCAGGGGAACCTTTACCTTTACTTTTATAGATTTACTATACTTTTTATTTTTGGGCACAATGGATAATAATCTTGGGGGAGTTCAAAGCCAGCAGGTCTTCAGAGATTAACTTCCAAGTATAAGGAGTTGCATCTGAAACTGATATTTCTTCTAGAACCTTCTGCATAAGTTGCCATTGTACTGAATCTGGAAATGAATAACACATTATTTAGCAAGTAATTCAGATAGAAAAATTGACTCTTAGATAAGATTTCCTTTTAAGCAAACAATTGTGATTGCTGTGATTGCTAATGATGGGTTTTTTTATTAGTCAGAAATGGGCTGAACAACAGATCTAAACCTGGAAATAATCTAAGCAGTGCCATAGTTGACTTAGCCATTTTACCTAAACAAGCCTGTTTCCTATCATTTATCATTTTTCCTATCAGGAAATACTTTTCCAGAGTTGAACCATCTTTGTAAGAGGAAAAGAACTGTTTCTAGGTACTATACTTTATTTTTGTATGAATAATCTTTCTCTCATGTTGGTATGTTACTATATCATAGCTACATTTTGGCTCCTGAAGTTGAAACTGGAAGCCTAAGAAATCAACAATCTATTGACTTTATTTTGAGATTTTTCTTGTTTTTCTCTCTGTTAATTCCTTTCAAATGGCTAGGGATTACCTGGTAATACCATATAGTTTTTCCAGGTCTAGAAGCAAAGCCTTCTCCAATGGCTTGATGAATACTCAGGATGGTAGGCTTCAAATTGTTCAAAGACAAGGATTATTCTCCCATTCTGCTAATTGCAGGAAAATAGGTCTCGCTGGCTTTGAGAATACTTCTTCTCATGACACAATCTTTGTCTTTCCCTCAGCCCGCTGTGGAGTCAGTCAACCTAAGTTGTCCTTAACACGTCTATGTTTAAAATAGCAGCATGAGCTTTGGTGCATGAATGATTTATAATTTATTACAATCTGCTGATGATGCAGTCAGGGGATTGTGTCTTCTGAGTTCCAGATGGTCAGTTGAGACTGCTATGGGAATTCCCTTCCCATCTATTACTTCTATTTTAATTTGAGCTCCAGATGAAACTAGATGACACCTGGTTTTCATAGATATATCTACTTGTGTAATGCCTGACTCACACGTCACAAAGTTCCAGACCTACACAAGCTCTTCATGTACCTAGGTAAACCAGTCTTCTGGAAAACCACTAGTCCCTTATCGAACACCAATTTAGTGGTCTTTCAGTAGACCAATAGGTCTGTCTGTTACAATAATAAAACAGTTGCTGGTTGATTTAGACAGGGAAAGAGATATATTGTTGGTTCTGCTATGGATAGGCATAGAAGATAGATAGATAGATAGATAGATAGATAGATAGATAGATAGATAGATAGATAGATAGATAGATAGATAGATAGATAGAAGGTTTTCAGTTGCTTCTGTGGCTATTACAGTGAAAGGGAGTAATGCTATTTTATGTACTTTGTGGGATATTTCAAGGTGCTATCAATTGTGGTCATTCATTGCCAGCACTACCTTTGATTGATTGATTGATTGATTGATGCCAGCACTATCTTTCTCTGAACAATTGTTGATGTTTGGAGACTGAAGTGGAATTTAAAATTTTTTCCAGTTTCCTTGTGAAGCTTAAGGAAGATTCAACCAGACCTCTGAAAGACTGGTAGCTCTCTGTTGAAAAGTAGCCTAGCTAATCCTCTCCACTCCCACTGCACTCACAACTGACCTGTCAAATGGATGCAATAAACTAGTAATCCAAATTCAGGAAAAAAAGAGTGACAAGTGACTCATTGCACATTGCTCTTGGACAACATGGAAACCAGGTAAATACACCATTCCAAGTACTTCCATACATTCCTGCAAGCCTGCCCTGCCACACTTTGAAAGGAGATTTCTGCTGTTCTTCTCGGCCAGCTGGAAATCCTGGGAGGGAGGTAAAATGAACCAAGGGAATCTTCCAACCATTGCCCACAATAAAGCCTCAGTCTATTTGTAAGCCTTGCTGGCACAGGGCTTCCTGCTTGAGCAGGGTGCTGGACTAGAAGGCCTCCAAGGACCCTTCCAACTCTGTTATTCTTTTGTTCTATTATTCCACTACTGAGGTAGTTTCAGCTCAGCCATCAAGACAGCACAAATTAGGCTGACATATTTTTTTCTGCTGACTTAAGAATACACATTAGTCACAAGAAGGGCCCTGAAAAACTAAGATCCCAATGGGAGGATCTCTAAGAACCCTGATTTTTGTTTAGTTATTAGCTGCAAGCAGGAAGTGTCCTTCAATCTGGAAAATATATACATCTGCAGCTCTCATTTTGACTTACTGATGACAATGGAGAAAGAAACTGGATTTGATGGTATAAATCCCAGGACTGAATTTGTTTTAATAAAATCACTTCAGCTGCATAAACACTTCTGATGGTCAAAAATAAATTTAAAGAGGCTTCTCAGAGAGGCTTACAAATATCAGTAACAAGGCAATCCTCGCCTTACTTTGAAATTGGTGATACAGAGCATGAAAAGGAAGTAGGAGGGGGAAAGGGGAATAAAAATAAGCTCAATGCACTGCTTCATTTTTTTTTCCTTTTAGAATTTCTTAAAAATATATTCTACACATAAACCTGTTTGCAAACCTGGCTTGCATCACGGAGACTTGGTTGGGCCCAGAGGGTGGGGTCCCTTTGGTTGACCTCTGCCCACCAGGCTTCCGGGTGCTACACCGGCCACGAGCTCATGGTAGGGGTGGGGGAGTGGCGGTTACTATTAGGGAGACCTTATGCCCGCGGGAGACCACCGTTTTTCAGATAGTCGGGTGTGAGTCTCTCTTTATGAGATTTGGTCCTGGGGCGCAGTTGGGCTTGCTGCTGGTGTACATTTCGCCTAGTCACGCAGCGGCAGCCCTGCCCGAGCTGCTCGATATCCTCTCGGGTTTGGTGGTTGAGTTTCCCAAACTTACAGTTTTGGGAGACTTCAATCTACCATCCCTGGGAGGTTCATCTGAGCTAGCTCAGGAGTTCATGGCTTCCATGGCGGCCATGGACCTGACGCAAGTAATTTCAGAACCAACTCATGAGGGAGGCCACACTCTTGACCTGATTTTTTTATCTAGACGGTGGTTGGATGATCTAGGTGGGGGCTCTCCATTTATTATGCCCCTGTCATGGACCGATCATCATCTCCTGCGGCTGGTCTTCCGTTTTGCCACCCCCCGCCGTGGGGGTACGGAGCCAATTAGATGGTACCGCCCCAGACGCTTAATGGATCCTGATAGATTCCAAGCGGCGCTGGGGTCCCCACCTGCCTCCACTGCTCACAGCTCGGCGGATGCCTTAGTGGAAGCCTGGGAAAGGGCAGCCACTGAGGCACTTGACCGGGTTGTACCCTTGTGGCCCCTGACCCGGCGCAGATCCCAGCGAGCTCCATGGTTTTCCGCGGAGCTCCGGGAGATGAAGCGTCGGAAACGGAGCCTAGAGAGCCGCTGGAGGTCTAGCCGATCCGAACCCGACCGGTTGCGGTTAAGAACCTATATTAGGTCTTATCTCGCAGCGATGAGGGTGGCGAGGTGTAATTAGTTTAGTTTAGTTTAGTTTAGTTTTATTAAATTTTTATACCGCCCTTCTCCCGAGGGACTCAGGGCGGTGAACAGGGCATATGATAAAAATACAAAACTACAAAAGTTAAAATAGAATTAAATTAATGCCCAAGATAAAACTATAAAATATACAAATATTTAAAACCCAAATTAACTCCCCATCAGGCCAGGCCAGCTTGTTCAAACAGGTGGGTCTTTAACCCGCGTCGGAAGGAGCGGAGATCCGGTGCCATCCGGAGCTCCACCGGCAGTTGATTCCACAAAGCCGGGGCGCCCACAGAGAAGGCCCTCCCCCTGGGGGCCACCAGCCGGCATTCTCTGACTGGAGGCACCCTGAGGAGGCCCTCTCTGTGGGAACGCACAGGGCGGAGGGGAGTTGACGCCGGCAGCAGGTGGTCCCCGAGGTATTCCGGACCCATGCCATGTAGGGACTTAAAAACCATCACTAAGACCTTGAACCTCACCCGGAAGACAACTGGTAACCAATGTAGCTCGCGGAGCAAAGGTGTAACATGGGAGTACCGGGAAACTCCCAAGACAACTCTCGCGGCCGCATTCTGTACCAGTTGGAGCCTCCGAGTGGTCTTCAAGGGAAGCCCCATGTAGAGAGCATTACAGTAGTCAAGGCGAGAGGTCACAAGCGCATGAGTGACCGTACACAGGGCATCCCGGTCCAGATAGGGCCGCAACTGGCGCACCAGGTGAACCTGGGCGAAAGCCCCCCTAATTACTTCTCCACCCTCATCGCGTCCGCAGATAATCGCCCGGGCGCCTTGTTTAGGGTGACTCGCTCACTTCTTAATCAGGAGGTGAGGGAGGATCCCTTGCAGGGTCGTGCCGAGGAATTTAGTCAACATCTGTCGGATAAAATCGCTCGGATTCGGACCGGTTTGGACTCCAGCTGGGCAGAGTCAGGCGGTCAGGACACGGGCGGTCTTGTCAACGTTACCTGGGAAGAGTTTGATTCTGTGACCCCTGATGAAGTGGACAGGATTATGGGGAGGCTGAGCTCCTCCACATGTTTGTTGGACCCGTGCCCTTCCTGGCTGGTTTATGCAGCTAGGGAGAGGACACAAGGCTGGCTCCAGGCGGTTATATCTGCTTCTTTGAGTGAGGGTTATTTCCCCACCGTCTTGAAGGAGGCGGTGGTGAGACCTCTCCTCAAGAAGCCTGCCTTGGACCCAGCTGTATTGAACAACTTTCGTCCAGTCTCCAACCTTAGTCTCCAACCTTGCGAAGGTTGTCGAGAGTGTGGTGGCGCATCCGCTCCCTCTGGTCCTGGATGAAGCGGATTATCTGGACCCCTACCAATTGGGTTTCAGGCCTGGGTACAGCACAGAGACGGCATTGGTCGCTCTGGTGAATGATCTCTGGAGGGCTCGGGATAGGGGATATTCCTCTGTCCTAGTCCTATTAGACCTCTCGGCGGCTTTCGATACCATCGACCATGGTATCTTGCTGCGGCGTCTCAGGGGATTGGGAGTGGGAGGCACAGTTCTTCAGTGGTTCTCCTCCTATCTCCTGGGACGCTCGCAGTCGGTGTTGGCAGGTGGGCAGAGATCGGCCCCTAGGTCTCTCGTTTGTGGAGTTCCTCAGGGGTCGGTTCTCTCGCCTCTCCTGTTCAACATCTACATGAAACCGCTGGGTGAGATCATTCGTGGTTTTGGAGTTGGGTATCATCAATATGCCGATGATACCCAACTTTTCTTTTCGACCCCAAACCACCCCAGTGATGCCCTCGCTGTGATGTCCCGTTGCCTGGAGGCGGTTCGGGTCTGGATGGGGAGGAACAGACTTCAACTCAACCCTGACAAGACTGAGTGGCTGTACATTCCGGCATCCCGGGACATTCAAAATGTTCCATCTCTATCTATGGGGGGTGAGCTCTTACCCCCCGTGGATAGGGCTCGCAACTTGGGAGTCCTCCTAGATTCACGGCTTACCCTGGAAGATCATATAGTGGCCGTGACTAGGGGGGCTTTCGCCCAGGTCCGCCTGGTGCGCCAGTTGCGGCCCTATCTGGACCGGGATGCCCTGTGTACGGTCACTCATGCGCTCGTGACCTCTCGCCTTGACTACTGTAATGCTCTCTACATGGGGCTTCCCTTGAAGACCACTCGGAGGCTCCAACTGGTACAGAATGCGGCCGCGAGAGTTGTCTTGGGAGTTTCCCGGTACTCCCATGTTACACCTTTGCTCCGCGAGCTGCATTGGTTACCAGTTGTCTTCCGGGTGAGGTTCAAGGTTTTGGTTATGATCTTTAAGTCCTTACATGGCATGGGTCCGGGTTACCTCGGGGACCACCTGCTGCCGGCATCAACTCCCCTCCGCCCTGTGCGTTCCCACAGAGAGGGCCTCCTCAGGGTGCCGCCAGTCAGGGAATGCCGACTGGTGGCCCCCAGGGGGAGAGCCTTCTCTGTGGGCGCTCCGGCATTATGGAACCAACTGCCGGTGGAGCTCCGGACAGCATCAGATCTCCGAACTTTCCGTCGTGGCCTGAAGACCCACCTATTTGAATTAGCTGGTCTGGCCTGACGGGGGATTATGGGTTTTAAATTGTCATTTTAGAATTGTATTACTGTTTTTAACTGGGCATTGGTTTAATCTTTTTTAATTTTTGTATTGTCTTTTTTATATATGCCCTGTGAACCGCCCTGAGTCCCTACCAAGGAGAAGGGCGGTATACAAATTAAATAAAACTTGAAACTTGAAACCTTGTCACAGTTCCATGTGATTTAAATAATAAAAAAATCATATGAAATAGAAATATACAGCTAAATACATAAAAAGTTAAAGAGAATGGTGTTCTAAACATCCCTATTATGAACTTATAAATTTCTAATTATAAACTTCTGTGGTGCCCTACTGATATAGCTAAAGTTGCAGCTCACCTGTCAGCAATACCAAAATCCACTCCAGATAGTTTTAGAAATCTCCTCTAATTCCTTACTTTATCCTTGCTGAGGCTCACTGTGTTAGCATTTCTCCAATTTCTCTCTCACTGCACGACTTTTTAAGATATAGATCTTATCATGACCAGATGGCATTGAAACAATTCATGTAGGCTGGAGAGAATAAAAGGCAGCTGGTCTCTCAGCAGGAAGTGATCTAACATCTCTTTTTCTCCTCTGCTCCAGCAGACTGATGAAATAGTTGATGGGTGTGTGCAGAATGGGGAAAAACAAGAAAAACTAGGCATTGTAATGCAAAAAGGAAAACAAAACAAAACCACGATATATCAAGCATTACTGAAACGTGAAGAGTTGAAACTCATTAAAAGGCAAGTCTGAGAGGTAAAAAGTATTCAAAAGTAAACCAGAGTGGGGAAGTGAAGTGACGTTATGTGTAAAGAAGTGCATATATCTATTGAGATCCAAAATTCTGAGCATGTGGATCAGTCATAAGGCAACAACAAATGTATTATTCTGGGGGTATGCTATTTCCAGCCAAAATGGAATGAAAATACTTACTCTTGCACCATGTCTTTCATGGAGGAAGAACATAGTAACACTGAGAGGATTTTTTTCCCCAGTTATCTTTCTACTGTTTCATTTTCTAGAAGATTGAAGAAGTGAGAAAGGAATTCTCTCTCCTAGATCATGAGCTAAGATCCATATTAAGCAGGAACCCATGGACATAAATCTATGGGGAGCCTAAGAAGCTTGTGAAATTCTAGAAAATAAAAGTACAATTATTATTATTAGATATTTTTTTTTTAAAAAAAGGAGATGGGAGTAATCAGCAAGCAAGAGATTTACCAGCAAATAGCTAATATCTAAATCATAATAGGATTTTAAAATTGTAAGGAAAACTAAATTAAAGAAAAAAAATTCTTTCTTCTCCTCCTCCTTCTGTAAAAGGAAGAAAAAGAAAGAGGTGGTTTGTTTCTAGAAGAGGAACTGAGGATGGTATCAAATGATGAGGAGACAGAAAACAAGTAAACAAAGTGTGTGCTATTATTATGAGTGAGTTTAAGCTTCCAAGGCCAAATCAAATGCATCTACAAAAAGGTTTGCAGATGTAATTTTGTCATTTTTGAGAGACCAAAGTGAATGCACATGGTGCCGGAAGAGTGAAGAAAAGCAAATGTTGTTCCTATGTTTCAAAACAGGGGTGGGGGGTGGTGAGTGATAAAACTTAGTTGACTGCAGATAGATAACCAGAACACTGGTATTAAGTGAAGGGCAGGACAAATATTCGTGCAAAATTTTAAATAATTAATTTTGAAAGTAACTCATTGCCTGGCAGAATCACTGTGGGTTTATCAAAAACAAATAATGGCAAGCCATTCTCTTGGCGTTCTCTTTTATGATAGAGTGACAAGTTTAGTTGACCATGGAAATGTGATAGACATGGTGCACTTTGAATCCAGAACATCATTTGACAAGAATCTCTCCAAATAATCCAGGAGTAGAAAAGATGGCAGATTGTGCCTTCAGAAAATCAAATAACTAAAAATAGAAGATAAAAATGTGATTTTTGTTTGATGTCCATCCAGAACTAGCAAAACAAAAATAATCCATGGCAGCAGTACTACACAACACACCTGACCTAAGCAAATTCACTAAGATTTAAATAACCACATCAACCTTTACCTCACCTATCTACTTTCAGTCTGAGGGACATATGTACCAACCAATCAGAGGAATGCCCATAGAATCACCATTTTCAGGATCCATAACAGAGACTTTAATGAAACATCAAAAAAGTATAACATTCCAAACATACCCCCAAAAGCATTGATCCAATATGTAGAGGGCATCAATAAGAGATCTTACTGTAATTTCTGATCAATATCAAGTGGCAGATAGATTTTTAATATAATTTTCATTCCACCAAATGTTTGCTGTATATTGGATAAGTGTTATAGGAAAGAACAAGCTTGTCTCTGACTTAAGAGTCTCACAGACAATCCTTCCGTGGTCCAATGTAATGACTTCCACTGTCAAGGGATTTCTGGCAAGCAGACCTCGATAACCTGAGAGCTCTTGCAAGTAAACTTTTACTGAGAGCCTTTGCTGAAAATGAAATGGCCAAATTAAGTGCATGGAATGACATAATGATTAAGCAGCATGAATGACTGATGTAAAGGATCAATAAACCTAATCTGTTTGTTTTGTCTTTTTTATATGCTTAGGTTATATGATGTCACCAGCAGTTGTCAGCAAATTAATCAAAACAAGTGAAGCAGAATAAATCAAGAATTTATTTGAAAAGCAGCCTCTTTTCATAAAATTGTCACATGATTTTCTCTAACAGGATGTCTTTGCAGAAAGGTAAATGACAGCATTTAAAGCCTTATAATTATTATGGTTGGTTGCACAGGATTTGGCATTTTAATCCATCCATGGAGTCCTTTTCAAAGACCTGGGATAGATATATGTTGTTTGATGATGTTAAAGGTATAATCAAAGAATGCAATTTGTTCCAAGAGAAGCTGCCTTTGGTAATTGACTGATTGTGATTTTTGTTAATGCCTACGGTATTCAAGTGATACTCCAGATGTTTTGGGATTGCAGTCAAGGTACTTATTAATATTGGTACTATCTTTGCCTTTTTGCCACAGTCATTCTATTTATATTTACAAATCTTTGTATTTTGTGATTTTTCTTCATTTGTTTCTTTTCTCCAGGTATTGCCAAATCCATGATCCAGACCTTTTTGACTTTCTTATTGACAGTTGTTAAGTTTGGGATCTTATGTGGCTATTATTTTTGTGCCAAAAGGAATCAAAGCAATATAAGAAAATTTATTGACTACACATTTTGATCACAAACTGCCAATTATTTAACTTTTGTGACTCATAAAAAACATGATGATTTTATTGGGGAAGTCTTAGACATACGTGATTTCAAAAACACAAAGGAACAACCAATATTAACATAAGTGGCAATCTTGTAACTATCACTTTGAAGGACAAATTCAAAATGCATCATGAAAAAGGTTGTTCATTCCTTCATTCTTTCTTTCTTCCTTTTCTTTTTTTTTAATTCCAAATGATGTTAGAATCCCAATGCAGGTATCTGGGGAACACTGTTATGAATAATATTGAACAAGTTAATACATTTTTAATATAACTTTTATTGCATGTTATAAATAATAATTAAAAATGAAACACATTAACTTCAATGTAAATTACTCAGTAAGAATTTATATCCTTAAAAGAGCACTAAATTAGACAAACTGCAAAGAAGGATGGAAAGGGGGGAGGGGGGAATCCCTTAAAGGAAATACAGTAATAAAGTAATGTTAACAAGAACCCAAAACCAAACCCTCACCCCATCCTGCAGTAACAGTAGCATAATATTTTTCTCCCCTTCATGGATTACTGCCTTTTCGTGGCAAAGGGGCTTGAGTAATTCAATGAAGCTATGAGCTATGCCGTGCAGGGCCACCCAAGACGGACAGGTCATAGCAGAGAGTTCTGACAAAACGTGATCCACTGGAGAAGGAAATGGCAACCCACTCCAGTATCTTTGCCATGAAAACCCCATGGACAGTACCAAAAGGCAAAACGATATGACGCTGGAAGATGAACCCCTCAGGTCGGAAGGCGTCCAATATGCTACTGGGGAAGAGCAGAGGGCTAGTACTAGTAGCGCCAGAAAGAATGAAGCGACTGGGCCAAAGCCGAAAGGACGCTCAGCTGTGGATATGTCTGGTGGTGAAAGGAAAGTCCGATACTGTAAAGATTTTTTCTCCATAGGAACCTGGAATGTAAGATCCATGAATCAAGGCAAGCTGGACGTGGTCAAACAAGAGATGACAAGACTGAACATCAACATGTTAGGTATCAGCGAACTAAAATGGACAGGAATGGGTGAATTTAATTCAGATGACCATCAGGTATACTACTGCGGGCAAGAATCGCTCAGAAGAAATGGAGTAGCCTTCGTAGTCAATAAAAGAGTAGGAAAAGCAATACTGGGATACAATCCTCAAAATGACAGAATGATCTCAGTTCGAATCCAAGGCAAACCATTCAATATCACAGTAGTCCAAGTCTATGCCCCAACCACCGGTGCTGAACAGGATGAAATTGACCGGTTCTATGAAGCCCTACAGCACCTTATAGAAGTAACACCCAGAAATGATGTCCTTATCATCATGGGGGATTGGAATGCTAAAGTAGGAAGCCAAAAGATAACCGGAATAACAGGCAAGTTTGGCCGTGGAGTACAAAATGAAGCAGGGCATAGGCTGATAGAATTTTGTCAAGAGAATACGATGGTCATAGCAAACACTCTTTTCCAACAACCCAAGAGACGGCTTTACACATGGACATCACCAGACGGTCAACACAGAAATCAGATTGACTATATGCTCTGCAGCCAAAGATGGAGAAGCTCTATACAGTTAGTAAAAACAAAACCAGGAGCTGACTGTGGCTCAGACCATGAGCTTCTCGTTGCAAAGTTTAGGCTTAAACTGAAGAAAGTAGGGAAAAGCACTAGGCCACTCAGGTATGAATTAAATCATATCCCTGTTGAATATACAGTAGAGGTGACAAATAGATTTAAAGAATTAGATCTGATAGACAGGGTGCCTGAAGAACTATGGACAGAGGTTCGCAACATTGTACAAGAGGTAGAAACCAAAACAATCCCAAAGAAAAAGAAATGCAAGAAAGCAAAATGGCTGTCTGAGGAAGCTTTGCAAATAGCGGAGGAAAGGAGGGAAGCGAAAGGCAAGGGAGAAAAAGAAAGATACGCCCAATTGAAAGCAGAATTCCAGAGAATAGCTACAAGAGGTAAGAATGCCTTCTTAAATGAACAGTGCAAAGAAATAGAAGAAAACAATAGAATAGGGAGGACCAGAGATCTTTTCAAGAAAATTGGAGAGATGAAGGGAACGTTCAATGCAAAAATGGGCATGATAAAGGACCAAAATGGCAGGGACCTAACAGAGGCAGAAGAGATTAAGAAGAGGTGGCAAAATTACACAGAAGAACTATACAAGAATGAGCTTAACGTCCCTGAAAATCACAATGAGGTGGTCACTGACCTCGAGCCAGACATCCTAGAATGTGAAGTGAAGTGGGCCTTAGAAAAGCTGAGCAACAACAAAGCTAGTGGAGGTGACAGTATTCCATCTGAGCTATTCAAAATCTTAAAAAATGATGCAGTAAAAGTGGGAAACTCAACAGTGGCCACAGGATTGGAAAAGATCAGTTTACATTCCAATTCCAAACAAAGGCAGTGACAAAGAATGTACAAACTATCGCACCATTGCACTCATTTCTCATGCTAGTAAAGTTATGCTTAAAATCCTACAAGCTAGACTCCAGCAGTATGTGGATCGAGAACTACCAGAAGTACAGGCAGGATTTCGAAGAGGCAGAGGAACTAGAGATCAAATTGCCAACATATGCTGGATCATGGAGAAAGCTAGAGAGTTCCAGAAAAACATCTACTTCTGCTTCATTGACTATGCTAAAGCCTTTGATTGTGTGGATCATAACAAACTGTGGCAAGTCCTTAAAGAGATGGGTGTACCAGACCATCTTATTTGTCTCTTGAGAAACCTATATGCGGGCCAAGAAGCAACAGTGAGAACTGGACACGGAACCACTGATTGGTTCAAAATTGGGAAAGGAGTCCGGCAAGGCTGTATACTGTCGCCTTGCCTATTTAACTTATATGCAGAGCACATCATGAGAAAGGCAGGGCTAGATGAATCAAAAGTTGGAATTAAGATTGCTGGAAGAAATATCAACAACCTAAGATATGCAGATGATACCACTCTAATGGCAGAAAGTGAAGAGGAACTGAAGAGTCTCTTGTTGCGAGTGAAGAAGGAGAGTGCAAAAGTTGGGTTGAAACTAAACATTAAGAAAACCAAGATCATGGCATCCGTCCCTCTCAATTCCTGGCAAATAGATGGGGAAGAAATGAAGGTAGTGACAGATTTTATTTTCCTGGGCTCCAAGGTCACTGCAGATGGGGACTGTAGCCAAGAAATTAAAAGACGCTTGCTCCTCGGGAGGAAAGCCATGGCAAATCTAGACAGCACACTAAAAAGCAGAGACATCACCCTGTCAACAAAAGTGCGTATAGTCAAGGCTATGGTCTTCCCAGTTGCAATGTATGGCAGTGAAAGTTGAACCATAAGAAAGGCTGAGCGCCAAAGAATTGAGGCCTTTGAACTCTGGTGCTGGAGAAGACTCCTGCGAGTCCCTTGGACTGCAAGGCGATCAAACCGGTCAGTCCTAGAGGAGATCAACCCTGACTGCTCTTTAGAAGGCCAGATCCTGAAGTTGAAACTCAAATACTTTGGCCACCTAATGAGAAGGAAGGACTCACTGGAGAAGAGCCTAATGCTGGGAAAGATTGAGGGCAATAGAAGAAGGGGACGACAGAGAATGAGGTGGCTGGATGGAGTTACTGAAGCAGTAGGCGTGAGCTTAAATGGACTCCAGAAGATGGTAGAGGACAGGAAAGCCCGGAGGAACGTTGTCCATAGGGTCACGATGGGTTGGACATGACTTCACAACTAACAACAACAACAAATATTTTTCTACATGTCTTCTTGAAGTTGCCCTTGATGATCATACAATAACTAGTCCAGAATGGCGTGACACATGTAGTTTGGTTCATCCAAGTAACACCACTACTGGGTGAGTTTCCCAGACTTTTAGTTGCTCTTGGGTGCAATTCAGTAATATGATAATCATTTTATTATTTGTCGTATCGCAGCCTAACTTGAGAGATTCATCCCTAACAGAAAGCAGGATACAAAAATATTAAGATAATAACAGTTAGGCTTATGATTGTTTCATATAGACATATGTATAAATATTTAACTCAAATTTATGTTAATGTTATTTTTTATACATTGTTTTATTTGTAGGTTATATAGTACACTACCCAGAACCACTCTTTGAAAATATGGGTAGTTTATTAATATGAAATATAAAGATACAAACATAGAGACAGACATAGACATATCATTGAACCATTGTTCATACATTTTTTTCAAAAAATGTAAAGCCTCCGACACAGTGAGCTTGACTTTTGTGCTTACCATTTGTATCAGATAAGTTCAGATAGTAATGCTACTTGCTGACATAGCTGTTATCAGCCATTAGATAGAATTGGTCACAAAACAGCTGCCCAAAGACTATGTGATCTTTATTGTGGTTGGGCATAATAATCTTGAAAGTCTGAAAGAGTTTTCTCTGCCTCTTCTTATACCATAAAGACTAAAAAACAAGTAGTCTTGACTTTTCCTCCTGCTCCTCTTTCTCAGGGATGGCATTTCTGTAGCCACTCTTTCATTCCTTATTTAAGGTTGTCTTTGTACTCCTCTACAGCAATTTATACGTGTCTGACATGAAGAAGCACATAAACCCTCTGTTGCTATTTGCCTTTAAGGATTAATTTATTTCCCTTACTGATGGAAAGATATAAACTGTTCAAAAGAAATAGATCTAACAAAAGAGGAGGTGGAGTTGCATTATAGGTAAAAGATACTACATCTACAGAAATGAATAAAAACAAGGATGAAAGCCTCTTAGAACACAGATAAGATGATTAGATTAAATGAGATGAGATGAGATAAGATAACCTTTATTGTCACTTTTTTTTCTGTGAACACATATGTGGGTTAATATACAAGGGGAAAACAGAATGACATTGCCATAGGTATATACTACATGCCACCCAACCAAGCAGAAGAAATAGATTAACTTTTTGCTAGTCAGTTAAGCTGCAGAAATGAAAAGTCACAATTACTTCTCTGAATTCTGACTTGCTCATTATATTGGCAGGCGTTCAAAAGCTTTTGAGTCATGTTGGTGTTAACGTGCTATTTCATACTGCTATTCTGTACCATTTGGATGCTGCTGGCTCCCACCAGTTTCTTATTCCATGTTCACAAGCATAGGTCATGTTATAAAGTAATTAATGTTCCAACTGGTGCCCCATTGTTGGGCTACGGAACTGACCAGATGGTTCCACCCTAGGCGCCTAATGGACCCTGAGTGGTTTCAGGTGGCGCTTGGGTCTCTGCCTGCTGCCTTCGCTCACAGCCCAGCCGATGCCTTGGTGGAAGCCTGGGAAAGGGCAGCCACGGAGGCACTTGACCGCGTTGTGCCCATGTGGCCCTGACCCGGTGCAGATCCCAGTGGGTCCTGTGGTTTTCCGCAGAGCTCCGGGAGATGAAGCGTCGGAGATGGGGCCTAGAGAGCTGTTGGAGATCCAGCCGGTCTGAATCCGACCGATTGTGATTAAGAACCTTCACCAGGTCTTACCTCACGGTGATTAGGACGGTTAAGTCTAACCACTTCACTGCCCTCATCGCGTCTGCAGATAATCGCCCAGCCGCCCTGTTTAGGGTGACCCGCTCCCTCCTTAATCAGGAGGTGAGGGGGGAGCCCTTGCAGGGTCGTGCTGAGGAGTTCAGCCTACATCTGGCAGACAAAATCACTCGGATTCAGGCCGGTCTGGGAAGTGAGCTTCCTATGAACTTCTTGGCTGTCTTCACCACTCTCTGTATGGACCTTCTATCTGAGGCTCTGCTACCACGAAACCAAACAGTGATGCAGTTTGTTAAGATGCTCTCAATTGTGCTATCCTTATCTGATGCAGGAAATGCAGATGCTGGTTTGCATGCTTCACTAAGGATGATGTGTGGAAAGACCAATTCAGATTGTTAGTTATCTGCAGCCCCAGATACTTAATATAGTTGACCACCTCTACATCTACATCCTTGATATTGAGAGTATAACTGTATCAGCTCTTTCTAAACTCTACAGTGATCTCCTTTGTTTTATTCACATTTAGAACCAGGTTACTTTTATTGCACCAGTCCACCAGAGCTTTCACCTCTTCCCTATCAGTGTCTTCATTGTCATCCCAAATAATACCCACTACTGCTGTGTTATCCACATACTTCACAATATTCTTCATAGCAGATTTGGCACAGCAGTCATGGGTCATCAAGTAACAGACTCAAGACACAGCTCCCATAATCAAGGAGATGAGTACATGAGAAGATTATGCTCTTTTCTTTTCTTTTCCATTAAAACAGCTCTCTCAACTATACTAGATTCAATAAGATTCTAATTATAATGGAACAGTATCCGGAATAAACCTAATTTTAAGAGCTAACTTTCACAAACCTTTACGTGCCACCAGTAAGCATATTTTTTGTCAAATTGTCTTCAGCTTTTTTATGCTTGACAACTAAAACAACAGAATAAAATTATTATGAAAAAAGACTATGACTATATCTATTACTCTACTATGCACTGGACACCTCCAGTAGAAACAAGATTCAATATTATTATCCCATTTTTCAAGTATTCACAGAACTCATGTCAGGCAACTTGTTCAAACACCACAGTTCAAATTTTCAGAAGCCATAGATTATGATTAATTAATTTTATAATATGGAGCTATATGAACACTTGTTCAATATCTTTCTGTGTAGCTATCAATAAAATAACCACAGTAATGATTAAAAATGAACAAATTGTTTTGTGCATAGAGTAAATCCAACAAGCCAATCACTACACTAAATTGGCTTAGCCAATACTCAAGGCTAATTTTGGGGGAAGAACAGATCTTTAATCCTGCACAAAAGAGTGGGAAAATCAAGATCATCTAAATCTTGGGAAGTAGGCTGTCTACAGGATACATATCACCAAATATTGAACCCTAGAATCAGGTTTCCTGGATCTCATTAGATAGCATTTTTAAAAGAGTAAACCTAAAGCAGACATGTCAAACACAAGGCCCGGGGGCCGGATCCGGCCCGCGAAGTGGTTTCATGCGGCCAACGAAGCCATCCTGGAAACAGTGAGGAAACGGCCCCCTCTGTCTTGGCCCTGGCCCAGAGACCCTCCTCCTGCCAGAGACCCTCAGATCTGTCTCACTCCTGCCCAGGCCCCCATAGGCACCCTTGATGCAAACAATGTAGAGCTGACCATGCCCACCCAGTAGGCCATACGCACTCTAGCCATGCCCACCCAGGCCACACCCGCCCGGCCCCTTGAGAGCCACCACAATCCTGATGCGGCCCTCAATGAAATTGAGTTTGACACCCCTGACCTAAAGCATGGATATGCCTGAATTCCTGCCACTACCTGAGTCATAGCATTCTCAACCAGTTGCAACTTCTGTGTGGTGTTCAAGGCTATACATGGCATCAGTCAAAAAGGAAGTGACCAAAACATGAATGACAGTCAAAGAATGAACAAAATTGGTAGGCAGAAGGAAGCTGTGCAAGGGCAACCTTAGCCATGATTACCACTTGCTCCTCAGCCAGGTGCCAAATTTCCAGAGAAACCTCCATCTTGTACACTAGCTCTATCTGAGGAGTGCAACTTCATATTGAGATGCAAATTTCAGTCTCCCAAGATTTGGGAGCTTCCAAAAATCATACCTGCTTGGTCTTTTCAGGATTGTGCCTGAAGTGGAAAAATATCTTGATGTCTTCATTTGATCACTCAGAGAAGAAATATATAATTGAGCAGCATCAGATAAATGTATTCACCAGCATCATATAGATCTTAAATAGGAGCAGGAAAAGAGTAGAGCTTTGTAGAACCACATACATTATACACATAGAACTGGACTCCCCTTCCCCACAACACTGAATAAAATCAACTTCAGAGAAAGGAAGAGAACTATTGCAATATTGTCTTTCCCACTATAATTAGAGAAGTGATATAAGGTGGTCAAGATGGATGCGATTTCACTATTCTCATCCCTCCTGAAGTTATCAAAAGTACCAATTCTGTCTCAGTTCTATAACCAGGTTTGGTCCCTAACTGAAAGGTATCCAGTAATCCATTTCCTCTTCCAGACTCTGAAACTGCAGTCCAACACTTTCTCAACAATTTCCCCTAAATGGGGAGAATTACGCAGGATGAACATTGCCCAGCTCACCCAAGATTGCTTTACACTTCTTCAAAGCAATTATTCTTTCTTTATTCTTGGCTAGTGTGGCTACTCTATAAATTGTTCTTACCCATTGCCACATACATGTGCATGGAAAGCCACTTTGCCTCAGTGTATAGACTTTTAACATGGTGACTTTGGAAAAAGACAGGTCCACTTCCACATGTAATGAAGCATTTCTTTCAAAAAATATATGATTCTCTTAGAAAATATGAGAAGCACTTGCTTGAATTACAAAGTAAATGCCATCCTCTGCTAGATGCTCTAGTAAGAGCAGATGGGAAAGTAACCAACTTCTATCTTATTCTAAAATTTGTTTTTAGCTCTTGTATAAATTCTCTACTCCTTTTGATTTGTTTTATCACCAATACCCTTTATTCTGGCCTTCAGGACTGCCAAATTGGGTCTTACTGCTTAAATCGCAGTCCATTTTAATGTGTTTTCCAAATGGACATTGAATTATATGACAATTCTGTCTCTAGAATGGAAGTGTATTTTTCCCCGAACATTAAACTGGCATTGGTTTTTATTTTCAGTACTGTTTATTTTGTCATTAAATCAAATCCTCATTATTCAGCTCTAGTCTCCCCACAAATATGCATCTATGAAATATTAATGTCATTTGCTTCTCTAGCTGTGTTTGCATTTTGCTCAACAAGTGTAGTGCAGCTCAAGTGCTTCAAATAACAACTGCTAGATATTTCCTCTATTCTTGGATTGTTCTTGCACTTCTATATCCATTTGCTTTGCCCTTTTCAATATCATGTGTGTATTTATTGCTAGATGACATGCATAACCTTTATGCTCACTGTAATTTCTTTTCCAGAGAGCTTTTGATTTCCTTCGTGTCCTTTCATCTTGTTCCCCTTTAAAAAAAACTGTTATTCTCCCACAGCCTTGCTTTGATATTTTCAGATTTTATAACCTGGAAAATTCTTATTCTCTTCCTTTTCCAGTTCACCAGACATTCAATTGCCATCCTAATTTGATGAGTCATTCTTGCCAATTTCCCATCCGTTGCTACTTCTCAGATTTTGTTATTGATTTTGTGGGGAACCAACAAGCTATAACTGTCCCTTTGCGAGCCTCCTTCTTTGTCTGCTGTACAATGCCTTATTTATGAAGCAATCACAAACCATGCACCTGCACCAAACAGATTGCCTTGTCGTAATGTCCATGTGTTTGTTCATAATCCAAATTAAACTATAAATAGAAGAGCTTCATTTCTTTTAAAGGTTATATTATTCACATAGGCACCTAAAATAAACTTTCTTGTGTAGCCTACAGGCAAGATAGTATGCTTCTGCACCAAGTGACCACTTCTTAAAACAGTAAAACAAGTAGCACAATCATGTCATACTGTATTTTGTTTTTCTACAAATTATCATTAGAAAGACAGAAGATAATATGCAGATGGGGCTTTAGTCCATGTTCCTCTGCATTCTTAAGTTTCATTTGAAATCTGATACAAAAAATATTAGGTGGTTTTGCTTGTTAGTATCTATACAGGGACCACTACGGTGGGAAGGTAACAGCGTTCCGTGTGCCTTTGGCGCCTAGTCATGCCGGCCACGTGACCACGGAGATGTCCTCGGACAAGCGCTGGCTCTTTGGCTTTGAAACGGAGATGAGCACCGGCCCCTAGAGTCGGAAACGACTAGCACGCATGTGCGGGGAAACCTTTACCTTTACCTATCTATACAGTCAACACTATAGTGATGAAAAGCCTAACTTTGGTCAATTAAATCAAATTAGGATAATCAAAAGAAACACCAATCAACAGCTCCAAACCATTTCCTTTCATATTCCTTTCAGCTGAGAAGCAGGTAATATTCATGGAAATGAAAAAAATCACTGATAACACTTTAAAAAAATGTAAAAACATTTTTTTACATTGTTACCTAACAACAAGAGAGCTTCAGCGATACATTCTGTTTTCTTTCTTTTACTCCCATGACAAATTGTCTCCACAAGAACTATCCATGTCCTAAGAAGTATTTGTTTCCACAGACATTTTCATTTTTGCTGAACTTTCTTCAGTTCTGCCTTGAGAAAGGATACGGCGTCTTCCATTCACTGTATTACCAAATTAAAGTGTGTTTCTTTCCACCATTTCAACTCAGCCCTTTGAATCACAATCAATGTTACAAAATCCACTCTATGCTGAAAACTCCAAACACATCCTTATGGCATTTCCAAATAGGGCAAAAAATTCTTCCCTGAAAACATGAAGTACTGATATTCATTTGTGTCTACAATAATAGACTATAGATGGATGATTTAATTCCTGAACAAGGAGATTTCTACTGTTTCTTTTGGCTTTTATCCTAGCCTAAGCTGGAGTTCTCTGAGAGTGTTTAAGTAAGAGGCAAACTATAAGGAAGGTCAGACTTCTAATTACAGAATAGTAATCAGGCTGAAATGAACTGATAAGGCTGAGATAATTGTGAACCAAACGCTGTAAATTCAGCTGGGTTGCAATTCCAAGGAGCTGTAATAGGAACACAAATAGTATAAGAAAACCAGAAAGCTATGGTGGTTGAAACCAGTCATACAACGCTGATGATGCTGAAAATATATAGTTGAAAATCCCGATAAAGCTTTTCCGCATCACTGATATCAAGAAAAATAGTTCCTAAGTTGTTTTTGTTTTACTCATTTTTCCATCTCCTCAGCCCCATGCACCAAAAAGTTTGAGATTCCACTTTGAGGCAATTTTACCCTCATGGGGTAGGCAATCTGCCAACCTTCTTCGAGTCCAATTTGGCTAATTGTTCATCTGTGTCTTGATTAGTTAAAAGGTTACTTCCAGCTGCTTTTAGAGCTTTCTGACTCAAGTTCAACATTCTTTGTCAGCTCTTTGACAAAGGATAAAGTTTCTTTCAAAAGCCCTGCTTCTTCATTCAACAATAGGTGATGTGTGACATCACTATTGTTCACAGAAATGTATACATTCTAAAGCCCATATTAATGATATTGCCAATTAAAAGACCGCTAAACTGCAAACTTTACTGTGCTAGAATGTGCTCTGATAAATACTGCTTGAACAATGAAAGAAATTCATGAACAAGGGGTAATATAGTTTCCCACCTGCTCTCTTTAGGAAGACTATCTAGTGAATAACACAGTTCCTAGAGAAACTTGTGTGAAAGCTTTCAAAACAATTTTTTTTCAAAGTCAAGACAACAGTGCACCATGAATGATCCTCTGTGGTGTAGTAATAAAAAAAAAACAATCGGACCTTTTATATTATGTAGTAAATTATTGTGTATTATTTTCTGAGTCAATATATTTCCCAGGAGTGCTCTCCGTGTTTTCACATAGAATTCTTTTCCTTTTTGGAATAAGTCATGTTGTATAAATGTTGTCATTGCAATTCAGCCATGGCAACTACATCACCAGCAGCTTGGGCTGGTTCTGTCAACTCTCATGCATCATGAGCACCTTAACTATACATTCTTTTTTGTACATTGGTGTTTGAGAAATGGAAGAAGAATGGTGGGTTAGGAGCAACAATATTGAAATATAGTCTTGAGATTACAGATCCTAATTTGCATAGAGTAGTGTACATGTGTGCGTGGTGTGATATTGACCTTTTGTTGAATTTCTGGCACTCTGTCCAAAGTATGCCAAAATTGACAGAGATTATGTCCCTATCAATTGTATTAGCAGGAAATGTTGCATATATCAGAGAAATGAGTATGATTGGTAACATATTTTCCTTGTTCTTTTTCTAAAAAGCATTAGATGAAAGCTTTGATATGCATATTCATGGTATCCATCTGTTGACAACCATGACATGTGGAAAAATCAATTTGGAATGTAAATAACAAATATAAAAATAAGACAAAAATGTGCATTTGTAAAATTTAAAACATATACTCCTGCCTCTCATAAAGCAGCATGAGACTCCCTTGCTCACTGTGTTTTGTAGGCTGGCCTAGAACCTATTTTAGCGGTTCCTCTGTAGAGGTGGAACTCTCCTTTTTCTCCTGCACAGATCTCGCCATGTAGACAATCTAGGAATGATCAGTGATGAAGCTGGGAATGCCAAGGTCTGAATTAGTGATTTCTTTGGTGCCTATCAGCCAGGTAAATAAATGTTGCAAGCATTCTTCCTTCAGTTTTAGAACACTGCAATTCTATTGTCATGTTGTTCTAGTGGACGATCACTTGACTATGAGCCAGCAGTGTGCAGCAGCATCCAAAAAAGCTAATACAAACCTGGGTTGTATAAACAGATGCATAAATCAAGTTCATGTGAGGTATAGGTACCGCTTTATAAAACCCTAGTACGGTAAGACCACAACTGGAATATTACAACCAATTTTGGTCGCCATATTACAAAAAAGATGTTGAGACTTTGGAAAAAGTTCAGAGAAGAGCAACTTAGATGATCAAAAGCCTGGAAACTAAAACATATGAAGAATGGTTGCAGGACTTGGGTTTGGCTAGTCTAAGGAAAAGAAGAAACAGGGGTGACATTGTTATGTATCGAATATATATAAAGTTGTGTTAATCCCTGCTAAAATGAAACTAACTTAACTCCAACTGCTTGTGAAGCTAAAATGAAACTAACCTTTAGATGACCCTGACTGTTAACTCCAACTGTTTTGGAGGGAAACTTTGAACATTCATATTTGGGTGGGTTTTTCAAGTATTGTGATTGGTTAAGGCCCTGTGGGCTCAAAGTATAAATTACAGGCAATTGCCTGCAGTTCTCCAATTCTAGTTTGAGACAATAAATAAGGTTGTAATTATGCTGGTCTGCTCTTTGCCTACTGAAGCCCACTACACAATAGACATGATAGCAGTATTCCAGTATTTGAGGGGGTTCCACAAAGAAGAGGGTGTCAAACTATTCTCCAGAGCACCAGAGGGCAGGACAAGAAAGAATGGTTGGAAAGTGGCCAAAGAGAGAAGCAACCTGGAATTAAGGAGAAAGTTCCTAACAGTGAGGACAATTAACCAGTGGAACGCCTTGCTTCCAGAAATCGTGGGTGCTTCATTACTGGAGATTTTTAAAAAGAGACTAGACAGTCACTTGTAAATGGTATAGGTTCTCCTACTTGACCATGGGCTGGATTAGAAGACCTCCAAGGCTCCTCCCTATTCTATTCTATTCTAGCTGTGAGAAGACTAGACTTCCATAGGCTCATCCCTTCACACCTCGTAAGTTGAAATAATATGAGAATTGGCAACTCAGAAAAGGGATCAATATACCCATGAAAACTTCATTCTTGAAAGAGGTATTCTTCTGAAAAGATGAAAGAGTTCCATTTTATTGCTCACTAATGTCCTCCTAGGCTTCTATAGGTGGGGCATTTCAGTTGAAAGGAGCTGTATTTTTCCCCATTGGATCTACTTGTTCTTATTTTTTCACATTTTTCCCCTACAAATTGGATTTTGTAGAGATAGTGTGAAATTATTTTAGAATTTCCCATATCCATTCACACTTTCTCACCAAATCTCCCAACCAAATGTCTCTTTGCTCCCTTGAGAGATTTGCTAATATAGCTCAGCGGGTCACTTGCAACGTAATTAACTTCCCTGTTAGTTGTATAGGCTACTAAAATCTCAGAGAAAGGCAACAGGTCTAGTTTAGAGGGATGAAAAATGTGCACAAGAAAGTGAAGGTAATGAAAAATTTGTATCAACTGCAGCCAGCTAACAATAATTTTCTGGTGAACCTATAAAAGGGGGAGTAGGTGGGAGAGAAATAAAACCCAGGTTTAGCTTTGCTACTGTAATTAAATGAGTTCAACTTTTAAAAAAATAACCTTTTTGGTCATGTTTCCTCTTCTCCCGTTTGAAATGTGATAAAATGCTTCATTAGATGGAACAGAAAATGATTGTCTTGAATCTGGCTGGGGAAACATTAAAGCATTTGAAGCATTCCCAGATATATATATTTTTTGGGGGGGAGGGGAGGAAACGTCAAGTTAATCATTCCAGACAATCAAAGCTTCTTCATTCTTTCACTGCTATCGTGTTTCCCCAAAAGTAAGACTTACCTGAAAATAAGCCCTAGCTTGTTTTTTTGGGTGGTGGGCCTAACATAAGCCCTACCCCAAAAATAAGCCCAAGTTTTGGGGCAAGGCACACACTTAAAAATCAAGCTGGCTGGGGGGGGTGTGGATCTACCCCATTTGCCCCACACCCACTTATCTTGCAGCCAGTCCTTTCCTCACTGGCCCACTTCTTCTGAGGCATCTTCTGCAGCCAGGACTGCATTTCTCAGTCACAATCCTTTCCAGAAGGCCTGTGCAGCCAAGGACTGAGCTATGGATTGAATCCATAGCTCGGTACTCAGCTGCATAGGCCTTCTGGAAGGGCCTGACTGCAAAATGCAGGCCAGAATTCAGCTGTGGAATGCAGCTGCTCCTTCACCCACAGAAGAAGTGGACCTGCCAGGCAGGGCTATCAGGGCCAAAATTGAGTAAGACATCCCCCGAAAATAAGACCTGGTACCTCTTTTGGAGGCAAAAAAAGAATAAGACCCAGTTTTATTTTTGGGGAAACACAGGTTATCTTTCCTTGTTTTCCACCCTCTTCCAGAAACGTGTGTAAGACAACCTAACACAAGGAGGGGGACTTGCAGAGCTGATTTCAAGGATCAGGCATTGAGTGAGGGGTGTGTGATGAAAGATGGCAAAAGTTGTCCAACCAGATCTGTTCAAAGATTGTATTTTAACCAAATAGATGAGGAGAAAAACCAGGGCATGTCAGTCGGGGGGGGCTGAGATAGGCACCAAAGTAAATGAGTGAAGAAGTGGGGTGAGGGCTCAGGATGTAAAGGCATGGGGGAGACATCCTTTCGCCTTTTCTGCTTTTGGACATGCTGCTAGCAGCAATAACTGCTGGGGATGCAGATATCTGATGATGATGATGTTACCTAGTTGAAGTAATTAAACATCTGCAGGAAAACAAGCAAGCTCAGAGAGCTCCAAGCATCCCTCATGTAGATATCTGCACCTTAAAGGGTCCGATAAAAGTATTCAGGTATTTTTCCCCACATTTTCATTTAGTGTGTGTGTTTGTGTGTGTGTGTGTGTGCATAGTGTTTGTTAAGTATTTATAATACCTTGCTAGGCCCCAAACACAGGACAAATCTTATTTTCTGTTTCAGCCTAACCCAAGGACATCCACAGGCAGTAGTCACAGCAGTGACAGCTCATATTTGTGTAAAATCTTTTGGATTGCTAACAAAGAATTAAATAAGTTAAATAAGAACAAAATAAGTTTGAAATGATCATATCAGTCTCCCTTTAATTCTTTGTTAGCAATCCAAAAAAATTACACACACACACACACACACACACACACACACACACATATATATATATATATATATATATATATATATATATATATATATATATATATATATATATATATATATATATATATATATATATATATATATATATAAATATATATATATATATATATATATAATTTGTTGTTGTTAGCTGCGAAGTCGTGTCCGACCCATCACGACCCTATGGACAACATTCCTCCAGGCCTTTCTGTCGTCTACCATCTTCTGGAGTCCATTTAAGCTCACGCCTACTGCTTCAGTGACTCCATCCAGCCACCTCATTCTCTGTCGTCCCCTTCTTCTATTGCCCTCGATCTTTCCCAGCATTAGGCTTTTCTCCAGTGAGTCCTTCCTTCTCATTAGGTGGCCAAAGTATTTGAGTTTTAGCTTCAGGATCTGGCCTTCTAAAGAGCAGTCAGGATTGATCTCCTCTAGGACTGACCGGTTTGATCGCCTTGCAGTCCAAGGGACTCGCAGGAGTCTTCTCCAGCACCAGAGTTCAAAGGCCTCAATTCTTTGGTGCTCAGCCTTTCTTATGGTCCAACTTTCACTGCCATACATTGCAACTGGGAAGACCATAGCCTTGACTATACGCACTTTTGTTGACAGGGTGATGTCTCTGCTTTTTAGTGTGCTGTCTAGATTTGTCATGGCTTTCCTCCCCAGGAGCAAGCGTCTTTTAATTTCTTGGCTACAGTCCCCATCTGCAGTGATCTTGGAGCCCAGGAAAATAAAATCTGTCACTACCTCAATTTCTTCCCCATCTATTTGCCAGGAATTGAGAGGGCCAGATGTCATGATCTTGGTTTTCTTAATGTTAAGTTTCAACCCATGTTTTGCACTCTCCTTCTTCACCCGCAACAAGAGGCTCTTTAGTTCTTCTTCACTTTCTGCCATTAGAGTGGTATCATCTGCGTATCTTAGGTTGTTGATATTTCTTCCGGCAATCTTAATTCCAACTTTTGATTCATCTAGCCCTGCCTTTCTCATGATGTGCTCTGCATATAAGTTAAATAGGCAGGGCGACAGTATACAGCCTTGCCGGACTCCTTTCCCAATTTTGAACCAATCAGTGGTTCCGTGTCCAGTTCTCACTGTTGCTTCTTGACCCGCATATAGGTTTCTCAAGAGACAAATAAGATGGTCTGGTACTCCCATCTCTTTAAGAACTTGCCACAGTTTGTTATGATCCACACAATCAAAGGCTTTAGCATAGTCAATGAAGCAGAAGTAGATGTTTTTCTGGAACTCCCTAGCTTTCTCCATGATCCAGCGTATGTTGGCAATTTGATCTCTAGTTCCTCTGCCTCTTCGAAATCCTGACTGTACTTCTGGTAGTTCTCGATCCACATACTGCTGAAGTCTAGCTTGTAGGATTTTAAGCATGACTTTACTAGCATGAGAAATGAGTGCAATGGTGCGATAGTTTGAACATTCTTTGGCACTGCCTTTGTTTGGAATTGGAATGTAAACTGATCTTTTCCAATCCTGTGGCCACTGTTGAGTTTTCCAAATTTGCTGGCAAATTGAGTGTAGCACTTTTACTGCACTGTCTTTTAAGATTTTGAATAGCTCAGCTGGAATACTGTCACCTCCACTAGCTTTGTTGTTGCTCAGCTTTTCTAAGGCCCACTTCACTTCACATTCTAGGATGTCTGGCTTGAGGTCAGTGACCACCTCATTGTGATTATCAGGGACATTAAGCTCATTCTTGTATAGTTCTTCTGTGTAATTTTGCCACCTCTTCTTAATCTCTTCTGCCTCTGTTAGGTCCCTGCCATTTTGGTCCTTTATCATGCCCATTTTTGCATTAAACGTTCCCTTCATCTCTCCAATTTTCTTGAAAAGATCTCTGGTCCTCCCTATTCTATTGTTTTCTTCTATTTCTTTGCACTGTTCATTTAAGAAGGCATTCTTATCTCTTCTAGCTATTCTCTGGAATTCTGCATTCAATTGGGCATATCTATGTTTTTCTCCCTTGCCTTTCGCTTCCCTCCTTTCCTTAGCTATTTGCAAAGCTTCCTCAGACAGCCATTTTGCTTTCTTGCATTTCTTTTTCTTTGGGATGGTTTTGGTTGCTACCTGTTGTACAATGTCGCGAACCTCTGTCCATAGTTCTTCAGGCACTCTGTCTATCAGATCTAATTCCTTAAATCTATTTGTCACCTCTACTGTATATTCAACAGGGATATGATTTAATTCATACCTGAGTGGCCTAGTGCTTTTCCCTACTTTCTTCAGTTTAAGCTTAAACTTTGCAAGGAGAAGCTCATGGTCTGAGCCACAGTCAGCTCCTGGTCTTGTTTTTACTGACTGTATAGAGCTTCTCCATCTTTGGCTGCAGAGCATATAGTCAATCTGATTTCTGTGATGACCGTCTGGTGATGTCCATGTGTAGAGCCGTCTCTTGGGTTGTTGGAAAAGAGTGTTTGCTATGACCATCGTATTCTCTTGACAAAATTCTATCAGCCTGTGCCCTGCTTCATTTTCTACTCCAAGGCCAAACTTGCCTGTTATTCCGGTTATCTTTTGGCTTCCTACTTTAGCATTCCAATCCCCCATGATGATAAGGACATCATTTCTGGGTGTTACTTCTATAAGGTGCTGTAGGGCTTCATAGAACCGGTCAATTTCATCCTCTTCAGCACTGGTGGTTGGGGCATAGACTTGGACTACTGTGATATTGAATGGTTTGCCTTGGATTCGAACTGAGGTCATTCTGTCATTTTGAGGATTGTATCCCAGTATTGCTTTTCCTACTCTTTTATTGACTACGAAGGCTACTCCATTTCTTCTGAGGGATTCTTGCCCGCAGTAGTATACCTGATGGTCATCTGAATTAAATTCACCCATTCCTGTCCATTTTAGTTCGCTGATACCTAAGATGTCGATGTTCAGTCTTGTCATCTCTTGTTTGACCACGTCCAGCTTTCCTTGATGCATGGATCTTACATTCCAGGTTCCTATATATATATATATATCCTCCTTTCATTCAGGTGCTCAAGGCAATGTACATAGTGTTTCCCCATATATTTTCCTACAACAGGTTTATGAAGTAGATTTCTCTCAGAGAGAATGATTGGCCTACAGACACCAATTACTGTGACTAAAAGTGGGTTCGAATTTGGATTCCCCTGGGGTCAATGCAATACTTTAACTTATTAAGTCACACTGGCTCTCATTCTCTAAAGATCTCCTGGAAACCTGGGAGATCAATAGTCCTATGAAAAGATGTTATATCCATGGCTGTTCTACACAAGGCATTTCAGGTGGATGTGGCACTATGTATTTAGTTTAGTTTAGTTTAGTTTAGTTTTATTGAATTTTTATACCGCCCTTCTCCCGAAGGACTCAGGGCGGTGAACAGGGCATATAAATAGAAATACAAAAGTTAAAAAAGATTAAATTATTGCCCGATTAAAACAATCAAAATATAAAAACATTAAAACCCTAACATTCCCCCATCAGGCCAGGCCAGCTTGTTCGAATAGATGGGTCTTTAACCCGCGCCGGAAGGAGCGAAGATCCGGTGCCATCCGGAGCTCAACCGGCAGTTGGTTCCATAAAGCCGGGGCGCCCACAGAGAAGGCCCTCCCCCTTGGGGCCACAAGCCGGCATTCTCTGACCGGAGGCACCCTGAGGAGGCCCTCTCTGTGGGAACGCACAGGGCGGAGGGGAGTTGACGCTGGCAGCAGGTGGTCCCCGAGGTATTTCTCTGTCTTTCTTTCAGATAGCACTATGCTATTAATTTATAAGGACAGTGACAGTCTTATTGCAAAGAACAAATACAAACAGACTAGTTCCCCTACATATCCCATGTAGAGACATTGATAGTTGCTTTTTCTCCTAATATGTGGCACTGGATGGGAGAGGAAAAGACAGCAGGGAACTTACCAATTATCAGGGGTTTGGACTAGAAGACCTCCAAAGTCCCTTCCAACATTATTATTGATCATCGCACAGTCAACCAGATGTTCAGACTGGATTTGACATTTTTGTCTACCTATCGAATCCTTACCAAGGACCTGGGATAGGCAAATGTGGATGTTTGATAGTATTACAGATATCATTGCAGGATGGAAGCAGTTCCTTGTAAGGCCACCTTTTGCAATTGACTAATGGTGAATTTGTCAATTCCAATAGTGTTCAAGTGGTGCTCCAGTTGTTTTGGGATTGCACCCAAGGTGACTATTACTATTGGTACTACCCTTGCTTGCTTTTGCCACAGTCTTCCTATTTCTATTTGTAGGTCTTTGTATTTTGTTATCTTCTCCAGTTCTTTCTCGTCTATTCTGCTGTCTCCAGGCACTGCCATGTCCACTATCCAGACATTTTTGTCTTTCTTATCAACAGTTGTTAAGTCTGGGGTGTTATGTTGCAGGTGCTTGTCTATTTGAATTCTGAAGTCCCAGAGCAGTTTAATTTTATCATTTTCTATGACTTTCTCTAGTTTATGATCCCACCAGTTCTTGCTTACAGGAAAATGATATTTCTTGCAGATTTTCCAATGCACCATTGTTGCTATTTTGTCATGCTGCTGCTTGTAGTCAGTCTGTGTGATCTTCTTGCAGCAGCTTACCAGTGCTCCACTGTTTCTTCAGCTTGTTTGCACAGGTGGCACTTACTGTCTGTTGCTATCGTCTCAATTTTGACTTTGTATGCATTTTTCCTTAAGGCTTGGTCTTGTGCAGCCAGAATTAGTACCTCGGTCACTTTCTTCAATTTTCCTGCTCTTAGCCATTGCCAGGTCTTGTTATTATCTACTTTCCAAGCTATTTTTTTAATGTACTGGCCATGTAGTACTTTGTCTTCCCGGACCTCTATTCTGTTCTTCATTTGGTCTTTCTTGTAGGCCAGTTTGGTCTCTCCCGTAGTCAGTAAGCCTTCCTGATATACTAATTTCAGTGCACCTTCATCATTCATTCAGATATTCTTCCAAAGCCATTTTTTTCTTCTTCAACCATCTGATGTACTTGCAACATTCTACGGCCACCTATTTGCCTTGATAGATAGAGTCTGTCAATGTCACTGCATGGATAAAGGGCATGATTCATTGTCATTATTTTTCTGGTCTTCCTATCCATTGCTTTTAGTTCTGCTTGAGTCCAGTCCACTGTTCTAGCTGTGTATCTAATGACTGGAATTGCCCAGATGTTGATTGCCTTCATGGTATTTCCTGCATTGAGTTTGGACTTTAAGATCTTCTTCACTCTCTTGATGTATTCACCTCTAATCTTTTTCTTGACTTCAGTGTGCTTGATGTTGTCAGCTTGAAGGATACCCAGGTATTTGTAGTAATCTTCCTCATGCAGACTCTTAATGTTATTTTCATGGGGCATCATGATTCCTTCAGTTTTCACTATTTTTCCTTGTTTGATAGTGTTAAGAATTGTTGTGCAGAGGTCTCCTTGTGCTACCAAGGAGTTGCACAGACAAGGAAGGGTACTGAGAGCAGTAAGAGTCACACAGTAACCACAAGAGTACACTGAGTTGTGGAAGCAAAAAGTACTTTACTTTTGAGGTGGTGTAAAAAGAAAAATGCACGGTCAAAAAGAAAACAGTCCAGGTCATACACAATAGTAACAGTCCAAGGAGTATTCCAAATACAAAGTCTTCTTACCGGTCCAGAGGTCGATACACAGTTCAGGTTTATCACAGTAGTAAACCAACAGCACAGCAAAACAGCAATAGTAGAGAGAGCAGTGAATTCAGAGAGAGAGAAGCTACATTCCTAGCTCCCTCTTATGGCCATGAGAACACTTACACACCCATTGGTCAATTAACATCTTAAAGTCACAACATCATAGTTTATATATTTTCAACCCAACTATGTAGGCTATCACTATATGCCTAACAGATAGTAAGTGTGGCACATTTGTCCAAGCCAAACTCCATTGCAATATCTTGGCTATACATACGGACAGTGTTGAGCAGCAATTCTATTTCAGATGATGTTTTTCCATACAGCTTCAGATCATCCATGTCCTCAATTATTCAGTATTGTTGACAGAGGAAACAGTGCAATAACAAATAGTAGTGGTGATAATGAATTTCATTGAAATATTCCTCTCTTGATAATAACCTCTCCCAGTCTCTCACCATTGACTTGCAACAGTGTCTTCCACTGTGCCATCAATCTTTGCACAAATTTTCTGATGTTTATTATTATTATTATTATTATTATTATTATTATTATTATTATTATTATTATTATTATTATTATTATTATTATTACCACCACCATATATTGATGTAGATTAAAAATGGCAATGGCAACAGGCAACTTTACTGCTAAGGTCCAGTAAAGCTCTGCCATGGATGCAGCATAGTTTATATGAACATATATTTAATTTTATCTTTTTTGCTGAAATTAGGAAGAATGCATGTTAAAATAGCTGTCTGAATACATCATAGGAGAAAAAGGAAAGATGTTATAGATCTGAATGAAAATGGAGTGGAAGCAGAGACCTTGTGGAGTTGATCAATAGTGGAAGTTACATATAAATGAGAGGGCTAAATATATGTCATAATGTATGGATTGATGACATCTAGAATGCTATGGTGTCATACAAATTTTAGTAATTGAAAGTTTGGCAATGGTTGCATGCTATTTATCAGTTCATTTTGATCATAGAAGAATCAGGAACAAGTTCAGGGAAAATTGAATGAATGTGATCCATGGGGGGAAAAAGTAACTATTTGATGATGATAATGGATGGACAGCAGAGCACTGCAAAAGTGATGGACCATTTGGAAATACAAGAATAAATGAGAATGGTGACTGATGAGTCTATCTGCTTAGCAAAAGGCCTATGATTCAAATACATAGTTTAATCAAGTCATTTTGTCCATATCAGTGGAAGTAGAATGAAAACATGATTGAAAATGTCTGTCTCAAATATATAATTCAAACATATCTTTCCATGCATTTATGTTGGAAAAAAGGATGAATAAAAGCATGATTGATCTGAATGTTTGTAATGAAATAGAGAATTACTGAAGAGTAAAATATTCTGAATGTGAACTATTATTTGGTCCATTATTTGACAGTGTGAAGAAAAATTCTGGGGGAAAATGAGCCTGGAAGAAAGGAAAGATATTAAACAAAAAGAATTAAAGTAAACTGCAAGAAGACAAAAATATATTACAACCAGTGGTGGGATTCTAATACCTCAACAACCAGTTCTCTGCATGGATGCCACTTCCAGAAGTCCATTCTGGGCCTGGGCCTCCGAGGCACAGAACGGACTTCCAGAAGAGGTGTACACACACTTCTGGTAGGCTGTTCTGGGCCTTGCAAAAAATGGCTAGGGCTTCAGCCGGTTCGCCAAAGTCAACAAAAAATTAGCTACCAGTTCTGCCAAACTGGTGCTAACCGACTGAATCCCACCACTGATTACAACCAATACTGTAAGGATGCCATTAGTTTTTAAACAGTGGCTGATAAATGGTTGGAATCTCCAGGAATCTAGGGTTAAATCCAGGTAACTATAGCATGGGACAGGTTGTTTGAGGGCAGCCTTACCCTAAACACATCTATCTGTCCAATTAAGTCCAGCAGGAAGGAAATGTAGGTTCCATCAATGAAGGAATCTAATATGACAGGACCAGGAGTCCCCCAAGAACCCAAAGACACTCAGAAATCCAGACAATATTTGATTTTTTATCTATGCTTCTAGATAGAGGATATGAGGACCAAAAGGAGATCATGTACTCTTTTTGCCAGATTTTTGGTAACTCTGAATGTACCACAAGCCCTAGGACTGCCTCTTTTAATTATTTCTGCTTTCCGAGCTACAACCTTTCCTGAACAGAAAATCTAGGCCTGTAATTGCACATACCATAAAGTATTCTTTATATTGCTATCCCTGAAATTTCTAGGAGGAGTAGATTGCTGTTACAGAGTTACTAATCGATGTATAAGATCAAATTCATACCTATTTTCTACAACACATGACAACTCATTTCCTAGCCTACTCTTCTCGGTGATGATTAAAACCAAGTGATCCATGGCCTTCCTCTGTTTGTTATTCAGGTTCCTAGCATTAAAAGCATCAAGTCTTTACTTCTCTTTCTTTTGCATGTTTATCTTTAAAACTGACCTGGGACATGGAAGCCTTTCAGAGAGAGTTTGTCTTCTGACAGCCCTTCAGAAAGGAGGTCTGTTCTTCTTTGTATGAAACTGTAGTATTATGCAGGAAAAAAAAGAGAAGTTAAGGACCCCATTCTCCTGTCATTCCTTCACTGCAAATCATTACCTTTCCTAGACTGACAGCAGCTAGGTTTCTGTCTTTGGGGACTTCTGCCAGAAATCTAATATAGTTTCCATCGGTAAAACCCTCTCTGTTTTCAAGTGGTAAATGAAAGAGAAAAGAAAGAAAACAAGGAATAAAGAAATGAGAAAATATAATAATGAAGGTTTAATTCTAGGAGGATACATGTTGTAATATATTCCATACTGTAGATGTAGAATGAGAGGAAGAGGAAGAAGAGAAAAGTTTAGACAAATGGTGACATAATCAAATTAATTAAATTTAACATAATCAATAGAAAGGAACTGACCTTACAAAATGTTTTTTCGAAATGATTTGTCATTCTGTCATGTACATCCAAATTTGAGCTACTAACCAAGCATGCAAAAAAAAAAAAACTATTGTGCACATATTTTAACCGGAAGATTCAAGATAGGTATTAAAGAACAAACACCAAAGGACTGAATAATGATTTTTCAGCTGTACAGTATTGTCAAATAGCTAGAGGCCCACATCTAAGGTATGTGTCTATTCATATATTCATACAATTAAAGATGAATGCATACCTTATGAATGCATACTTTATGCAGGACCTAGGCATTATCACAGATATATGCTAATAAAGAAACAGGTGAAAAAACACTGCAAAAATACTTTCTGAGTGACATTCTTTAAGCAGACCTTCACAACTGGCTGCAATATAGGGTAAAAGTGATGCAAAATATAAAGCATACCAATTGCTCCTTCTTCTTTCAGTACCATATTCTTAATTACATTCTGCTCCTTAAGACCGTGAGTCCCTAAGGATACCAGCCTAAATTTAAAAAAAAGGCACAGAGATTTGCAGAGAAAGGAAGGAACTGGATAAATTTGCTGCCCATTTTCCATAGTGAGATTTAAGTTGCTGCCATCAGTGGAAAAATTCATTGTTGTAGGAAAGCAATGCAAGATCAAATACATGATTTTACTCAGTCATCAAACGGCAGTCTACTTTGACATTTGGTTTGCAATAGGATATGTTAAAAACATGAGAGTGAAACCACCCATAACCTTAATTTAGCAGATCCTAGATAGTAAGAAAAGTTGCTTTACCAGTAATTTTGAAAGTTGAGCAAATATTCAAAGAGGGGTACATTTTTAATTTTTATTTATTTTTATCTCATCATATATACATATACATATATACATATATACATATATGTTAAGTATTTGTCAAGGCCTTTTGAATGCACCTTCCTAATTAACTCTTTCTTTCCTGCTTTGGCCTGACCCAAAGCTATCTACAGGATATAGTCAACTTATGACAGCTCATTATTTGTGTAAATTATTCAAATTGCTAATAAAGAATTTGGGAGGCTGAGATAATCATTTCAAACTTCTTATGTTCTCATCAGTCAGTCATACCCTTTATCTGAGATTCGAACCTGGGCTGATTATATATTAGGCAGTTGTTTTAACTTCCTGAGCCACAGGTTCTTTCTCTCTTTTATTAGCTAGAAGGCAAGGGACATATGTGTTAAGTATTTGTCAAGGCTTTTTGAATGCACCTTGCTAATTAGGATATATATATCCTAAGGTGGTGCTGTGAGGTGGGTAGGATTTAATAAGAGTGACTGTCCTAAAATCACCAAGCCAGCTTTCATGTCTATGGCAGGACTAGTACTCACAGTCTCCTGGTTTTTGGTCTGGTGCCTTAATCACTAAATCAAACTGCCTTTCATGCATTTCCCATGCTTTATGGCTTGCTCTTATCATTAGTAGAGGGGCTGATCTAAGACAGGTTTTGTCAGCTGTTTCTCCTGAATGTCTTCATGAGTTCTGCTACATTGGGAGACACCAACATATATCTACAGAAAAAAAAATGCTTCATAGATTTTTGTTGCTGGATTTCTCTCTCTCTCTCTTTTTAAAGACCCACTACCATGCCCTTAGATTTGTCCATTTTCTATATATGTTTACCATGTTAACCCTCAATAAATAACTTGGGAGACTTACTTTTTGCTCAAATATCACAACAGAGTTTAACTGTATTCAGATAACTTAACTCTCCAGGAATATGTGTTAGGTCCCACCAAAAATCCCTCTCCTTCCACCAAGCTTTTAATTCTTAACTGACTTAATTCTGAGTTTAATTACATTGATTTTAATTTTGGCTTGATTTTAATTGCATTATTTTTTTCTCTTTTATGTTGGATATTGTTATAAACCACTCTGAGTGTGGTATAAAAAGAAAGGCAAAATGTAAGCTTAAGTAAATAAATGGGGAACAACTGTATAGATATGAACGTATTCAGCAGTTTTACTGATTGAATCACATCATTATTTGATCACCAACTGAAAAAGGAATCTAAAAAATAAATGAAAATTAATCAGTTAGAAATTTTAAAAAGCATAAATAAAGCATCATCTTTACTTCATCTTATGGAAGTAAAGATGATCTCTAAGAAGCTAATTTAACCCACAGAGTATAAAAATAGGCACTAAAACAAAGAGTACAAAATCATTGTGTGTAACAATCAATAGATAGCTATGCCAACCTAGAAGATATTTAGACTGGGACAATAGCTAAAATACAAAATCCAGGAATATAGACTTCTCTAGTTCTGCTCACTGCAGATTTCTTTTACTTTTACTTATCTAGCATAAAGAATATCAACACAAATGAATGTGCATTCTGTTTTTATTCAAGGGTTCTTTCTCTCAGGGTTTTTTTTTCATACGGTATGTTTGAGAATTAAATTCTGGCATTGATTTAGCCCTCAGAGACATTGGATGAAATAATAATAATAATAATAATAATAATAATAATAATAATAATAATAATAATAATAATAATAATAAAATAATAATAAATTAATAAATTAATAATAATAATAATAATAATAATAATAATAATAATAATAATAATAATAATAATGAGGAGGAGGAGGAGGAGGAGGAGGAGGAGGAGGAGGGGGAGGAGGAGGTGGTGGTTGGAAGGGACCTTGGAAGTCATCTAGTCTAACCCCCCTGCTCAGGCAGGAAACCCTATACCATTTCAGACAAATGGCTGTCCAGTCTCTTCCTAAATACTTCCAGTGTTGGAGTATTCACAGCTTCTGTTTGTTCTAACTGTCAGGAAATTTCTCCTTAGTTCTGGGTTGCTTTCTCTCTTTGGTTAGTTTCCATCCGTTGCTTCTTGTCCTGCCTTCAGGTGCTTTGGAGAATAGCTTGATTCCCTCTTCTTTCTGGCAACCCCCAAGATATTGGAACATATCTATCATGTCACCCCACGTCCTTCTTTTTATTAAACTAGACATACATAAACTAGACATACATACCAGCAACCATTCCTTATATGTTTTATCCTTCAGTCCCCTAATCATCTTTGCTGCTCTTCTCTGTACTCTTTCTAGAGGCTTAACATCTTTTTTACATCGTGGTGACCAAAACTGGATGCAGTATTCCAAGTGTGGCCTTACCAAGGCATTGTAAAGTGGTATTAACACTTCACGTGATCTTGATTCTCTCCCTCTGTTAATGCAGCCTAGCACTATGTTGGCTTTTTTGGCTGCTGCAGCACACTGCTGGCTCATATTTAAGTGATTGTCCATTAGGACTCCGAGATCCCTCTCACAGTTACTGCTATTGCACAAGGTACCACCTATACTATACCTGTACATTTGGTTTTTCTTGCCTAAATGTAGAACCTTACTTTTTTCACCACTGAATTTCATTTTGTTAGATTCAATGGTGGAAAAAGTAAGGTTCTACATTTAGGCAAGAAAAACAAAATGCACAGGTATAGTACAGGTGGTACCTTGTGCAATAGTAGTAACTGTGACAGGGATCTCCTTTGATTTCTCTGCTTACAAACAAAACAAAAAAGACATTGGGCTCTCTAGATGTTTATATCAGTGCCCTACTTTTCTTCTGAAAGAACAAAACAGAAAAAATGGGAAGGCTCTCCTTCATTTTATCCTAACATTAACTGTAAGCAAGGAGTCCTCTAGTGCTCTTCAAGCTTGGTAGTTTTCTTGCAGGCATTTCATTACCAAACTAGATAATGTTATTGTGCAACATCTACAAGAAAACAACCAAGCTCAGAAAACACCAAGAAGCCCCCATTTCAACCTGGGCTACAAATAATCTCTTTCTTTGGTACTAACTTCAAGGTAGGTTAAGAAATTGTGCTGTTGTGTTTTTCTTAGAGTTTTTCCTTCATAGTTGCAGGATCTGCTTCTCGTTGGACTGCACTCATCTTCCTTCTTATAGAGAAGTTATCAATGTAGTTTAGTTTAGTTAGTTTATTAAATTTTTATACCGCCCTTCTCCCGAAGGACTCAGGGCGGTGAACAGGGCATATAATAAAAATACAAAAGTACAAAAGTTAAAAAAAGAATTAAATTATTGCCCAAAATAAAACAGTAAGAATATACAAATATTAAAACCCTAAGTTAAACTCCCCATCAGGCCAGGCCAGCTTGTTCGAATAAATGGGTCTTTAACCCTCGCCGGAAGGAGCGGAGATCCGGTGCCATCCGGAGCTCAACCGGCAGTTGATTCCACAGAGCCAGGGCGCCCACAGAGAAGGCCCTCCCCCTGGGGGCCACCAGCCGGCATTCTCTGACCGGAGGCACCCTGAGGAGGCCCTCTCTGTGGGACCGCACAGGGCGGAGGGGAGTCGACGCCGGCAGCAGGTGGTCCCCGAGGTGTGATGCAGGTGAGTGTTTATCAGCAGGCTTGTCCTAGATTAGGGTCAACAGGGATGGACTGGCCCAAGGCATCCAGCTGTATTTTGTGCCAAGGGATGTGCACAATCAGAATGTCCTCATTCCACTGCTACTCTGAGCTGGCTCTCTGGGCTGATAAATAGTATCTAGTCTAAAAGCATTCAGTGAACTAGAAGCATTCATGGAGGTGAGGAAGAGATATTTTAAAAAATCACATAATCTAACTTTGTTCCTTTGCTTTTAACTATGGCTTTAATTGTGTGGTTGTAACTATCATCTTGACTTTATTCCCCCCTCCCCACTTAACAATGCATTCAGAGGGGATTTAAATCATGGTGTCTTCAGTGCCTGTCTAACACTTTAACGTTTAACCATTCCATACAGCAGTTCTGTCAACATTTACATCCAGTCAATACTACTATTTGTTGAAGGAAGTCTAGCGTTGGTTTTAAAAGTCACTTTGGCAGGTCTAAAGGGGATATATTTTCTCAAGGTACAATGGTACCGCACTTTGTCAAAATAGACTAAATTTTATGATTTAAATTCAAAACAGCACTTCGGCAAAATGACCAGAATGATTGCAAAACAGTAAACAAATTGCCTTTGGATTCAACAAATGTATAAAGAACAGTTGCTGGAATTGGGTATGATTAATTTAATGAAGAGAAGGGTGAGGGGTGACATGATAGCAATGTTCCAATATCTCAGGGGTTGCCACAAAGAAGAGGGAGTCAAGCTATTCTCCAAAGCACCTGAAGGCAGGACAAAAAGCAATGGATGGAAACTAATTAAGGAGAAAAGCAACCTAGAACTAAGGAGGAATTTCCTGATGGTTACAAGAATTAATCAGTGTAATGACTAGCCACCAGAGGTTGCGGGTGCTCCAACACTGGAGGTTTCTAAGAGGCGATTTGACAACTATTTGTTTGAATTGGTATAGGGTTTCCTGCCTGAGCAGGGAGTTTGGCTAGAAAACCCCCAAGGTCCTTTCCAACTCTGTTATTCTGTTACTCTAGTCTATATTTGTCAGTCCACTATCCTCCATGTCCTTGAAATCTTGGAAGAATAAATATATAGAATAATTCACTGCTACTTCAATATCTGTTAAATTCTATGTATTTCCGTAACTTAGCTTGTAAGCCGCCCTGAGTCTTCGGAGAAGGGCGGGATATAAATGGAATTAAAATAAAAAAAACTTGCTTCCAGGAGCATTTGTACAAAGGTCAGTTCACTAGTTAGTTCTTTCTGCTGCAGTGAGAAGCACAAAGATTTTAGATGAGTGATCCATATGTCAGAGGCTGTTTTGTTTTTCTTTTGATATCCCTGCATTCAGAAAGCTAGATCTCAGTCCTGGTTGCTTTAGAACAGCAGCTGGTTGAATTGATACACTTTAGCATAAATAGATTTAACTGAGTAAGCACTATGGTGTTTCACTTTCTTAATGTGTTCCAATATCAGATGTCACTAATGGAATCCAAGAGTCTAATTCTTTTCCTGCTTAAAAGCTTTTAAGCTTTTATTTATAATAGGTTTGTTGGGTATTAATGCTCCACATTTAAATTGTGGTAATTAGAGAAGTTTGTTTTAAAGTCCCAGGAGTTCCCTTATTGTTTTTAATAATGCAACTGCTCATTACCAGCTTTTCATTTTGCAGACCAATACAAAGCCCATATTTCAAAATGTGTAGTGTTCATTCAGATGCCATTTGGCTAAATTCAACTATCAATTTACCAGGCAGCAGTCTATGGAACAGCTGAGATGATTTTCAAAGCAAAAGGCATTGCTACTCAGGACACAAAATAAAACAGCTCTGAACCTGTCAAAATCACTAATAAAGACCTGGATTCCTGATGGAAACTGAATAGGGGGAAAAACACAAAGGTGGTCAGTGCACATCCCTTTTCATTAGAATTTTAACATATGATTTTTTTTTACACTAGTTCAATCCAGAGAATGAGACTAAAATGGTATAAACACTTGCCCAATCCTGTACGTACCTAGTTGGATCGTGCCAGTTTTATGTAATGACATATAATAAATATTTGTTTACCCTGACATAATTTATTAATATCTTACACACCAGGATCTGGCTTACATTGGACACAATTATTACCATTTTTTCCCAGATGCTATCCAACTCTCTCAATTTTTATTGATGGGTTTCTGTACGCATTCCTTCAAAAAAATCTGTTTTGCTCTTTTATCAAGAGCAGTATATGAGGACATTTATGTGACTTGGATCAGATCAGTAAGGTAGAGTAAAACATCCTTTTTAAAGGGTTTTCTTTTTCTTAGCAAGCATTGATTAAGAATGTTTTGGGTATCTATCTTGAAAGGCTAGAAACATGGTATCCCCCTATGTAATCCCTGTCACTCCTATAAATTATAGTCAGTACAAATAATGATGAACATTATGGAACTGTAGTCCAAAATATTGATTGGCACTAGAGGGCCAATCCTACTTGATCAAAAATACCTACTTTTCAGAATCACAATAATATGTCAATTTTTCAGACCTAAGTAGGATTACCACATGTGATGAGTCATTTATTGCCAATTCAGATTTCATTTGGAGGAGACAATAATTTTATATATTTGATATTTTTATACTTTATATTTCATCCTGTTAATCACCAGAGCACTGCCAAAAGAATCTACTTTGATGTGGTGCCTTGTTCGATTAAGGCACATGATTTGAATCCCACATATTCCCAAAGAAATCTAAGATATCATTTCCTAAAGTCAGAGAGAGACTTGAAAAGAAAGCATGATTTCTTTCAAATACTTATAAAATTGAAATGGAATTCCTACAACCATTGTTTGATTTATATTCTTGAGAAGTTTTGTATTCCAATAAAGCACTACTTTAGTTCACATAAAATAGATCTCTCTAACTGCCATCCCCTGCATTAAAATCTATAAATATGAATGAGTAATTCTACTCTGAATGTTGGAAACATGAGGAAGAGGCTTTCATCCTTCAGTGGATAGACAATGGCTAAAATAATGGTGACTCTGAATGTTTATTGTTGAATCATGGTCTTATTAAGTCTGTTTCAAATAACAGTGATTTTGTTTAGGTGGTAAAATAGTGGAAAGTTGTTTAAATACTGTTGCATAACAATTCCCCCAAATCACTTCAATTTATAAATGTATTATCAGTAGTGTTAACATATAAAATATGAAGCTCTAAACCTATAACTGTACTTGCCATCACCATGCAATTACTGTACTGTAAGGAAATAAACACTTCTTATAGAATAATAAATATTTATTTCACACTCCCCAGATGCTATCCCACACAAAGGAGTTATATTCTTCTAACAAAGTCTACAGGTCTATTTAAAATATGCATTCTATTTATATGTGTTGCTTTATTCTGATTTCTAAGGGTATGTAAGTAGTTTAGCTTTAAATGTGAGAAATCAACCTAAGTGAGGGAAATCAGCAAGTAAGGAAAATATCATCAGCAAGAAAGAAAGCTTTCTACTTTTCTTTTCATTCAGTTCTGTTATGTAAAAAACTCAATTTGAGAATCACACCAAGATACTTGGATCATTATATGTGATGAACTGTATGTCTTTTTTTTAATGATGTTCACTGTCCAGAGTCTCTGTGTTGAAAGGGAGAGCCATATAAATCTAATTCAATCAATTTTGACAGTGGTTTTAGCCTTGGACTTCCTTTTTCTCTTTATGAATTTCATGTTGTGAATATTATTAATAAAGAGCAGAAAATGAGAAAGAAAAGAACAGTATGAAGGTCAACATTGCCTTAGTCAATCAGAGGTCATCCTCTAGAAAAGTATAATTAGGATTATAAACAAATCTTGGGGGTAATCAGTGGCGTAGCGTGGGGGGTGCAGTGGGGGCCGGCCGCACCGGGCGCAACATCTGGGGGGGCGCACTCGACGACGCCGGGATCCGGCAGGGCGGAGGCACCGGAGCCCCAGCCAGGAAGGGCCTGACGCCCCACGGCGCGACACACACACACACACACACAAACACACAACCACACAGCGTGACTCCTCCTTCGGGCCGCTCCGCCTTCGCTCCGGCGCTGGACGGAAGCGGAAGCCTTCTCTCCCTCCTCCCCCCCCGCAAAGGAGAAGGCAGCTCCTGAGCGTGCACAGAGCGCGGCCCTCCTGCAAGCCCGGGGCTCCGCTGCGGAGGCTCTCCCAAGGCACTCCCGGGGTTGCCAAAGGCGGGGGGGGGCGCGGCGGGGCTTGAAAGAGTGTGGATTTCCCACGGGGGGAGGATCGCTGCAGCGTCTCCGGGGGTCCCTGCTCTGGAATGAAAGCTGCGTCGGCAGGTTGCCGATCCAACCGTGCATCGGCGATCGGGACCGCCCCCCCGACACACGTCGCCAGCAGCGAGAGTTTCCAGCCAGGCCGGCGAATCTTTGGGGTGAGGTGCCAAAGAGAAGGAGGCGGCTTGGCTTGGATAAGCAGCGTCTGGGCAGAAAATAGGTCGGGCGCCGCAGCAAGTATGAATTCCTGGGGTTCAGCCTAAGCAGGAAAAGCTGCAGGGTGGGTTGGTTGGCTTTTCCGGCTTTGGAATAACCTTGGGAAGCTGAGGCATTGTAAGTTGGAAGTCATTGTTTGTTGCCTAACATGTTGGGTCAACCCCACGCCACATGCTAAGCCATAAACCGTGGTTGGTATCCAGGGTTTAGGACAAGATGGAGAAAACTAGCCAATTGTGGGATCATAAATCTTGATGAAGCCCATCATCGCTCCATGTGATGTATGCACTCAATCTACAAACGTAGTCCAAGCCTATTCACATCTGTTGTAAGGTCATTCTCTCGTGGGGTTTATCCTGACGTCCACTAAAAGTGGAACAAACATGCCCCATTAACCATTTTCAACGCCATGTCCTCTCTTTGTCTCATCCTAAATCACAGCTGAGGCACCTTAAAGTTGCCTTGTTTCAGTTTTAAACTAGCATTTTCCCTCTTCTCCAGAGACCCTTTTTTGCCTTGAACCTAACTCAGAGGTAGGCAACCTTGGCTCTTTTATGACTCATGGACTTCAACTCCCAGAATTCCTGAGCTAGTGGAAGAGACTCGAGTGCTAAAATCCACAGGTTAGGGGGCGCAAATTACTTGCCTTGCCCAGGGTGCTGACAACCCACGCTACGCCACTGGGGGTAATTAACAATTACTGCTGTGAGGGACATCACACTTACCTTTCCAGGCATATAAAATCTTCTCATTTGAAAGCCAGCTATAAGTACCTTCTAAAGTTCCATTCCAGAGGCATGGGGAATTGTTTATCTACTTTTGTTATCTTCAAGGGACAAGGATAAAAGGTTTCCCTTCAGATCTAGCACCTTAGATGTCTTTATTCTTTATGCTTACAAGCAAACAAATGGAAGACAGATGCAGTTAAAGCAAATGCATTTGTCCTGCTTCACAAAGTCATATTTTTACAGATACCTTGGATATTCTACTGAAGAAGCTCAAATTTGTTTGTAAAATTCTTCAACTGTATCAGTGCCAATAAATAGCAATATGATTTGGTTTTAGGTCATGTGTGCCTCATCAGAATTTCAGTTTATTTTATAAAAAAATCTAGACCAATAAAAATAAGCAAGCTAATAAAGAACAGTGCTTGCAATAAGTACTTCATAACTTTGTACATTAATGAAATGAAATCATATTTAAGTTTATGACTTAAATTTAGAAAACCCAATTATTCTTTTAACAATGTTTAATTACCACAAAGGCCTTCTTGAAGAAAACTTAAGTAAGAGTTATAACATAGGTAGGTTTACACAAATTCTCAGTATGCATTACAGAGCCTGTATATGCATGCATTTCCTGGTTTATTTAAAGCATTTTGTTGTGCCCTTTTTTTAAAAAAAAAGACATCTGAAAGTGATTTAAAATAAAGTGTGATGTGATGGCTCAGAAATTGGATTAGGATTAGACAAATACAATTCAAGTCCCTACTTAATTATAGACCTCATTGGATAACAGTAGACCAATTACACTATCTCAGCCCACCTGGCTTTGTTGTAAAGAGGATAAATTGTAGATTGCCTTCCATTTTCTATAAAAAGCTAAACTGCAAATACAGTAGCATAAATAAGTTTATTGGACCCGTGCCCTTCCTGGCTGGTCTATGCAGCCCGGGAGAGGACACGCAGCTGGTTCCAGGCAGTTATATCGGCTTCTTTGAGTGAGGGTAGCTTCCCCGCCGTCTTGAAAGAGGCGGTGGTGAGGCCTCTCCTCAAGAAGCCTGCCTTGGACCCAGCTGTATTGAACAACTTTCGTCCTGTCTCCAACCTTCGCTTTCTTGCGAAGGTTGTTGAGAGTGTGGTGGCACATCAGCTCCCTCTGGTCCTGGATGAAGCGGATTATCTAGACCCGTACCAATCGGGTTTCAGGCCCGGGTACAGCACGGAGACGGCATTGGTCGCGCTGGTGAATGATCTCTGGAGGGCCCGGGACAGGGGGCATTCCTCTGTTCTGGTCCTATTAGACCTCTCAGCGGCTTTCGATACCATCGACCATGGTATCTTGCTGCGGCGTCTTAGGGGATTGGGAGTGGGAGGCACGGTTTTACAGTGGTTCTCCTCCTATCTCCAGGGACGCTCGCAGTCGGTGTTGGCAGGAGGGCAGAGGTCGACCGCGAGGTCTCTCATTTGTGGAGTTCCTCAGGGGTCGGTCCTCTCGCCTCTCCTGTTCAACATCTATATGAAACCGCTGGGTGAGATCATTCGTGGTTTTGGAGTTGGGTATCATCAGTATGCTGATGATACCCAGCTTTTCTTTTCGACCCCAAACCACCCCAGTGATGCCCTCACCGTGATGTCCCGTTGCCTGGAGGTGGTTCGGGTCTGGATGGGGAGGAACAGACTTCAACTCAACCCCGACAAGACCGAGTGGCTTTGCATACCTTCATCCCGGGTTTATTCGGACATTCCATCTCTTTCTATGGGGGGCGAATCATTACCCCCCGTAGATAGGGCTCGCAACTTGGGAGTCCTCCTGGATTCACGGCTCACTCTGGAAGACCACATAGGAGCTGTGACTAGGGGGGCTTTCGCCCAGGTTCGCCTGGTGCGCCAGTTGCGGCCCTATCTAAGCCGGGATGATCTATGCACAGTCACTCACGCGCTCGTGACCTCTCGACTAGACTACTGCAACGCTCTCTACATGGGGCTGCCCTCGAGGACCACCCGGAAGCTCCAACTGGCACAGAATGCAGCCGCGAGAGTTGTGTTGGGAGTTTCCCGATACTCCCATGTTACACCTCTGCTCCGTGAGCTGCATTGGTTGCCAGTTGTCTTCCGGGTGAGATTCAAGGTACTAGTCATGGTGTTTAAAGCCCTACATGGCAGGGGTCCGGAGTACCTCAGGGAACACCTGCTGCCGGCGTCAACTTCCCTCCGCCCTGTGCGTTCCCACAGAGAGGGCCTCCTCAGGGTGCCACCGGTCAGAGAATGTAGATTGGTGGCCCCCAGGGGGAGGTCTTTCTCTGTGGGTGCCCCGGAGCTATGGAACCAGTTACCGGTTGAGCTCCGGACGGCGCCCGATCTTCGCTCCTTTCGCCGCGATCTGAAAACATACCTGTTCGAACAAGCCGGCCTGGCCTGAGGGGGGATCGGTGGGGTTTTTACTATCACTTTATTGGGGTTTTATTAATGTATTTATTGTTGGGCATGTATTTAATTACTTTTTAATTTTTGTAGCTTTGTGTTTTATTCTTGCCCTGTACACCGCCCTGAGTCCTTCGGGAGAAGGGCGGTATACAAATATTAATAAATTAAATTAAATTAAATTAAATTAAGTAAATTATGCATATTTAGCTGTGAAAAAATCTTATTGAAGATGCTTGAATTACTTATGTGTAAGCATGGGTAGATAAAAATAGTACAGCTATTCAGAGTTTCAGACTTGATACCCTCCTTGGCTGCTGTATGATCCAGGGTGGTGGTGATGCAGATTCTTTAAATGACTAAAGCCATGTAGTGCATTAATAGTCCCCTGTATACCAAACCTTCTACCCTGGAATCAAATTTACTAAATTTTATGGGATTATATACTGAGGTGTAATTATTACAGGAGATTATTATCTTGATCCACCACTTTTCTTTCTTGCCTGAACCAGAAAATTGTATCAATGCTCAAAAACATATTTTAATACACAAATAGTGCTAAAATCATCCTTTGTGGAGCACATAATTCGGTGTAAGGGAGACATCAAAGAACAGAGAATATCCTATGCAATCACCTAAGAAGAAGAGAAACATCTTAAAACATCCCCAAGCATGGAAAACTAGGGGGAAGAAGATGAAGAAAATTCAGGCACAGCAGCATAAATTGCATGAAGCAAACTGATAATGAGTGTTGCTGGTTAGTTCATTAATACTGCTGCCATTAAAGTGCTTTGCCTATTTTCTCTTTTTCTTCTTAATTCTGACAAAGTCTTTCCCCTTACAAAGTCCTTTCATATTGCCTACCAATGTAGCTTTGATGAGAGTGGGAATATACAGATAGACAAGCTTTAATGATAATAATAACAATAATCCTCAATTCCACTAGAATGAGCAATTTTAAAAGAAAATGCTTTTTTTTCAGTTGAATAAAAGTTTTAGTACAGACAACAAACTTATTTAGAGCATATCCAGAAGAGAATATATATAGCTCAGGGTTGAATTGTGGGGTCCTTAATGCTCTCTGAGCTTGTTTGTTTCCTTGCAGATGTTTTGTTATCCAACTAGATAACATCAGTGCTAGTGAGCAAACACCACACTCACTAGCACTGATGATGTTACCTACTTGGATAATGAAACGTCTGCAAGCAAACATTTAAGCTTAGAGAATATAGAGTTGGAAAATACTCCAGTGACTAGCTAGACTAACTCTTTCTAATGTGCAGGAAAATCAGTTCAATCCATGGTCCCCAACCTTTCCAGCTTTGCAGACCAGCCTCTCTGTTTTGCCCGAGTGGCAGGTGAGTGTGTGCAGCTCCGTTTCCACAAGAAAGGGGTGCACATGCCGCTAACACAAATGGAGCTGTGTATGAACTTGCTTGCCGCTTACACAAGCAGAGCTGCATATTCGTGTCCTCGCCCTCCAAAAGGGCTGCCCTTGACCAGGCTGCAGCCTGGGGGTTGGATAATCTATCTCTTCTTCTTTTATGAACAGGCATATTATCTAAATTAGACAACCAGCTGTTACAGCAATAGTTTACCTGAAAACCCTTCAAAAGAAAAAAAAATAAAGTCATCAATAAACAGGACATATGTACCTGCCCTCGCTTGAAAAGGTTGTGTTATTTTGGCAAAGACAAAAACACAGTAACACCAATAAAAGAGAGAGACTCAAACTTTGCAGTGCTGTGTACTAAAATTTCAAATACAATTAACCTTTCTTAACCTTAATAGGGGGCGCAATGGCTTCGTGGTTAAAGACTCTGAGATTGTCAGCTGGAAAGCTGACAACCCACGTGCTGCACGATAAAGTGAGCTCCCATCCTTGCCCCAACAACTGCTCACCTAGCAGTTTGAAAGCATTCCAATGCAAACAGATAAATAGGTACCACTTTGATGGCAAAGTAACAGCTTACCATGCACCTCGGCATATAGTCATGCTGGCCACATGACCATGGAAACGTCTTAAGACAATGCTGTCTCCGTCAGCTAAGAAACGAAGATGAGCACCACCCCTAGAGTCAGAGTCAATGTTTTTCCATTGTTTAATTCTTAATAATAGTCAGGCTTACTGGGGAATTCTGGTTGCAGTCTATGTATCTAGAAGTTTCCATAGTCACAAAATCCTGTTCTAAACTGACCACAGCCTTCTAGGGTATCCATTTTTGGAGGACCAAAAATTTGTATTTACAAACTGTTAGCAAAGTGCTTCTTGAGTTATCAGGAACCTACACAGGCAAAAGCGTACTGAGAATAGTAAGAGTCACACAGTAACCACACAGATACACTGAGTTGTGATAAACAGAAAAAATACTTTACTATTAGGTGTAAAAACAAAAACACAATCCGAATAAACAGTCCAGGTCATACACGAATAACGACAGATAAGCAACAGCAACAGTCCAGGGAGTATCCAAAATACAATGTCTTCTTACTGGTCTGAAGGTCAAGTACACAGTTCCTAAGGTTTAACACAGTAGTAAGCCAAAAAGCAAAAACAATGAGAGCAAAGAGAGAGAGAGAGAAGCCACATTTCTAGCTCCCTCTTATGGCCGTTGGAAAAAACGTACACACCCATTGGCCAATTAGCACCTTAAGGTTATAACATCATGGTTTATATATTTCCAACCCAACCAGGTAGGCTATAACCATATGCCTAACACAAACTATTCACCAAAAATTGCAACATGGAAACAGAATTTCCATTTCCTGACAACAGTCCAAAGTATCAAAATGAATTATGGGAAATAAGGGAGGGAGGGAGGGAGGGAGGGAGGAAGGAAGGAAGGAAGGAAGAAAGGAAGGAAGGAAGGAAGGAAGGAAGGAAGGAAGGAAGGAAGGAAGGAAGGAAGGAAGGAAGGAAGGAAGGAAGAATTTACAACACTCCCTTCCAGACTCAATGGGAAAGTCAAGAGGAAATTGGAAGTCACTTCCATTCCCTCTGCTTTCTCTTTCTGTTTAAGTAAAGAAATAACTCTGAGATGATGACTCAACAGGTCATGGGTTGTCTAGCTGCAAAAGTAAGTGTATAGTATAACGATATTACAATACAGCATATATATTTCTTTTTTTCAGATTTTTCGGCTGATTTTGATAAAACTAAAATATTAAAATGTGAATTTCCTAATAATGATAAAAAAAGAAAAGAAAACTTTGTTTAAAGGTTGTGGCTTTGGATTTTTGTAAGTGGGCTAATTATCAGTAAGTGATGGCTTTCTGATGTCTGTAGGAGAACTAATAATTATTTTTATGATTATCCATTTATTATAAAAATATTATCTTGAGAGATTCTCTGAATTCTTTTATTCCCAAAATTGTTCTTTATTTTACTCCCCATTTTTTTTTCTTTTTACATTTTGGTTATGCTTATATTGATAAGCAAGATAAGAGGATTGGTAAATTCATTTTTCTACCTGCTTGTAGCAGCTGTGGTGAGGTTACCTCCAGAAGTTTATTTTATTTTATTAAGAGTAAAAAGAAAGGGGGGAAAAAACCAAGAACAATTTCATAAATTTGCAGAACAAAGTTGAATTTTCTTTGGGGAAAAAGATATATACAAACCTGAATTCATTCCTGTTAGCAATCATGCCACCACGGATTTGCTGCGAATGAAAAACTGAAATCCTTTCCCGGCAAGCTGTACAGATAATCTCTTTAGTAAGAAGTGAATACTTTCAAAATATTCACACTTCAGGCATTTTGATTATATGGACAGGTAGACGTGATTTGTTTAAGAAAATTCAGGTGTCCGTGGTCCCATTTTACTGACACTATGCTAAAAAATAGCAATACAACGAGCAAAGGAAAAATGCATCCTGTAGAGTTAACCTTCAAAAAAAAGGTAGATCAAGCAATGACAGGTGTCACTTTCAGAAGCTTAGAAGGTTTGTGTTCTCTGAATTTAAAATCACTTCCTGTGTCCATGGTTTTTTTTTAAAGAAATGTTCAGATTTGTTGCTTTTTCAAAGTGGTGTTTCTCTCCTACCAAAAGAAATTAGTTCAGCCCATTTCATTATCCTTGTGGATACATATTTATAAATCTGTTAACTGGAATAGGGCACATTTTTCTAAAGGTCAGATTTTGTGACAGCATACAATTTAGTCATATCACGTCATTTCAGATATTCAGTACAATGTTTGAAGTCTCTTTTTTTCAAAGAAGGAGAGTATGCATTCAGCCAGATCATAACATTCTGCTTTCATCATTCAAAACAATGAGAAAATGGCTTCAACCCTTAAATGCACCCTTCAGCCTTTCCAGAACACTTTGAAGTTATTTCTTACTGTTCCTTGAAGTAGTTCCAATGAGAAATTTAGAAATATATTTTAACCTGCTCAAGGCTAGAAATAATGGGGAGAAAATAGAAAATTAGTAAGAAACATAAAATACTACTCACCTCATGGGCAGGTATACTGTAAATCTATGATTAAAAAAATAATACAGACACACACAGAGAGACATATAAGTCCAGATGAGAGCTGCCACAGAAGATCATGGATAATAACAGGGCTAAGATCGTGAGGGATTTCTGGATCAGGTACTAACCAATCAGCTATGCATCAGGGTAGTAGAAAAGGACCAGAAGATAATGGTAGTGTGGGAAATGGTGAGCGATTTGTAACTGTTGAAATTATCCAGCTAGACTAACAGACTCGTTGTGTAGAGAAGCTCATTCTGAGTTAGTATGATATCATGTACAAAGGAGGGAGGCAAGATAAGACAAGAACAATGGAGTTATTAAACATACAAATGCAGGATTTGTTACTAGGCGGTCAGAAAGCATGCGACTAAACTGGACCATCAACTGGGTCTAGCAATGAAGGATGTGGTGAGATGTATGGGGCAGATATAAAAGTTTACGATGAACTAATCTGGGTGTGGCCTCTTGCCTGTTTGTACAGAGGTACACTAGCTTTTGCAAATGATTCAATAAACCGTTATGCTTTCCAACACCTTTGGAAATGATTTTTATTCCCTCACAGTAGTGATAGATTTAGCAGTGCCAAGTGGCAACAACATCAGGAGAAGCTTGAGAAGTATGAGGGCCTGAAGAAGGAAATAGAGTATGTAGAAAGTAAAGGTCAAAGCAGTCCCAGTGGTGATAGGAGCACTTGGGGCTGTGACTCATAAAGTGAGCAAGTATCTTCAACAACTCCCAGGAACAATATTAGAGTTTCTGTGCAGAAGAAACTAAGATCCTGTGCAGAACTCTCAAATTCCCAGGCCTCTGGTAGAGGACCTGAGATTGAGGAAGACACGTACCATCCAAAAGGATGAGTAGGATTATAAATATATACATGCATGTGTAGTGTATATATACACACTATACATACAAAAACTATACACTATACACTGTATACACATATACCCTATATATACACTATTCACACACACACACACTGGCTATATAATGTGTTTGGGGGGCGTATAAGAAAGAGTGAGAGAGAAAAAAGATGGTACCTGTTATGTACTGGGCTCTCATGATACACCACGTGGGTTGCTGGAGCAGCTAATGGCTCTCCAGCAACCCAGACTGCCAGTCTCCTGTGCTGCAATTTGCTATCCCCAGGTGGCAATGGTTGATTAAAACCTATTGGCTGCCGCCTAGGGGCTAGACTATATATTGCGGCTGGTTGCAGCTTTTGCCTCAGTACAGTTCCAGCAAGAATAAAAGTATGAGTTATCCTGTACTCAGCTTCGTGTCTTCATTCCTGCACCAAAAAACCCACTATTTAACAGTGGCGACAAAGGTGGGATCCTGCTTCGCTGACTAAGAGCTGAAGTCCATGAGGGAAAGGCAGCACACGCCGGAGGGAAGAGGCATTTTCCCCTCCCCTCTCAAGGCCGGCTAGCAAGCTACACTAGCGGCCTTGTGATTGGTGGATGCATTCCCTGCACCTAGAAGCAGGATCCGAAGATCGCAGGAACCAGAAAGAAGAATGCTGAAGGTCGGCAAATTAAGAGAATTCGACATGAAACACCCAGAGGAATGGCCATCTTATCTCTCGCAAGTAGAAAACTACCTCACAGCCAATCAGATCGTGGAAGAAGGACTGAAGGCTACTACGCTACTTTACATGTGCAGACCAGCAACCTTTGATTTGGCCGAGAATTTTTTCGTGCCGACACCAATCAAAGTGGTCTCCTACACAGATCTAAAAAAGAAGCTAACAGGGCACTTCCAGCCCAAGATGTCTGAGATGGCTTGGTGGTTCAAGTTCGACCAGAGAGTGCAGCTACCCAGGGAGACAGCTTTGGAGTTCATTGCGGGCCTAAGACAGGCTGCACGCCTATGCAAGTTCTCAAATTTAGAAGAACGACTAAGAGACCAGCTCGTTTGTGGCCTTCGGGACAGAACGCTTCAGCAGAGACTATTTGCAAGACCCAATTTAACATTTTCTGAAGCACAGGACAAGGTGATGGCCAACGAAGCCGCCGGGGGTGCAGTGCAGACAGTTCAGCCTGCCAAACCTTCAAAAATCGAAGAATCGGTCCATCTTGAGGTCACCTAATGCACCCGAGAATTGTCAGAGGAAGAAGAACCTGAAATCAACTGATTCCAAAAGCAACCCAACGCACAACACCGCAACAGCCACCAGCAAGAGGACGGGTACAAGGGAGTTTTCTTACCGAGATATAAGGGGTGCGGCAGCAGCCATCTTCGTGCCAATTGCATATTTTGTTTGGCCACGTATAGAGATTGCGGAAGGACAGGCCACATCGCGGTGGTTTGCAGAGCCCATCAGAGAGACCGGCAACCCAAACACCAGTCAGAAGAACCAACTAGGAAAGGTACTGAGGCCCAGGGTCCAGTTAGTGTGGAATTCTTCAGAAGCTGTAGAAGTCTATGCCACACCGGGGCTCGACGTCCCCTCAAACCCAAAGTTAAGCTCTTGGTAGAGCTACAAGGAGTTCCATGTAAGATGGAATTAGACTCTGGCTCTGCAGTCTCAATTATTTCTCAAGACACTTTTAACTTCGTGTGTAGGCGCAGTAACAATTGGGCTAAACTAAGACCCTCAGATATAATTTTAACGGATTTTCAAAATGCCCAAGTTAAAGTTAAGGGAGAAGCCACTTTGTTGGTAAAGTTTAAAGGGTTTTTGGGGCACCTGGATGTAATAGTAGTTGGGGGGCAGAAAACGAGTCTCATTGAACTTGATTGGTTTGATGCCTTAGGTATTCAGATTACTGGCATAAACCAGACACAAACTGCAGACTTCATGTCAGTGTGCGAGGAATACGCAGATGTTTTTGACTCAACCCTAGGTACTTACATAGGCCCGCCTATCTCATTTAAGTTAGATCCCAGTGTAGTCCCAATCAGGGTTAAGCCTCGCAGGATCCCCTTTGCCTTAAAACATAAAAGTGATTCCGAAATTGATAAGCTTGTAGAACAGGACATGTTACAGCCTGTTGATGGGGGGGAGTGGGAAATTCCTATAGTCACTCCACTTAAAGCCAACGGGGAAATTCGCATTTGTGCTGACTATAAATGCACGTTAAATAAGGCTCTCAAGCAATACGCTTATCCGGTCCCAGTGGTCAACCATATTTTAGCCTCCTTGCAAGGAGGTACTAGTTTTGCTAAACTTGATTTAGCACAGGCCTATCAGCAATTGCCAGTTGATGAGGCCACAGCCGTGGCTCAAATGATCGTGACTCACAGAGGGGCATTCAAGGTTAAACACTTACAGTTTGGAGTCAGTGTTGCACTGAGTATTTTCCAGGGGATCATGGAGCGTACACTTAAGGGTATTCAGGGTGTCTGCCCTTATTTTGATGATGTTCTTATTGCAGGGGAATCCCCTGAAGTGTTGGCCAGATGGCTCAGGGCTGTTTTGCAGAGGCTTCGCAAAGCAGGCCTCAAATTAAAAAAGAACAAGTGTAGTATTGGGGTTTCTTCAACAGAATTCCTGGGTTTCCACATTGATGCTAACGGCATTCACCCTGCTGATTCTAAAGTGAAGGCCATTAAAATGGCTCCTAAACCCAAATCAGAAGGAGATCTCCAAGCATTCTTGGGTCTCCTAAATTTCTACCACACATTTCTACCTCATAAGGCAGCAATAGCAGAGCCCCTCCAAAGGCTTCTAGACAAGAAAACTCCATGGAAATGGACTAACTTACATGAAAAAAGTTTTTAGGACTTAAAAGCACTACTGTCAGAAAAGTCCACTGTAACTCATTACAAAGAGTCTAAACCTGTATGTCTTGCATATGATGCATCTCCCTATGGGGTGGGGGCAGTTTTAAGCCACATAGAGAAAAAAGGGAAACAGGTCCCTATAGCATTTTACTCAAGGACTTTGTCCTCTTCTGAGCGCAACTATGCTCAGATTGACAAAGAGGCCCTGGCCATCGTTGCTGGAATTTAAAAAATCATGATTATTTATATGGCAGGGATTTCATAGTCTACACTGACCACAAACCTCTGTTGGGACTGTTCACAACAGACAAACAAACCCCCCACATACTATCTCCAAGAATGCTGAGATGGTCTATTTTCCTATCTGCATACAATTTCAAATTAGTTCACAAACCAGGCAAGGAAATGGGCCATGCTGATGGCCTCAGCAGACTTCCACTAATGGATCCAGATCCAGCTCCTGCTGCTAGAATATTGTCCATACAGGACATACCTGAGTTTCCCCTCCATGCAGGGGACATTGCTGCTGAAACTGAAAGATAAAATACTTAGTAGAGTGTTGTCATGGGTATACATGGGCTGGTTGGATAAAAGTCCAGGCTCAGAATTTCAGAGCGATTTTGTCAGGAGGCATGAGTTAACTACCCATAAAGGGTGCATTTTATGGAGAAACAGAGTCACAATTCCCACTTCCCTAAGAGACAGGGTTTTACAATCATTACATGAAGGCCATCCAGGCATTGTCAGAATGAAAGCTTTAGCTAGAAGCTACCTCTGGTGGCCTGGCCTTGATAAGACCATTGAGACTCAAGTCCATGGTTGTTATATATGCCAGAAATGTAGGCCTGAAATGTCACAGGCTCCAGTTCACAGGTGGGAGGAAATGCACACTCCCTGGTCTAGGGTTCACATAGACTACGCTGGGCCTTTTCAAGGACAGCTCTTCCTTATAGTAGTGGATAGCCACTCCAAATGGCTGGAAGTAATTCCAGTTCCTAACATGACTACTGCTAGGACCATCCAGGTGCTGAGAAAACTCTTTGCCACACATGAGTTTCCTGATGTCTTAGTTTCAGACCGTAGGGCCCAATTCACTGCTGCTGAATTTCAGGCTTTCCTCAGAGCTAATCTCAGGTCATGATGGTAGAGATATATGCCCCAAACCATAACCAAGAACAATTTTTCAAAACACTTCACAATAAGATATGTAGCATTGATTATGAGGAGATTTGTTTAATAGGAGATTTTAATGCTATCCTAGATATAAATTTGGATTATATGGGAAAGACGCTTAGGAAAAAGAAGAGAAGAACTCTACCGAGATCTTTTCTCAACTTGGCTAATGAACTAAATATCCAAGATATCTGGAGGGAAAGAAATCGTAAGGCTAGACAATATACACATTACTCCAACCGACATAACTCATGGTCTAGAATAGATGGATGACGAAAGAAATTAGTTCAGAAATAGACGAGGTACATATAGCGACAGGTACTTGGGCAGATCACAATCCTATTAAACTTAACTGGAAAGGTTCCAAAAAAATACCCAGATGGACGCTACAAAGAGCAATTTTAAAAGAAGACAAATTCAAATCTAAGATGGAGAGAGAACTAAGTTTTTTCTTTAAGGAAAATAAAGCTATAGACACCTCAGTACAAAACAATTGGGATACAGCTAAGGCAATGATGAGAGGGGTAGCGAGGGCATACATGGTATACAAAAATAAGGGGAAAAGACAACAACGGGAAAGATTAGAAGGGGAATATAAGAGTTTAGAGGTTATACTCCAACAAGATCCACAAAAAGAGAATATCAAGCAATCTATGGATCTGATTAAACACAAGCTTAACATTCTAGACAAAGAGAAATTAGCACAACAATTGAGAAACACGAAACAATTTTTTTTTGAAAATGCAAATAAACCGGGCCGTTGGCTCGCATATAAATTGGGAAAACAAAAGGGGAAAAACTGGAATCCATCTTCTAATGGTCAAGCTGAACGCATGGTGAGGACATTGAAGGAGGCACTCAAGTGCATTGTCACAGGTGACTGGCATCACATATTGGCAGATTTTTTACTCTGCCAGCATTCTACGCCCTGCACTGCCACAGGTAAAAGTCCTGCAGAACTATATTGGGGGAGGCGTTTGATTACTAAACTGGACAGGTTGCATCCAGACAGAGTGGCAGCAGAAGCCTCTCAACCAAAAACCCCGAGGGGGCTGCACATGGGCGATTGGGTTTGGGCCAGGAACTATGGTCATGGGAATCTGTGGGTTCCTGGTCAAATCACCAAGGCATCCGGACCCCTATCTTATGAAGTGGGGTTGGAGGGAGGGTGAGTTGTCAGAAGACACATTGGTCAGCTCAGGAAAAGGTTTCCAGAATGGCCACTAAGCGAGGACTGCATCTTAAGTCTCTCCCAAGGTCCTCAAACTTGCAACCAAGCCACCCTCACATGGACTACCAGGACTTTTCCTTCTTAACTGAGATGGAACCAGAGGGAGAACCGGGGAGCTTGGGAGTGCAACATGGACCCCCTGAAGAAGCGAGCCAACCGAACTTCAGCAATGGCTGTGTCTACTCTGCTGAACAGACTAACTCTGGGGTGGGCCAACCTGGTGAAGCCAGCCAGAGTGCATTGAATCGCCTTGACTCAGGAGCACAAAGGGACACAAATCTACCCAGACCACTGGGTAAACTGGTAGACCACAAAGTGATGGGAACTCCAAGACGTTCCTCTAGGGCACACAAGCCTCCTTCATACCTTGCAGATTACGGTGTAAAATAAAGAGCTATATATTGTTGTAAAACCTGTTGCCACTAGACCACAGAAACTAGTGTTATGATGTAACTGTTTAATAGTGCAAATTGTGAAGCCTGTTCATTGAGACGTTGTTTAATCTCATTGTAATCTACATTGTTTTTATTATTTTTATTATTATCACTTTACTTGTCTATGTTTAAATAACGAATCTTGACTGCTGTTGAGACTGTACTGGGCTCTCGTGATATACCACGTGGGTTGCTGGAGCAGCTAACGGCTCTCCAGCAACCCATACTGCCAGTGTCCTGTGCTGCAATTGGCTATCCCCAGGCAGCAATGGTTGATTCAAACCTATTGGCTGCCGCCTAGGGGCTAGACTATATATTGCAGCTTGTTCCAGCAAGAATAAAAGTATGAGTTATCCTGTACTCAGCTTCGTGTCTTCATTCCTGCACCAAAGAAACCAATATTTAACAGTACCTATGTCAGGTTGATGAAAAAAATACTGAATCAATAGGAAAAACTCAACATCCCCAAACCATTTAATATCACATTAAATGTTCCTGCCCTTGTGAGATGTAACACTTTCATAGAGCTGTCAGTTCTGCTGTTGACTCTGTTCATTGAAAAAATCTGTTCATTGTTTAAAACCAAGATAAAGAAGTATTTACCTACATATTTTTTGAATATTCTGTGGTTGATGCAGTCTTTCTCTCATTGTGATCCCAGTAGACATTTTGTTATTGTATGTAGTGGAAGGAAAACAAAAACATAAAACATCAAGGAAAAATGATCTATTTAATACCACTGCTTTTATGGAGAAGGTTTTAAGGCTGGGAAAGGTGAAAGGAAAGACAAGAGGATGACCAGCAGCAAAATGACGAGTAACAAAATAAATAGACTTAGAATTGTGATGAATGCAACATCGGAAGTCCTGAAATATCAGGTTATGGAGAGATTATAGACTAAAGACCAAGATGGATAGATTATCTTGGAGAAAGTCTATCTATGTGTTTACTAAGGGTCAATAACAACTTGATGGCATGTAATTATCATGATCAATCATTATCACTGCTAATGGTGAGCTTCAACAGAAGAAACTGTTAGAAAAATATCTCCTCTCCCAGAATAAATCCAAAGAAACATTATTCCAATTCTTGGATGGAGAGTTAGGAGAGGCTATATATACTGCATAGTTAGTAGAGCTCTTATTTATTGCATCTAACATTTCTGTTCAGTAAACAAAAAATGTATATTTTTACTATTAATAGAACACAGTTTGCATCATTCCAATTTTATTCATGGAGTAGCAGAATATTCTTATTCTTGGTTCAAATAATTCTAAGACTTCAAATGGCATAAAAACACATGATAATGGGTATTTTCCCCCTTTTCTAGGAAGAAAAGGTCATCACAGAAATGAACATTTTTTTATTTTACTTTTTTTTTCATAGAGCTAGACTATTTGTTTCTGTGTCAGAAGTACCAAAGTGCTAGACTAATGATATACTACCTTTAAGCTTAATGTTGGAAAGGTACTTTTTAATTTAGGAAATATGTGGTCATGAAATGATTACTAAGTGGGAATTATTGAGACAAAAGAATGTAGACCAGATTTATTTTGAAATAATATCATAGATTATTTCTGATATTAGTAATTTTATATCTGGAAAGTCACTCATGTAGACATGTATACTTTCCCACACTGCCTGTAAACAAATATTGTGAAGTTATGACTTAAGACCAACATTCCAGATGTTGTAATCCTATACATCAAAGGAGAGAATTCTAAGAATCTCTGACTATTGGTGATACAATTCCCTATATTTCTTAACATCAACCATGATGGCTATGGATGTTGGGAGATTAAACTGATAATTCATTATTTGAGAGACAAGAAGCTTTGCCTCCCACTATACACAATTGAAACTCAACAGAACTTCTGAATGGTTAAACATGGTAGTATGTTATGGGAACTTGCAATATGTGTTATAGTAGATAAGATTGGATGAGGACTGAGAAGTTCCAGATCAGTTTATCCTTAGTCGTGCAAACTTGCTGGGTGATCTTCACCTAGTCCAGGGGTAGGCAACCTTGGCTCTTTTATGACTCGTGGACCTCAACAGCATGACTGCCTCAGGAATTCTGGGAGTTGAAGTCCATGAGTCGTAAAAGAGCCAAGGTTGCCTACCCCTGACCTAATCATTCTCTCTCTCAGTCCAACCTATCCTGCAATAATATTTTTATGGAGGGAAATTGTAGGAGCAAATGCTGCTGGGGTAATTATAACATATAAGTTTAATAAATAAATGAATAATTGAAATGAGGGCTTCACACCTTATTTCTTTTCTTTATAGTAACTGAATAAAGATAATGTGTATGTTTTGATCCTTTGATCTTCTCGAGAGATGTATCACATACATAGAATTTACAGGCTCTGCACAGAATTCTGCTTAGCAATGTTCTATCTGCTGGTTGATATAGAATTATCTGTGGACGAATTGGACTGACGTAATGTCTTTTTTTCTAATAATGCTAGAATCATCTAAAGAAACTGAGTGTTGTGATAGTCAAGATAGGCAAAAAGGTGCTCTTTGGCACATAATAATGGTTAAATAATAAAATTCAGTTCCATGAAATATAATGATGCCCATTAGTTAAGCAGGTTTAAAGGAATTAAACAAATTCATGGAGATTAAGAATATCAATGACTTCAACACATGATGATGGCTATCAATAATTTCTAGGCCATAAGCAATATGCATCTTAATAACAGGAAAGTGCTTCTTCCACTCAGGTTTCTTGCTGGTTTACTGTAGGCATTTAGTTTGCCTCAATGAAAAGAGAATCTAAAACAAGATAGGTCTTTTGTCTTGCCCAGCATAGCTTTTGTGAGCAGGCCCAAATCTTAGTGGTAAATGGAGCTGTTTAGAACAGGGGTGTCAAACTCAATTTCATTGAGGGCTGCATCAGCATTGCGGTTGCCCTTAGGGGGCCGGGTGGGTGTGTCCTGGGTGGGCGTGGCCTACTGGGTGGGCATGGCTAGAGTGCGTATGGCCTACTGGGTGGGCATGGCCAGCTCTACATCGTTTGCATTAAGGGTGCCTATGGGGGCCTGGGCTGGAGTGGGACAGATCTGAGGGTCTCTGGCAGAAGGAGGGTCTCTGGGCCAGGGCCAAGGCAGTGGGGGCCATTTCCTCACTGTTTCCAGGATGGCTTCGCGGGCCGCATGAAACCACTTTGTGGGCCGGATCCGGCCCCCGGGCCTTGTGTTTGACATGTCTGGTTTAGAAGATTAATGGTCATGCATTGCAAGGTATATTGTTGTTGTTAGCTGTGAAGTCGTGTCCGACCCATCGCAACCCTATGGACAATGTTCCTCCAGGCCTTCCTGTCCTCTACCATCTGCTGGAGTCCATTTAAGCTCACGCCTACTGCTTCAGTGACTCCATCCAGCCACCTCATTCTCTGTCATCCCCTTCTTCTCTTGCCCTCAATCTTTCCCAGCATTAGGCTCTTCTCCAGTGAGTCCTTCCTTCTCATTAGGTGGCCAAAGTATTTGAGTTTTAGCTTCAGGATCTGGCCTTCTAAAGAGCAATCAGGGTTGATCTCCTCTAGGACTGACTGGTTTGATCGCCTTGCAGTCCAAGGGACTTGCAGGAGTCTTCTCCAGCACCATAGCTCAAAGGCCTCAATTCTTTGGCGCTCGGCCTTTCTTATGGTCCAGCTTTCACTGCCATACATTGCAACTGGGAAGACCATAGCCTTGACTACACACACTTTTGTTGACAGGGTGATGTCTCTACTTTTTAGTGTGCTGTCTAGATTTGTCATGGCTTTCCTCCCGAGGAGCAAGCGTCTTTTAATTTCAAGGTATATTACTTGCTGAAAATATTTCCATTAATTTCCTTTAAAAAATAAATAAAAGCTCTTCCTCTGTTATAATAGTTCCAATAAACATACTTCTTACTTTCTGGAATTAGGGATAAAAAGTAAGGGAAACACACTTTCCAAAGTTAAAGAATTAAGTGTTTTGCTATGCATATAAAACCACATGCTTTTGTAAGGAGGAATTCAATACAATTTTCTGGGATCTTCGCTTTGAGTCCCTCACTCTTTCACAAATGCACTTGTCTGGCTAGGAACAAAGAAACAACTTTTCACTGTGATTTGAAACAAATATATTTCTTTGCTTGTTTAATTTTAAAAATGTATTGGTTGCCCATCTAACCGCAGGGTAACTCTGGGAGGCTTACAGTATTAACTTCTCCTTCCTTTCCTACAACAACAAGCTCATATGTCCACCCTTTATTACCTCCAAATAATTTTATTATCTCTTTCTACCTTCATATAGGATGGCATCAGTACTGGCACCTTAAACTATTTTTCACTCAATGGTATTGTCATGGTTCCGACAAATGCAGTACTTCAAAGAACGTCAAGGCATTGTTTACCTTAAAGAATCTTTTAATATAGTTGCATAGCTTCCACACGTACATATTGGAAATCTGAATTCTCCTCCCCTGAACACATCATGTCAAGCACAATTCCCTCCCTTAATTAAATGTCATAAATCACATTCTCCAATTAATTTAAAATGCAAACTTTCCCTCCTGTTTAACAACCCGCCAAATTCTTATCTTCTCTTATTACAAACAGTCTTGAGATACATTCTTCCTACTTCCCCCAGCGTCCACTAATTCTAACTCTAAAAGTAATATACAAGTTAAAGGAAGGCTACATCTCCCTGTGTTGTCAAGCAAGAACATCCGATGTTAGCAGCATTGACAGGTATTGATTAGAAAATTCAATAGTATCCCTAAACAGAGCATTTGTGTACATCTTCAAATGCTGAAATAGAAATAGTTACACATGTACTCTTGAAATACCCTATTTATCACTCTATATATTACAAATGAGTGGGACCAGTCCCAAGAGGCAAGTTATATGTTTCCTATTAAACAACATAGGTTTATAGGAAGGTAGCTAAACTCTTTGCCATGGCAATAGCAGTCAGAAACCACTGGCTCTGAACAAGAAACCAGCAAGATTCCAGCATAAAGAATATTTTTAGCTCAGGGTTAGAATTGAGGAGTTCTAGGTAATCTCTGATCTTGGTTGTTTGCTTGCAGATGTTTGCTTGCAAGAGAACAACCAAGCTCAGAGAATACCAAGGACTCCTCAGGTACAAGTATGCCTAGCTCCTGCTGGGAATATGCTTTTTTTTTAATCCTTGATATTCTGCATTTTAACATTGTTTTCTATTTTCAGAGGAAGGGATCTACAACTATAAATGCTTTAATAAATAACAGAAAATGATGTGCAAGTGCATGTGTGGGCAGGCAACTGACAGCAGCTTCTAAAGCAGTAATGAGAGCCTAGAAAAAGATGTGGCTGTGTTAATCATTCAAAAGAAGTACTTGATATGTATTCCTATCTGTATCCCTTTTGAAGGACTTGCATAGATTATGCTCTTCTGAGCTATGGAATCCATTGAAACCTCCTATTTCATTCCATTATCTGCCAAGTCAGTCAAATATATTTGGTCATGATTGTATTACTGCCTGAGGCAGTGAATGAACTACTGACAAGATGCTACAGATGAGCATAGCTTTCTCAGGCAGCAGCTCATTCATTACATTTAGGCATGTGCATCACACCAGTTGGAGATCAAACTCTAGTCCAAAGTGCTGCCATATTTATCTTTCTGACAAGTGCTTTTCCCCATTTTTTCCAAAGCCAAGTGCCTTCCTAATATGTGACTTGAGTACAATCCTAATACATTTTTCAACTTGCTGGTCCTGTGCAGTAGACTTAGTATTAAGAATCCATGGAGGCTTAAAAAAGATTTCCATAAAGTAAAACTTTATGTATCCACGTTAAATTGCCTCTGTAATTTAAGGAAAAGAGGCCCCCAAAGTTCAACTGAATGACTGTATCAGAGTATTTTTGATTGGATGAATGTTTTGCCTGTACTTTTGTCATATATATTTATCTTACTGCAGCCTTCTGAAAGCCCAGACGAAGATGCATCCTTTAGTGGAGTGAGCTATAACGAGAGTTGTTTTTACAAATGAACAAAACTCAGAGATAATCCATTGGCGGTGGGGCTGAAAATCTTTCCTAAAAGCAAAAACTGAAAGAAATATTTTGAGGATCAGGGTTACCCAAACATCTAATTGCCATCTAATTAAAGACATGTCTATGGTTTTGAAGATATTAGTCACTCCTGTGTGTTTTAATTGATTGAATGTGCTTCATTCCTAGAGAAATATTTTTTGCAGATTCGTGTCCCTATCCAATTAAGTATTTTTTTAAAAAAAAAACATTTCCAAGAAGGGCAAGGATGTGACTGATTGTTCTGAACAGCTTTTCCCTTTCTTTGAGACTAAGTAAAGAATCCATCTACCTTGATATTGGCAGCTTACTCCATGATAACATTTTGGTTGACCTAGATGTCTACTTCTTATTTGGGACATATGTTTCTGTGATAGGTGGGAACATATGAGTGAGATTAAAAGACATGTAGAGATTAAAGTAGAAGAGAGAGAGAAAGGAGAGAGATTAAGATGGAAGAGAAAGGGAGAGAGAGAGGGAGAGGGAGAGAGAGAGGGGGGGAGAGGGAGAGAGGGAGAGGGAGAGGGAGAGAGAGAGGGAGAGAGAGAGAGAGAGAGAGAGAGAGAGAGAGAGAGAGGAGAGAGAGAGAGAGATTATTCGACAGGATAGGCAGTAGGAAAACATCCCCCCCTTTCTGGGGACCAAAATTGATTAGGTTGTATGCAAGCAGCAAAGCAGTAGGGCCAAAAGTGCTTGGGTCTGAGACCACTCCTTTCCCTCACTTATTTTGTCATTCTTCCCTCACTGTCAAAGTTATGAGCTCATTATATATATGCAGTTGGATCTAGTGATTAAGGCACCAGGCTAGAAAGCAGGAGACCGTGAATTCTACTCCTGCCTTGGACACTTTTGAAAAAAAAAATCATCGGGTCTAGTCCAAGCCAGGAATAAACAAAATGGAGACTGCTTAGGAAAGAAGGTTCTGTTTATTGAAGAATAGAATCAACAGCATGTAGTTCTGGAAAAGCTGACAAAATGGGGCTGGGAGTGGTGGGTTATACCTCCTTTGGGCTTTATATTTGAGGTTCTTCCTGTTCCTGTGGCATGCACTTTGACCTGAGCTTGATTGTGCCCTTTTGGTATTCTAATGGTGGTGGGTTAATCCTATTATGTCCTAAAGGTCATGTCCTGTTTCTCTGGCACTGTGGCTGAAGGCATTTTGTTTATGAATAGGTGGTCCCAAATCTGCATTTGTAAAAGCTGGCCTGCTTGGGAGAAGGAGACTGGGGGCTAGATTCTGTCTAAGATTTTTTCTCCATTATTCCTTTGGGGAGATATAATGTTCTGCCTTTTTAAATATCCCCCCATATATTTTCTTCTCTAGGAAGATGGGTGGGTGCTGACTTCCAACAACATCTCCATCACTTTTCAGCAGAATTTCAGTTGTTCAGAGCTGCTGGGAAGTGCTACATGCTGTAAGTTTTGGAAGGGCTGCACCAAAAAAGTAGCTAGAGCCCTGATTGGTTTGCATTGTATTTGAACTGCATTTGGGGCCCTGATTGGATCTCCATCGCTTTTCAGCAGAATTTCAGTTGTTCAGTTTTGGAAGATTTCAGAATTTCAGTTTGCTGTAAGTTTTGGAAGGGCTGCACCAAAAAAGTAGCTAGAGCCCTGATTGGTTTGCATTGTATTTGAACTGCATTTGGGGCCCTGATTGGATCTCCATCGCTTTTCAGCAGAATTTCAGTTGTTCAGTTTTGGAAGATTTCAGAATTTCAGTTTGCTGTAAGTTTTGGAAGGGCTGCACCAAAAAAGTAGCGGCCCGCACGCCTAACGGTGCGCGAATTATATAACTAAAAACCAAAAACAGCAGTGGTACATTCAGGGCAAGTGCATCTCAGATTTGTTGTAACTCAGCATGTCTGGCTTAGTTCACTGCAACACTTGTTTTGCAGCTGTCTTTCGCAGTACCCTTTTCAAACTCGGAAACTGTCCTATCTGTAAACAAATCACTCATCTACAAGGACAGATTATTTATCTAGGGTCTGTAATCTTTGCTCTTCAGGCAGAAATTACATGTCCAGTTCAGCCCTTCTGCCCTACTGAGCCTCCATGCTATCAGCCCCCTCTACCACAAAGATCCTGCAGGAGAAGGGCAGTGTGGACAACCATGGGATCTGGCAGGGTGAGATCTGTGAACCATAAACCCAAAGCTTTTGCTGTGTCCCTGCACAACAGATACAGTGCCCTTTCTGACCTTAATAGGGACATTAAGGAGACAGGTAAAGGTATCTGTGATAATAACTCAAATAAGCAGGGGATCGTGGTCCAAGATGAAAAACTTGTTTTCGACAGAGAGAAGTGTGAATCTGGTATTACACACCAGTCATGCAAGAACAGAAAGGCATCCAAAAAGAGAAGCCACCTTCTGGTTGGTGATTCAATTATAAGGGATGTAAATTTAGGAAAGGACACAGAGGTTTTGAAAGAGGTCAGGTGTCTTCCAGGTGCTACTGCCAGTAGGGGCAAGAAGCGTATTTCTAAAATGATCAAGACTGCCAGCAAGGACTGTGATGTGGAGGCTATTGTACATCTTGGCACTAATGATCTGTCCCAAAAAGATGTACTCTCAATGCAGAATGATTTCCAGAGCTTGGGGCAGGAACATAGCAGAATAGGCTGTAAGCTTACTTTTTCAGAGGTTTTACCAGTGTATAAGGAGCAAATTGGAAAAGGCCAGCGTATAGCAGAATTTAATATGTGGCTAAAGGAGTGGTGTAAAGGAGAAGGCTTTGGTTATATTAGTCACGATGTCTGTAGCTGGTCCAATGAAAAAAATGTATAAAAGAGATGGTCTGCATCCATCCAAGAAAGGGACTGAGTTACTTAGCAATAAAATCACAGCTTTTTTGGAGGAACATTTAAACTAAATAATGGGGATAGTGAGTTAATTGATACAGAACATCACTGTCCCCGGCAATCTAAGAAAATAGGGGAAGCCAGGCACCACACAAGTTATGCAGCAAGTAAACACAGGGTCAGTCATAAAGGACTCAAATGTCTATACACTAATGCACAGAGTATGAACAGTAAGCAGGGTGAACTAGAAATTCAGGTAAATGAGGGCAGATATGATATTGTTGCCATTACGGAAACATGGTGGGACAAAACCTACAAATGGAACACACAGCTAGAGGGATTTAAACTATTTAAAAGAAACAGACTAAACAAAAGAGGAGGTAGAGTTGCTCTATATATAAGAAATAACTTTATCTCTACAGAAATAGAGCACAACAATGACGAAAACTGTAAACTTGAATGCATTTGGGTCAATATAAAAGGGGGGAAAATGACATTGCCATAGGTGTATACTATAGGCCGCCCAACCAAGCAGAGGAAATAGATGAACTTTTTGCTAGTCAGCTAACTAAGGTATGTAACAAGCACATCACAATAGTAATGGGGGACTTTAATTACCCTGATATCAACTGGGAGACAAACTCTGCACCAAGTGGAAGATCAAACAGATTCCTGTCAAACCTAGCAGACAACTTTCTCTCCCAAAAAGTAGAGAAGGGAACTAGGGGATTAGCCATATTGGATTTAATTCTCACAAACATAGATGAAATGATAGAAGGTGTCGAAGCCACAGGAACCTTAGGGGGAAGTGATCATGCAATATTGGAATTCAACGTTCTGGAGGCACAAGCAATAGAACACAGCCAAACTAGAGTCTTGGACTTTAAAAGAGCTAATTTCAATAAACTTAGAGAGACCATGGGAAGAATTCCATGGATGAGAATCCTAAAGGGGAAAACAACTCAAGAAGCTTGGGAAATTTTGAAAAGTGAGATAATAAAGGCCCAGTCTAGTACAATACCAACAAAGAAGAAAAATAACAGCTCTCAAAAGAAACCAGCATGGCTGCATAAAGAACTCTCTGATAAATTGAAAGATAAAAAGGACAAGTATAAGAATTGGAAAGAGGGGCACATAACTAAGTCAGAATATCAGCAAATAGCCCGTGCCTGCAAAGACGAAGTGAGGAAAGCTAAAGCTCAAAATGAACTAAGGCTTGCGACCAAAGTCAAAAATAACAAAAAATGCTTCTTTGAACATATAAACAACAAGAAAAAAATTAAGGAAATGATTGGTCCATTAGTGGGGGAAAGTGGCAAGAAGGTGACAAGCAATAGGGAGAAAGCAGAACTATTTAACTCATTTTTTGCATCTGTCTTTACACAAAGGGAAAAAACAGTCCAACCTACCAAAACCAGTGCCATAAAAAACAGAATAGAAACGCAAGTTAAGATAGGCAAAAAAATGGTAAGTGAGCACCTGTCCAGCCTAGACGAGTTCAAATCACCAGGACCAGATGGATTACACCCCAAAGTTCTCAAAGAACTGGCAGACGTGATCTCAGAACCACTGAGCAATATTTTTCAAAGATCCTGGAGCACTGGGGAACTACCAGAGGACTGGAAGAGAGCTGATATAGTTCCCATCTTCAAAAAAGGGGAAAAAATAGATCCAGGAAACTACAGACCTATCAGCCTGACTTCAATACCTGGGAAGATTCTGGAAAAGATAATCAAACAACAAATCAGTGAACACCTTGATGCAAACAAAGTCATCACTAAAAGTCAACATGGGTTTGTCAAAAACAGATCATGCCAGACAAATCTTATTACATTCTTTGACCAAGTGACAAAATTAGTGGACCAGAGGAATGCTGTAGATATAATTTACTTGGACTTCAGTAAGGCATTTGATAAAGTAGATCACAACCTACTACTTGATAAGATAGAAAAATGTGGGTTAGATAGCATCACCATCAGATGGATTCGTAGCTGGCTGACAGGCCGTACTCAGTGTGTGGTCCTCAATGGAACTGCATCTACATGGAAGGAAGTGTGTAGTGGGGTGCCCCAGGGCTCTGTTCTGGGCCCAGTGTTCTTCAATATCTTCATTAACGATTTGGATGAGGGGATAGATGGGAACTCATCAAATTTGCAGACGACACCAAGCTGGCAGGAATAGCCAATACTCCAGAAGATAGGCTTAAGATACAGAAGGATCTGGACAGACTCGAACACTGGGCACTATCTAACAAAATGAAATTCAATGGTGAAAAAAGTAAGGTTCTACATTTAGGCAGGAAATGCACAGGTATAGTATAGGTGGTACCTTGCTCAATAGTAGTAACTGTGAGAGGGATCTCGGAGTCCTAGTGGACAATCACTTCAATATGAGCCAGCAGTGTGCTGCAGCTGCCAAAAAAGCCAACACAGTGCTAGACTGCATTAACAGAGGGATAGAATCAAGATCAAGTGAAGTACTAATACCACTTTACAATGCAGTATTCCACACCTGGAATACTGCATCCAGTTTTGGTCACCACGATGTAAAAAAAATGTCGACACTCTAGAAAGGGTACAGAGAAGAGCAACAAAGATGATTAGGGGACTGGAGGCTAAAACATATAGGGAACGGTTGCTGGAATTGGGTATGTGTAGTTTAACGAAGAGAAGAGTGAGGGGTGACATGATAGCAGTGTTCCAATATCTAAGGGGCTGCCACAAAGAATAGGGAGTCAAGCTATTCTCCAAAGCACCTGAAAGCAGGACAAGAAGCAACGGATGGAAACTAGTCAAGGAGAGAAGCAACCTAGAACTAAGGAGAAATTGCCTGACAGTTAGAACAATTAACCAGTGGAACAACCTGCCTCCAGAGGTGGTGAATGCTCCAACACTGGAGGTTTTTAAGAAGAGACTGGACAGCCATTTGCCTGAAATGGTATAAGGTTTCCTGCCTGAGCAGGAGGTTGGACTAGATGACCTCCAAGATCCCTTCCAACTTTATTATTATTATTATTATTATTATTATTATTATTATTATTATTATTATTATTATTATTATTATTATTATTATTATTATTATTATTATTATTATTATCATGAAAGCCAGCAAAGTAACCTTGGGCCAGTCACTTTCTCTCAGACCATTTTCCTTCACAGAGTCATTGTTGTGGGGAAAATAGGAGGAGGAAGTTGTGTTAGATATGTTCGCTGTCTTGAGTAATTTATAAAAATAATAAAGGTGAGAAATAAATAAATTGCAGGAGAACTTTAAATCTAGAATGAATAGCCAATAAACTGGAAACTGCCTCCCTTATTTGAAAGGGCTATTCAAAAAATATAAAACTAAAAAAAAAGATGAACACATGGAACCAAAATATGCACATCTTCGTATCTCTGATATATGTGCGCATGCATGGTTTGCCTTTCACTTTATGCACTTATAGTAGAAAATAGCAAGTTTTCTTGCAGCACTAAGATAGCATGGATTGGCCTGATATGTGCAAACTAACCCCTGTCCCAGAAATGTAGACAAGGTCATCACTGAGTGTCAATCACATGCCTAGGAGGTCACTGGATTAGCTTGTCAGTTCCTGACAGCTGCAGTTCTCACCTACAGGTATTAACCCTTTTTCCAAAAGGAGGAGAAACATATGCTGTAAGTTTTTAGAGGTCAAAGAGCTTGCAGAGGACAATTTCTGCAATGCATTTGAGTAAATAAACTGTCAGCTGCAGCTTATTCTGACACTGATATAATGCATTTTAAAACAATTGGAAGCAATTTCTCTGATGGGGCAGTGTTCCTTTACCAATATAGAATAAATACTCAAGGACAGATTTCAAAGCAAATTAACACAGAGACAAAAAATGTGCATACTGTTATGCACACTGATGGTTCCATCTGCAGGAGATTTATTAGATGCTTCTCACATCGCAAAATGATAAAAATCAAGGGTGATTATATATTCTAATGTGGCCCTTCACCTTGTCCTCTCCACATTGACCAGGCCATGACTGCACAATAATGTTTTATCAAGTGGTTTATGCTGTTTTACACAACAGGAAACTTGTCTGTTCAATACTAGTTCCTTAATCAAATTAAGCATTTGCACTGCATCTTCAGCATATCTACACAACATGGGGGAAGTCATACGAGAATTGACCTAAACCACAGTCCAATTTACTGTATTTTATACAATTAAACACAGATGGAGGATAGTTACAACTTGATATGTAACTCTGTATGCATATATGTATGTATGTGTAAAGCATTTAGTAGTAGTTTATTTGTGAACAAAGACTAAAGTGATACAACACCATCACATAAAGCTAAAATAAAGGTAAAGGTAAAGGTTCCCCCGCACATGCATGCTAGTCGTTTCCGACTCTTAGGGCCGGTGCTCATCTCCGTTTCAAAGCCGAAGAGCCAGCGCTTGTCCGAGGACGTCTCCGTGGTCATGTGGCCGGCATGACTAGACGCCAAAGGCGCACGGAACGCTGTTACCTTCCCACCGTAGTGGTTCCTATTTTTCTACTTGCATTTTTACATGCTTTCGAACTGCTAGGTTGGCAGAAGCTGGGACGAGTAACAGGCACTCACTCTGCTACGCGGCACTTGGGATTCGACCCGCCAAACTGCCGACCTTCTGATCGACAGGCTCAGCGTCCTAACCCACTGAGCCACCACGTCCCTTAAAGCTAAAATAGTTAAGATTAATAAAATGTATAATATATCCAGATAAACATCTGATAAATCTTTCCAGCATTAAACCCAGAGCCCTCTCACAGCAAATGCATCCTTCTAGACATTTCTGGAGAGAAGACTAGAAGAAAACATTTGTGATTTCTAGCCAATCTAAAGACTACAGAAAGGTATTATTACACTAATTCAGAACTCTAGGTTTGATGCAGAAGTGCAACAACACATCTCTTGTTTGCTCTGGTCCCTTGGGCACAGGTGATCTTGGAATGGAATGTTATTACACCTTCTCTCCAAACAATGAATGGCAGAACTCTTTAAGTCTAGACCAGAGGTGTCAAACTGCTGGCCCACAGGCTGGATGTGTCATGCCAAAACTGTGCCCACCCCATTGCCAGCAATGGGGAAAAAAAGTTGTGATACGTCGCAACACATCACATGTTGTTGTGAGTTTGACACCCCTGGTCTAGACAGGTAATGAGGTAGTATGAAAGATCTACCAGAAAGAGTCTGCTATAACAATAATGAAAACTTTTATTCCTATTTCTCTGTAGTCCAGGTCAAAGCTCTGTAGCTTTGTTTTTAAGGTGGATTTTTCAAACCTAAGTACTATGGAATAAGAGACTACAATATGCCTTTCTTCCAAGACAAAACAGAACAAAGTTATCAGTTAAATCTAACTAGTCCAAAGTCTTTCCATTGATTTTAGCTAACATTTTAATGGTCAAGATTCATATGAGCCTCCATAAAGGAAAGGGCAGTTTTGCAATGCAGAAGACCATTTAAGATATGTCAAGAGAGTATGTAACATAATTCTGATAAGTACTAGTAACACTCTTCTTCATAAATAAAGCATTCTTCGACGGACAATTTTTCTCCTCTGAACAAAAATGCTGCTAAAGTTATTACGTTCTACCTTAGGCCCAGATTTGTCAGAGATAAAATGATTGTATCTTTAATACTGAGAGGGTGGATATGGATTTTTGGGCAATCTTTGTTGGAGAAACTCATTTTTAGATACAATCTCAATGATGGAAATAATACAAAAGTTTAAAAGAAGAGGAACAAGTAAGTATCTTTGCTTAGATTCTTTTAAGATGAATATTGAATCAGAAATCTCTGAAGGTAGTGCATTTAACCTGTATGTACTGTAGATATTTTTTTTTACTAATCTGTAATTGATGTACACATAATTGAGGTCCAGAACTAAAACCAGAATTATCCCAACAGAATTTTCCTCAGCCATATACATTTTGGTCTACAATTTCAAATCAGGCAAACCCAATCCTCCTCTTTCTTTTACATTTGATATATTTAACTCATGTTTCAGAGAGAGGGGTGGGGGGTGGGGAGAGAGAAACAGATCTTATTTGTTTTAAGATTTAGGATTTTACTGTTTTGTTTTAAAACTATATTTGATAGACTTGTTTCATTTTATTCATTATTTCAAAGGAAAAAATTACCATGCTTATGTATAACTGCATGCAAACTAGAAATAATATGCTATTACTATATTTATATGCTATTGTTTCTTTGATGCTTTGTGTAGTGGCTCCTTTATATACATTTAGTTAAACTTTATTTTATGAAAGCTATCTTTAAAGAAAAAAAATTAAAAGGCAGCTATTGTATTTCAGAGAGATAGAGAGTAGGTGAAACTGATGGACAGATGAGTCCATGGTGAGAGGAACAGAAAGAGAAAGATGCTTCTGGCTTGTTATGAGATGTCAGATCACTGTATGACTTGCATTCATACACACCAGCATGAAATGACACCAAGCTCTGGAGAGCAGTGGATAACTAAGTCTATTCTTGCTATATTCCTATATTTTTCAAAAAAAGATGAAGCATTATTCAAGGTGAAAATAATGTTGGAGTTTATTCTGTGTTGCACTTGAACAGTTGGCTTAATTTCAGAGAAAAGACACTCAAGGAATAACATTGTCCAAGCCAACTCACACTAATGAAAGGCTCAAGCTTCAAGTTTGGCAGAGGCAACATATGCAAAGGTGTATTTATGCAGACAGTTGTGTGCACAGACTTTCAAATCAAGCTCTCCAATTCTTACAATAACAACAACAACAACAACAACAATGTTGGAAGGGACCTTGGAGGTCTTCTAGTCCAACCCCCTGCTCAGGCAGGAAATCCTATAGCATTTCAGACAAATGGCTGTCCAGTCTCTTCTTAAAAACTTCCAGTGTTGGAGCATTCACAGCTTCTGGAGCAGGTTGTTCCACTGATTTAGCAAAAAACAGTTGCACATGTACACAGACTGGCAATTACAGTGCTATAGATTGATATATTAACATATTTTTAAGTTAAGCTTTTATTTGACAGCTCTGAACAATGTTTGTCATGCACTCTGTCTAATTAGGTATCCAAGGTACTAATCCTTCTTGTTTAAACACATGTAACAAAAAAAGTGTTACAATTTTTTAAAAAATATATAATACATTATATTATGAAATCAATATAACCCCGCAAAGAATTTTGCAGTATTTGATTAAGGTGCTACTCAAACAGTTTCCTCTTCATTAGAATAACAATGCATTTAGATTTAAATAACATGCTTCATCAGAATAACTAAATGTTGAGCTATTTACCATTGTCTTGTATCTGTCATATCTGTTCTTTTTTTGAAAGTACCAATTGGTTTTGGACAAAAATGTAACTGCAGCAATTAGAATGGATAAATACTTTTATTTTCCCAGGAGATGTTGAAACATATTATGTTAATCCATTTGCCTCAGTATAGTGAAGTTTGCTTTTAATTAAATAGATAAGGCTAGTTTTAATGAAGTCTCCGGGAAATGTGAATGCTGAAAGTTATTTTTATCAAAACAAACTGCTAATGTCTATACTATTATTCTAAACTAGGCAATACATTAGAGGTGCTATTTCATCTATCATATATTCTATCCATTCATACAATCACAATTATGTTCAGCAGGATTTGGCAGGCCTTAATTCAAGTACAATAATAGGTTGCTTGCTAAAGATTAGTTAGCATCATTAACTGATAAATGATAAAGAAGATCAATGAAGATGTTCTAGAAAGTGTCTTAATAATAAAAAATGATAAACATATAGTTGAATGATAGTTAGTAAAAGTTAGCTGAGAGCAATTAGGACCCAGTGATGATCATTTTGCATCTTTAGGAAACCAGGGTATGAAATAAGAACTTCCATTTGAGAGTTTTTTAGTTACAGAGCTTTGTTCTTTCTGAAGAGAAGGGAGAGGGCAGAATTCCTGGCTTGAGAATGAAAATTTTTATTTTTATTTATTTTTATTCCATTTATATCCTGCCCTTCTCCGAAGACTCAGGGCTGTCGAGCCCCTCGGGCTCGACATGCTCGCCGGGAGGGAGTTCCGGTCGCCGCCCGCAGCCCGCAGCCACAGCCGAAGCCGCGCCTGACAGCTGCTCGGTTCTTAACAGCTGATCCGCGGCCGAGGGAAGCTCCGGCCGCAACAGTCCGATCAGCTGCTTGGCTACCAGGAACCTCGGCCGACATCGCCGGAGCCGCCCCTGCTCTCACAGCTGATCGGCGGCCGGCTCAACTAGCTGCTCGGCGGCTAGCGAGGACCCCGGCCGTCAACACCCGGGCCGCGCCTGCTCACACGGCTGATCGGCGGCCGGCTCGACCAGCTGATCGGTGGCTAACGAGGACCCCGGGCGTCAACACCAAGGCTGCGCCTGCTCGCAGGCTCCAGGAGTGGCTACGGGTCGCAGTCGAACTGGAGCCTTGGTAGGAGGGGCCAACTGTCTAGCCCCTCGGGCTCGACATGCTCGCCGGGAGGGAGTTCCGGTCGCCGCCCGCAGCCCGCAGCCACAGCCGAAGCCGCGCCTGACAGCTGCTCGGTTCTTAACAGCTGATCCGCCGGTTGTATGAACCCCCGTGCAAGATTTTTGTCGATGTAATTCCGGAGTTCTGTCATCTCCCGTGGGGTCATGGCATACATCCGGGGCTTAGGAAGTTTGACCCCCGGCTCCAGCTCGATCGCGCAGTCCGTCGGTCGATGGGGAGGTAGGAGATCGCATTCTTGCTCACTGAACACCTCGAGGTATTCGGCATACTCTGGCGGTACGTGTACTTCTGCCCCAGCCCTGCAACTCTCCTCCAGCTTCCCTAGCGGGCCAGACAGCCCTGGCCGCTCATGTTCAGGGGGCTGTGGCCCAATCCCTAAGCGGAGGTGTCGACAACCCCCCTCCCACCAGATGGTCGGGCCCCACCTGTCCAGCCACGTTAGCCCCAGAATCACCTCCTCCGTCATAGAGGGCACCACAATAAATCGTAACCGTTCCCAGTGCTCCCCCATATCCAGCCGCACGAGTTCTGTGACATGGGTGATAGGCACCCCCCCCAGAAGAGACCCATCCACCTGCTGGAAGCGTATTGGATTCCTTAGCCATACCACCCTAATACCCAGTTTAGCCACCACCTTCCGGCTAATGAGACACCTCGTGCTGCCTGAATCGATTAAAGCCTTAACCTCCACCACCTCCCCCGTGGCGGGGTTTGTTAACGTAACCGGGACTGCAAATGGGCTAACCGAGGCACTTACCATGGGGTCCTCCTCTGGTCTATCCCCATGCCCGTACAACTCCACGTCCACATCGATGGCACTGTCTCCTTCCATCTGGCCACTTCCTCCTGATGTTGACTCCACAGCCTGCCGGGAAGCCCGGGAACGCTCTGTAAAGCGCCCGGGGGTTGTGCTCCTTGCCGGAGTTGCTGCCGCGACCACCCTGGATGCAGGTATTGGGCAGGCGGCCACGCGGTGTCCCGGCTGATCGCACCTGAAGCAACGCAGACCGGACCGCGGGGGCTGGACGGTAGGACCCAGCGACGAAGGTGACGGCTTCTGCACCTGGCCCTGTGACCTTGGCGGGACCTGACGGGGGTCTCCTACGGGCCGCACACGGCGTTGACAACCTCGTAGGGCCACATCCAGTTCGACTGCGACCCGTAGCCACTCCTGGAGCCTGGGAGGGATTCCCCGGACGATACAAGCCCGTAGGAGGTAATCATCCAGACCAGCCCGGAACTGATGAACCAGCATCCTCTCTGGCCAGGAACTGAGCCTGCCGGCCACTTCACGAAAGTCCTGCACATAGACTGTGGCTGGACGGCCATTCTGCCGCAGGCCAACGATCTCAGCCTCCGCTCGATGCGTGCGCGTCACATCCTCGAATCGCGTACGCAGAGCTTCGAGGAGAAGGCCAACGTCCCCCAATTCACGGTCACGGTCACCGTAAAGGTTCACCACCCAAGCCGCTACTTCCCCTTGTAATGCCGTAGTGACAGCCATCACCATTCCCCACTGGGATGTATATAAAGGTCCATACTGGTCCAAATGGTGGATGGCTTGTCCGAGGAACAGGGCTAAACGATCAGGGTTGCCGTCAAAGGTTACGGGCAGCGGTGGTGGGCCCCAAACCGCAGGCCCTCCCCAAGGACCTGCCGGGCCTCCCAGTCTCTGTGCAACCCCTGGTTGTTGCCACCCCAGCACTCCTGCGGGCACAGCACCCCCAGGTCTTGTTCCCCCAGGCCCTGGGGGCCCAAGTCAGGAGCAGCCGCCGGTCCCGGCGGTGGAAGGCCTGGGACCTGCGGGGCGCCAGGGGCCTGCGGGGCCCGAAAGCGGGGACTCGCCAAGCGGAACCGGGCTTGGCTTCTGCGTCCCGAGTCGGGCCTGGTCGTTCCGGGTATGTGTCCATCTACCGGTCTCCAGGGTGGTGTCACTAGGGGTCCACGGCGTCCACCCTCCGCCTTCCACCCTCCCCTTAGCCAGGTGGGACAGCATGTCTTTCCGGCCGCAACAGTCCGATCAGCTGCTTGGCGGCTACCAGGAACCTCGGCCGACATCGCCGGAGCCGCCCCTGCTCTCACAGCTGATCGGCGGCCGGCTCGACCAGCTGATCGGTGGCTAACGAGGACCCCGGGCGTCAACACCAAGGCTGCGCCTGCTCGCACGGCTGATCGGCGGCCGGCAGCGGGCCTTGCCATGCATGGGGAAGCCACGCCAGCCGTAACAGCTGTGCGGCGGCTTGAAACGGGTGTGGGCCAAGACACCGGGTTGGTGGAGGGGAGCACGTTAGGGATTCCAGGGGGTGAGGGGGGAAGATATTGTACTTACACCTTCTTATGCGCTGTATGGACTTTGGCGCCAGAGGCGGAAGCGGGGCGTAGGGCGACAGGATGAAGGGGTGGAGTTTTACGCAGATGCTGGTCTGCGTAGAGGAAGGTGGGGCTGACGGGTGGGGCTGTCGGGTGGGACTATTACCCAATTAGTAAAGACATTTAAAAGGAGCGTTGGGACGAGTGATTCCCAACGCTGACTTTATTCATGTTTAGAGATCCTGCTATTAAAGGTACTCTTTCCAGTCATCCGTACTTCGTCGTGGTTTTTCTCGTGTGCTTGTGATCCGGCGAAGACGAGGATTTGACAAGGGCAGCTTACAAGCTTAGCAGTAGCCTTCATTCTATGTATATGCCTGCTTATTAGGGCTTTCACACACCCCCAAGCGGCATTATTACAAAGTCAGCTTAATTGCCCCCAACAATCTGGGTCCTCATTTTACCTACCTCAGAAGGATGGAAGGCTGAGTCAACCTTGAGCCTGGTGGGACTCAAACCTGCACTAATTGCAGGCAGCTGGTGTTACTTAAGGAGGCATTAGCCCACTGTTCCACCAAGGCTCTTGTTATGATTCAATAGCTATGATGGCTTTATGATTCAGTAGCTATGATGATCATGTGAAGTGTTAATACTGCTTTACTGCCTTGGTAAAACCACACCTGGAATATTGCATCCAGTTTTGGTTTTCACGATGTAAAAAAGATGTTGAGACTCTAGAAACTCAGAGAAGAGGAAGAAAGATGATTAGGGGACTGAAGGCTAAAACATATAAAGAATGGTTGCTGGGATTGGGTATGTCTACTTTAATGACGAGAGGAATAGGGGTAGTTATCATAGACATGATAACTGTTCCAATATCTCAGGGGTTGCCACAAAGTATGTGAAGGCAAAACAGGAAGCAATGGATGGAAAATAATCAAGGAAAGAAACAACCTAGAACTAAGAAGAAATTTCCTGATAATTAGAACCAGTGGTGGGATTCAGCTGTTTTGCACGGGTTCAGTAGAATCAGTAGCTAATTCTTTCTTGACTTTGGTGAACTGGCTGATGCCCTGGCCCTTTTTTGCAACGCCCAGAACAGACTGCCGGAAGTGCGTGGATGCCACTTCCGGAAATCCATTCTGAGCCGGGGAGGCCTCCCAGGCCCAAAATGGCTCACCGGAACTGTGTGAATGCCACTTCCAGAAATAGGAGGCCCAGAACAGACTTCTGGAAGCAGTGTCCATGCAGGGAACCAGTTGTTCAGGTATTTGAATTCCACCCCTGGTTAGAAGTATTAATCAGTGGTACAGCTTGCCTCCAGAAGTTGTGAATGCTCCAACACTGGAAATTTTTAAGAAGAGATTGGACAACCATTTGTTTGAAATGGTATAGGGTTTCCTCCCTGAGCAGGGGGTTGCACTAGAAGACCTCCAATGCCCTTTCCAACTCTGTTATTCTGTTATTCTCCTTCCAATTCTCCCTGGTTTGCCTCTACTTTGGGTAAAACTTTGATTAGTTTGCCTTTTGCAAGTCTTTCAATCTGTGAATACTTCAACTTACTGATCAATGTTCTGTTCTGTTATTTCTGATTCTGTATGTTGTTCTTTCAAGAACTGGTGTGTTCTTTTCAGTTATCCTTCTTTCATTGGCTTGATTTGCAATAACATATCATTATTTCTTTGTTTTCTACCTCTGTCTGTTTGTGCTGGGTAAACACCTTTTCTTCTAGTAGTTCTGCAGCTACTGGCTCTGGTTGCTCAGACAACAGACCTGAATCCTGTAGCCCATTTTTCACCAGATGTCTTGTAAAATTCCAGCACCTAGTACAATCTTTGTTGACCCAGGGACGAACAAGCTGATTTGGGTTTCTGTATTATACATCTCACCATATTGTTTATAGGTTAGGGTTAGAGTTAGGGTTAGACTCCTCTGGTGAGTAGGTATCACTGAACCTCTGGCATAGCTCTCATCTTCCTCAGAGCACATAAGTCCCACAACCACATCATGATACTGTCCCACTGAGGATTATTATTATTATTATTATTATTATTATTATTATTATTATTATTATTATTATTATTATTATTATTATTGTTGTTGTTGTTGTTGTTGTTGTTGTTGTTGTTGTTGTTGTTGTTGCTGTTGTTATTGTTATTTCTAGTAGTAAGATTTCAATTTCCAATTTGCCTCATGTAATAAAGTTGTCAATGCTAAATTTGAAAAATTTCTGCCTATATATAAATCCATTTATTCATGTGTTTGATTATAAATGAATACACATATACTGGTTTTAAAGCCACACTATCTTTTATTTTTAATCTTATAATTCCATACTACCACAGCATCACAAATCCCTTTGAGGTTTATCTTCATGGTATTTTATATTCAGAGAGTTCAAGAAGGAGGACTTTGAATTTATATCTTAATTTACTAATTTGAGTTAGGAAAGCACAATGACTTCCTTTTTTCCCATTTTAAAATATTATATTAGAAGCTTTATTTGGAATTATTTTTCTTCAACCTTCCTTCCTTCCTTCCTTCCTTCCTTCCTTCCTTCCTTCCTTCCTTCCTTCCTTCCTTCCTTCCTTTCAAAAAATGTTCAAAATGACCCCATTTTTTCAAGTTTAATATAAATTTATAGTTAATGATAATAATTATTACTAGACTGAAAAATAAATATGAAGGAATATTAACAAAGGATAAAATAACAGAATATATACCAATACCTAATCTAACGGCATTACAAATTCAAATTTAATAATTCCAGGCTCAAACTCAAGACTACACAACAACAATTGCTCCTGAATATCTCAGAAGAAAGTCTGCCAGCAGAAAGCATGTGTTTTCCTTATCCAGCTGATACAGCTCTTAATCTGTAACCTCTTAAATCCTTGTACAAATAATGCTGTATGCCAGAAGGCAAAGGCACAATACCTTGGCCTTAAAGAGGTTTACTGCTGCAGAAAGGGAAAAAATGCTTCTGCAGCAAGCAAATCGAGCTGTTGATAGGACATTTTATCACACAAGGAGGACTTGTGAAATATGCAGTTTTAAATATTTACATTTAGACAAAACCAGAACTTTTTAAATTAGATCTTATGGACATTCAACTAGAAAAGGCTCATGGACAATTGGATTTATATACTGTATGGTAACTACAGTGAGATTCTTAAATGCACAGAGAGGGAAGACTATAGAAACCTTAATATTTAAGGCATTAATCAATGACATTGCTTATTTGGTACTTTCATATTAAGAAAAATTGGAAAATAACTTCTATTTTAAGTACTTCACATGTTCAGTGCAGATCTTATTTAACTTCCAATTATGCTGCACTTAACAATTGTGATGGCTATAAATATTCATTAATTTGATTCTGAGCCAACCCATAGCCCAGGACCACAATAAGCCCCATGTGCACATTTTTTCTGAAAAGCTCATCAGGTCTTCTGAAATCAAGATTATCAAGGTTAGTGTATCTTGCTACCATTTTTTATGTTCCTCTTTTTATGAAATGGTCCCATCTTGTTTGCATCATAATCTTATATGATCCAAAAACTCTTAAGGTTACTTCTTCTTTTGTTCACAAAGTAGAAAAACATGGCTTAAATGACTACATAAAAAAAGCAAAAATGACTCTGCTGAATGAGGTGAACAAGGGAAACCTCTTGAAAACAACGAGATTGAAAGCAGAATATCAAAAGGAAACAATTGAGCATCAAGTTTCTAACTGGAAAAAGAAGCCTATGCACAGTCAATACCTGAAGGACATTGAAGGAAAGATAGATACAATGCTAACATGCAGGGCTTTTTTTTATCATAGAACGCTCAGAACGGAGTTCCGGCACCTTTTTTGGAACCTTGTAGGGTAGGCAAGGCGGGTTGTATGACATGCGTGAGTTCCGGCACCTTTTTCTTTTACAAAAAGAGCACTGCTAACATGGAGATGGTTGAGATCAGAGATGTAAAGAAAGAAACTGAAGGCTTTGTTTTGGCTGCCCAAGAACAAGCCCTGCAGACCAGATCAATGAAAGCAAAAATTCAACATATTAGTAACAGCAGATGTCACTTATGCAATGAGAAAGATGAAAGAGTGGATCACTTTTTCAGTGGCTGCAGCAAAATCTCACACACTGATTATCTACATCATGTTCAACTTGCCAAAATGAGACATTGGAAGCTTTGCCAGAAGTTTTGGTTTGAATGCAGCAAAAATTCCTGGGAACACCAATTTGACAAAGTTCTTGAAAATCAACAGGTTAAGATCTCGTGGGACTTTCAAATTCAAACAGACAGACCTCTGGCCCACAACCTGCCTGTCCTCACTATTGCAGAAAAGAAAAAAAGTCTGCTTCATTGATATTGCAATATCAAGTGATGCATGAATTGAAGAGAAACAACTAGAAAAAATAATGAAATACCATGATTTGCAAATTGAAGTTGAGGAGGAGGAAAGAGGAAGAAATCAATGGTTGTATTAATAGTAATAGGAGCTCTTGGAGCAATACCCAAAAGATTGCTAGATACATGGAAATTTTAAACTTATCAGACCTGAATATTTTGCTTTTGCATAAAAACCACCTTACTTGGAACTACCTATATACTCAGATGTTACCTTAACAGCTCTTGGGTCTTTGGTTAGGACTTCAACTGTTACGTTTTTACCAATTGCAGACTGTGAATCGAATTGAAGATTAATTCTTAAATAATAGTAAGCTGAATAATGGCTATAAAATATTTGTGACAATTTTAGCTAAAAAGCAGAACATATTTTACAAGATTTTATCCATGAAGATCAATGTAGTTTTTTTAAAAAAAACCTAAGAGATAATATTAAAAATGTTTTTAATTTATTGAAGTACTTGGAGCATCAGAATAAGAAACAAGCTGTCTTAATATTTATTGATGCAGAGAAAGCTTTTGACAATTAAACTGGACTGCTCTGTTTTTGAAAGATTCTGAAAGATATTCCATTTTGGAATATGGATGTTATTACCTGGGTGAAATTGATATATACTTTACAAAAAAGAATAAATAATTGTGAATAGGGAAATGACCAAGCCCTGTAAAATACAGAAAGGAACAAGGAAGAGATGTTAATTTTCTCCATTTTGTTTATTCTGACTCTTAAAGTTTTGAACAGAGATATGAGACAAGACCATATAATTGCTGGAGTGAAAGTTAGAAAAAGAAGTCTATAAATTAAGGGCATCCACCAATGATTTAGTTCTAATTTTGAAGAACCCTTTAGGAGGGATAGCCTATTAATGGAGATAATTTGGTGCATTGATGCACCAACAAAGATTGGGTTATAACAGTCAAATATATCAATAAAAAAAATAGTTAAAAGCTTTTTTTACAATTTAAAAGAAAACTTTTTGAAAATGATATACCATTGGTTTATGATATCAGAGAAGTTGTTTAACATTTATAAAGATACTTGTAATCACTGTTGAAAATGTGAAAAACATGAAGGGACATTTTATTGTACATGGTAGACTTGTGAAAAGTGATGCACAGAGTTTTAAATATTTACATTCAGGTAAAACCAGAACTTTTCTTACAGTATTAGTACTGTTGAAAGAAAAATCTTCAGGTCCAGTCCAAGCTGGGAATAAACAAAATGGAAGCTATTTGGAAAGAAGGTTGTTGTTTATTTTGTTGCCACAAACTTCAGTGACAGCAGCATGTTTCTGGGGTTGCTGACAAAATGGAGCTGGGAGTGCTGGGTTTTTCTTGGGCTTTTGTGTTTGGAGTTGTTCCTATTCCTGTGGCATTGTATTTCAGGGTCTTCCTGTTCCTGTGCAATGAACTTTGACCTGAGGTTAAGTGTACCCTTTTGGTATTCTAATTGTAGTAGGTTAATCCTATTATGTCGTAAAGGTCATGTCCTGCTTCCCTGGGGCTGGGGCTGATGGCTATGTCCTGTGTTGGATTTTTAGGTGAGGGGTTGCTGGTTTTGATCCTATCAGTCTGCTGTTATTACCTATCAAATCTTGCTCCAAGGGATTTCAAGGGATGTCTTGAAATGTCTTAAATCTTCAAGGGATGTCTTAAATGTCTTAAATCTTCAGACAGTACTTGCTCATGAATGGGGCCTCAGTCTTTCTGAATGGTATTATCAAATCTGTATTTCTACAGAGATGACCTACTTAGTTTCTGTTTGGGGCTATTAAGAAAAAATGGGCCTACTTTTCTGCCTTTAAGATCCTTTGGGGAAATATAAAATTCTGCCTTTTTTAATATTCACCAAAATATTTCCTTCTCTAGAAGGGTAGATGGGTGCTGACTTCCAACACAACTTATGGACATTCAGCTAGAAAAGAGTCATGGACAATTGGATTTAAACAGTATATGGTAACTACAGTGATGTTATACATATGCACAAAGAGGGAAAACTACAGAAACACCAACAACAGAGGGATGGTTTGTGAAGATTGCTCCATTTTACAAAAATGGCTAAATTGATTTAATTGTAGGAAACTACAATTATTTTTATAAAAGACTAGAGACCTTTTACAGACTTTTGCTGAGAATGGATAAAAACAAACTGGTAACTTGGGAATTTATTGATTAAAAGGGTTTGTTTGCGAGAAGAAAACTGTGATATGCAATAAGGTAGGGTAGAAATGGTAATTGCTCTGTTTGTAACTGATCCAAGGGAGATTAGAAGTTTTTTCTTTAGATATCTTTCTCTTTTTTGGTAGTTTTTGTCATTTGTCACTTTTTATTTTTATCTTTTATAATCTTTTATTCTGTTTCTTCTTCTATGTTTCTATGCTTTTTAAATCTTTGCAAAATCTTATTTAAATAAAAATTTATTTTTTTAAAAAAAAAAGATTAGGCATTTGGTTTTGGAGATTCAAATATTCAGAAGACCATCAGATAGCAATAAAGAGATTTTTGCATTTCTTTGCTGTTATCTAGCTGGCATCTTTATTTATATAATTGAGTTTTGCAGTTATTTCCTACTATTTTTTATTTTTTTATTTATTTTAATTCCATTTATATCCCGCCCTTCTCCGAAGACTCAGGGCGGCTTACAAGCTTAGCAGTAGCCTTCATTCTATGTATATGCCTGCTTATTAGGGCTTTCACACACACCCCAAGCGGCATTATTACAAAGTCAGCTTAATTGCCCCCAACAATCTGGCTCCTCATTTTACCTACCTCGGAAGGATGGAAGGCTGAGTCAACCTTGAGCCTGGTGGGATGCGAACCTACACTAATTGCAGGCAGTTGGTGTTACTTAAGGAGGGATTAGCCCACTGCTATGCCTGTTTATGGAAATCTCTTCTCCTTGGTTGCTACTTACGGTATATTTCTCTAGCATTATCCCAGAACCTCCTAGGTATATATCAAGCCACTTATAATCTTAAGAATCAATCTTAAGAATCAGATTTGCATACAACATGATGCAAGAGAAACTGATCATGACAGGTAATTTTATCTGGTACAGATGCATTCAGATTATCCTTTAAAAAAACTGAAATAGGAAACTTTTCCTTCCACATTCATTCAGCAGATGGCTAAATATTCTCATGTTTCCATGCAGAGAAGGAAAAGAGGAAAATCTAGGCCTGTGGTGGAACACTAGTTACATCTAAAACTTTACAAGAGAAATTAAGCAGGGGAAGAAAGCAAGATAAATTAAGGAAGTTGTGATAAATACCCCCCTCTCTTTTTGATAGATTCTTCTTCCATTTTAAAATATTGTTTTCCTCTCTATTGACCATAAAGAAGAGAATTAGATAGGAAGCTCCAATTTAGGACCTTCTTGCATAATAGGATGGGGGGGAGTGTCAGTGAGATCTAATTAGGGATGGCCTCCAACCATAAAGTTTCCCATCTATGATGAATGCAACATTGATATAGCCCAGACATGCCAAACGCATGATATCACGTGACGTCGTGCAACATATCGGGATGGTTTTGCCATTGCCGGCAATGGGGTGGGCGCGGCTTCTGCATGACACATCCAGTCCACTGGCTGGCAGTTTGACACCCCTGATATAGCCCATCTTCCAAATTGCCATAATCTCAGTTATGTTTGAGTAAATGGTCTTCCTTCCTTCCTTCCTTCCTTCCTTCCTTCATTCATTCATTCCTTCCCTCTCTCCTTCCCTCCCTCCCTCCATTTGAATCATGTGTAGTCCTTAAAAAAGCGTGATATTAAATAAAGTTCAAAATTATATGTGAGCTTGGATAACAAAGCATGCTACTTGAGCTCCGGATGAGCTCCGGATGGCTCCCGACCTTCGCTCCTTCCGACGTGATCTGAAGACTTATTTATTCGAACAAGCCGGCCTGGCCTGATGGGGGATGGGTTGGGATTTTACTGTTGTTCTTAATATATTTATTTATTGTTTTAGCTTGGGCATTGTGTTTAATTCTTTTTAACTTTTGTATCTTGTATTTTTATATGGTTGCCCTGTTCACCGCCCTGAGTCCTTCGGGAGAAGGGCGGTATACAAATAAAATTATTATTATTATTATTATTATTATTATTATTATTATTATTATTATTATTATTATTATTATTATTATTATTATTATTATTATTATTATTATTATTATTACTGTTTGAAAATTGACTAAACTTTAATGAGTAGATTTCTTAAAGCATTGGCATTTTGTTTTCAATGTTCAGGTGAAGCATGAAGAAAGTCAGGCAGCTTTTCTGAATGCTTTCAAAACATGCAGTCATAATGTGTTCCAAAACTGGAGCTTTAAACACCAGCTAACAATGACAAGCTCCGTTCACTCTGTTGTGTAGGTGGTTATAACGGTCACAGTAGGATATGGGGTTACCCAAAAGACTCTTTAGTTGGAGCATACTGTATGCCAACCATTAGAGCAATTACAGTTAGCCATATGCCAACCATTAGAGCTTCTGTAGTTAGTCAAGAAAAGTTTCTTCCAGCCACTGAATTCACTCCTGATCAATCAAGAATAATAACCAAGAATTATTTTAGGCATTTAGATATTTCAGTACATTTTTTTCTTGTGCAAATATTTGCAATTGGTGTGAAACAGATTTGAGAACTTCATTCCATCATAAGGATAATCCCAGAGTCCTCTATTTACTTTAGAGTTCAGTAAAGTAAGGGCAGAGGATCCAAAGTTCAGAAGAGAAAAAAAAGAGCAGATATCTAAAGAGAATATCAATAATATATATATATTCACAGTGTGTGATGGTGGGGGGGGGGGGAAGAAAGAAAAGTACGTCTTTTATAATTTGTTTTTATTTCTGACCTCTTTATTCATGTGACTTTTGTTCCATGGAAAAGATGTCAGGAAACAGTTTGAGCAAGCTAGTTCAGTATTCAAACTTTGTGTAGGTGCTTTATTAAGCACAAAAGAAACAGCTTCTGAAAAGAGAACCTCTATAAGTAACCCTTTGGGGACCAGAACTGTTAAGTGGAAGAGGAAAGGCAGATACTCTGGATTGATAAATTTAATAGGACAGTTCTCCTGTTTTATTTTTGTGTGCTGTCAGACAAATCGGTTTCAAAGAGCTATCTGCCAAATTCTTTATATGTGTTTACCCGCATAATTTTTCAGTAGCATTTCAGTAGCATTTAATGCACATAACAGTATATTCCAAATGACATATACACAAGTAGCTGACTTCCCCTTCTTATCCCCCTTCCTCCTTTGCTTCCTCTTCCTCCTCTTCCTCTCACAAAAAAATATTCAATTCTCTTTAAGAGTCCACATTTTCTCCTTCTTGAGCCAACCAATGTTGCTGTAAACTCACCAGTGGGTGAGAGCACTTAAAGCAGCAGTTTTACTGGTGTATTCTGCTGCATTTTCTTTCAGGGGTCAGGAAAAGGTCAAGGAAGCAAACAAATCAGTGGGCCCTTCAGGGCAGCAAAAATTGCAAATATCCACATGTAGATGTGCGTGCACACACACACACACACACACATACACACATGCATAGAAGTATATAAATAAAGGTTTAAACAAGGAACCATAAGACCTTTAATGAAGGAGAAGATTAGAAACTCTGAAAGCCTAACTCTAGGAGTTGGAAGAATAGCAAGAAGTTATTTCCCACTAATAAGGATTTATCCGTTCACTATTTTAGAAGAAATGTAGTGATTCTGTCTATCTTTTGAAACAGTTGCAAAACTGAATGTTTTTTATAGTTATTTAGCTTCATTGCAGGAAGTGCCAAGATATTATGGGGTCAAAGGCTGAACTAATCAGCACAGCTTTTATACATGGAAAGGCCCTGAGCTACAAACAAATGCATATCTATGAAACAATACCAGTCACATTTAGGGAAATAACATGTGATTGTTGTTGAATTTTTTTCTATATTTTTCTAGAGTACTCAGAACATTCTCAGAGCTGCTTTTTTTGTTTAAGCAAATACAAAATAAGTAGTTTGCTTTCATTGCCATACATACAGTAGTGTCTGGACAAAATGAATTAGTCATTGGTGCCCATAAGGCTGAAATATTTTGTCATTGCATGCACAGTCTTATTGTGTTGAGGTAACCCAAGAGTAAATACAGTAAATAGTGGTCTGTATTAAATGGTGGGTTACACTCTCTACAAATATACATTAGAAACAAGATACATACATGTATGTATCAGCAAGCTGCAATACACAGTAGTTACAGCAGGAAACAGACAAGAGAGAAAGACCCCAGCAAGGCCTTCCCTTTTATACTCAAGCTCTTAAAGGGATACAGACTCCTGCTGAGTTGTTCTTAACTTTGCATCATTTATCTCACATTATACAAGCTGGTTAGCTTCTAAATCATTACCTCGACACTCCTCCCATTTAAAGCTAAACCACTGTTAACCCAAATGCTCTTATACATTCTTGATGTTTGCCTGCATTTACAGGTTTAGTTAATATATTAGCTTGAATATTTTTTCTCTTTGTACATTCCTGCCTTATATTGCAGTTCATTATTGTGTCCTTCCATTTATTTTTTTTCTACTTTCTACTTCTACTTCTACTTTTTATGTGCTTTCGAACTGCTAGGTTGGCAGAAGCTGGGACAAGTAACAGGCGCTCACTCTGTTACGCAGCACTCGGGATTCGACCCACCAAACTGCTGACCATCTGATCGACAAGCTCAAAATACTGAGTAAATTATGGCCTAATTCTGGTGCATATAACACATCATCCAAAGTTTCCCCAATACCATGTACATAATTTTTACCTTCCCCTTTTACAGCAGACTGTTGTTCATTTGCCAAGCTAACAAATGTTTGCTTAGCTGGTCTCAAATTGGAAAATATTTGTGGTTCATTTGCAATATGCTGACTGGCCCCTCTGTCCAATAACCAAGTGTTGTTGTTTTTTTTCAGTTAATGTCACTGCCAGAGAAAATGTCAGTTGTGTCACCGCTCCTCTGTTTCTCTTCTCAGGACAGCATCTCTGAAGATGCTGTGCAGAACCACACTTAAAAAATAGCATTTCGTCATGTAAACTTTCTCAGCTGCTATGCTGGCACCCTGGGACATAGCAGTTCTAGGCTTAGGCTGTGCGTTATCAACAGCCCCTCTCTGCTGCTTTTCCAGATGTTTCTGTTCCTCCGCCAGCAACTGGCCAGTCAAATAACTCATGGTTAAGTCCTTCTCCTGCATGGGCTCTCAACTAGTCACTAGGACATCCCATGAATTATCCAATGAACTGAGTACCACATATACCTTATGTGATTCAGTGAAAGCCATCCCTCTTTCCTCTAATTCTAGGGATGTCTTTCTCATGGATTGCAAATGCGTAGAAATGCTCTCTTCCGGCTTTAGCTGTACTTTATATAGCTTTCTTGTCAGCATAACTTTACTGCTTGCAGTCCCTCTCATATACACACTGCGTAAAGCTTCCCAGCACTCCTTAGCAGACTGGAGATCCCTCATGTGTATCAGCTGGCTATCCTCCAAACTCAGGATTATACTGGCCAATGCTTTCTCATTCTTTCTCTGGTCCTCATCATCCAGGACTGCAAGTGGATCAGCAACTATCATCCACAACTCCTCCCTTCTCACATGCATCTCCATCTTCAAACTCCAGGAGAGGTAGTTTGTCTTATTCAGCTGAGATACTACTAAACCTCCTCTCATTATGCTGATGAAAGCCATGTTGCCTGCTTCTTTAAACCAACAGAAACCACAACAAATCACAAGTCTTAGCTCCTCTGGCTCTGGTTCAATCTCTCACTGGATTTCTCCTCACTCTGGGCCCATAACCTGTCAGAGCATGCACAGTGTTATTGTGCTGAGGTAACCCTGGAGAAAATACCGTAAACAGTGGTCTGTATTAAATGGTGGTTTATATTACACTGTCTACAAATATACACTAGAAACAAGATACATACACATGGTCAATCAGCAAACTCCAATGCACAGTAGTTACAGCAGGAAATGAACGAGAGAGAAAGATTTCAGCAAGGCCTTCCCTTTTATACTCAAGCTCTTAAAGGGATACAGTCTCCTGCTTAATCATTCCTAACATTGCATCATTCATCTCACTTTATACAAGCTGGTTAGCTTCTAAATCATTACCTTGACATATTTTTTTAAAAAAATAGTTTCTATAAAAGAAGCAACCATGGCATTATATATTTTTGTGTAAAATTAGGATAGTCTTAAGAAAAATGGAAGGCAACCTTTCTATATACAATTGCTTAATTTTCTCCTTGGAAGATTATTTTTTTTGTTCACGTAGAGACTTTGAAGATCTTGATGTTTCATTGTGTTGATGTAAGAGATGACCAGGCTGAGTCAAAAGGAGGGATCAAATGCAACATGAATCATGCTCACAAGATATCTAAGTCCACCCCACCTTGAATGGTAATTAATAATAATAATAATAATAATAATAATAATAATAATAATGATGATGATGATGATGATAATGATAATGATAATGATAATGATAATGATAATGATAATGATAATGATAATGATAATGATAATGATAATGATAATAAGAGTTGGAAGTGACCTTGTAAGTTTTCTAGTCCAACCCCCTCCTCAGGCAGGAAACCCTATACTATTTCTTAATTCCCGCTAATTTTCCTTGATTGTTAGTAGCTCAGATTCTTGTAGACAGTTTTAGCTTGCAATCTTTATACTCACTGAACTGCCTGTTTCTCCTGATTTCCCCAGCATCTTGACAGTTGAACCCATCCCAAGGAATTTGTTCATTTTGTTTGTTTAATTTACCAACAAAACTAGCAGGAAATGGCACTCCCCACTGTTAGTGATCTGCCAAATTTAATCAGTTGGGCAAGATCTTTGGAGATGTCAAAAAAAGCAGAATTCATCAATAGGCTACAAACTGCTTTTGTACTTATAATTTAAGATGCTTTATTTTTTTTATTCCAACAAGAATATGCTTTTTGTTTTGGGAACTGATGTATTTCCAAATGTGGAAGGCCATATAAGTATCCATCATTGGGGGAAGTAACTTTTTTAAGATTTCTAATTCATGTGTTTAGATATTCCAGTTCTCCGTGGTTTAGAACTGATCCATCATTTCCCAAATTCAAGCTGACTGCAGCATCTTTAAGAGTTTCTTTTACAAACTCAGACTTACATTCCAAACAGTTTAAAATCCCAGCTTGATGTCACAGCAAGCATCCCCCCGGTCCTCTTCCTTCAAACCATTATCTACATCCAAGTTTTGACATCCATTATCTTCTCTTCTGGAAAACCCAACAGTTAAAGAATATTAAATAGTTCAGATGTGTTTTTTAATATTCTAAAAAGTGAGACAGTAATTTATATATACCGGTATATATATATATATATATATATATATATATATATATATATATATATATATATATATATATATATATATATATATATATATATATATATATATATATATATATATATATATATATATATATATATATATATATATATATATATATATATATATATATATATACACACACACACACATACATATATACATATACATATATATTCTTACTCTTATCTTGTGTCAGTATCAGGACCCATTACCCTAGTACCTGTTGCTACATTTACAATGAAAATCAAAGAACACATATTTCATTATTTTCTTCTTTGGGGATTTTATCTTATTCAATATTGTAAAACACAAGCAGCCAGCAGAATCTGCAGCAAATATGTTACAAAGGGTATCTGCCTTTTTGTAACTTAAAGCTATTATTTAATGAACCATAGTCTGAGTCAAGAATAAACTGAAGCAAGTGCAATCACATCTTTATAATCCTGTTTGTTGGAAACAGGTTCAACAGAGCCACCCATTTGTCTGTCTATTTAATTCATCACAGTATCCCAGATGTGGCCAGCTCCTAGCTAAGTCTTCTTTTTGCCTCCAGCCCGAACCCTTAGCTTCCAACTAAGAACTGTTTGATGTGCTATCAGATATGCAACTGATAGGATTATGGTCTGGTTTGGGAGAATTAAGCTTCCCACTTCCTGCTCATAGAAAAATTGTGCATTCGTTTCAATTTCTTGAACTCTTCTACTTCTGTTAAAAGTTGTATTATGTTTTGTCACTGCCTGTATTAAAATGTTTATTTCCTTGACTATATGAGCTGCATTATCAGTTTTAACAATATTTTTAAGAAGCAAGGTTTAATTCTGTAGTTATTTGGTGTATAGCTACCAGATTTGAGCACCAAAATCTTCATAGTAGCCAGATGGCAGCAATATTCACACAAACATCAGTTTCATTCTTTCTGTTTCTCATCTGTAAAAATCCCCCCTTTTTTTCTCTTGAGTGCATTTTTAACCCTTAACATTATGCTTAATACACCTAGATTATATGCAAATATGCAATATCTAGCTGAGCTAAAACCATAAGTTGTCTGCTATTTGTGCATCAGGTTTTTATTCTAGAACTGTGGCATACTTATAAAACTTCAGAGTAGATCTGTTTGATAGATTGATCAATGGTCATCTGCTACTATTATGGATGAGGCTGTGTGCTATAAATAGCTTGTGAAATAGCTACACAACTCAGAGGATGAGAATGTTTTCTGAGCATTGTCCCTTTCTCTTTTTATTGAATATTTTCCATCCTTGAATTATCCTGGACTCCATTCCTAGGTCATTTTCAGATATTAACATTCTTTCTTTCACATTTAAGCAACCTGTTCTTAAGAGTAATCAACAAAAGCCTTTTTAACCAGCCCTCTACTTAACAATCTATTCTATTTGTTCTCATTTTAGGAGCAAGTGATCTCTTTCATCTACATTTCTTCAAATGCATTCATAATGACCCAAAAGTGGGGGAGGGGTAACATAACACATGAGCCTTGGTGGAGCAGTGGGCTAATGCCTCCTTAAGTAACACCAGCTGCCTGCAATTAGTGCAGGTTCGCATCCCACCAGGCTCAAGGTTGACTCAGCCTTCCATCCTTCCGAGGTAGGTAAAATGAGGACCCAGATTGTTGGGGGCAATAAGCTGACTTTGTAATAATGCCGCTTGGGGGTGTGTGTGTGAAAGCCCTAACAAGCAGGCATATACATAGAATGAAGGCTACTGCTAAGCTTGTAAGCCGCCCTGAGTCTTCGGAGAAGGGCGGGATATAAATGTAATAAAAATAAAATAAATAAATAAATAATGTATATTAAGAAACATGGGAATTATGCATACTGACACAGTACAGTAGTTATTGAATGTGCTATCCTTGTAAGCTAAGTAATTTCATTGATGGTAAAAAAAATATAACTATTTCTTTGTGATTCTAGTTTTTGCTAATCCATTAATGCAATACACATCTGTGCAATTCTTACCAAGACTTTTTATTAGGGGCAGGTTTTTTTCCCCCTGGGACTAATAAGTGAATTATTTATTCATTTATAATTCAAATTTATCACCACTCAACTCACAACAATTCTGGATTGTACTTTAATGTGGTAATATGGACAATTCAGCAGAAGTGGCAATAGCTTCATTCAAATAATGTGCAAACTGAACTTGTGTATCAGTGTTGGTGACAATAAGATTCAGATAGCTCCCAGATGCCAGCACAATTCCAGATGCTCCTGTTCCATTTTTAAGAGAGATAGACATGTTCAGCATCTGCTAAACATTTGTTATGCCACAGATCTCTGTGGGAAGTCCCATCAATTTCTTCATTTTCAGAGACTGAGGATAGCACTCCAACCTCAGACTTAGACAGTAGCACTTGAACTTTTAAATTGTCTTTCTAGACACTCTTTTCAGCACTATAGTAGCTGAAGCTAGGATAAAAAGTGTAGTATATTAATACAGTTTTGTGCCAGTATTTAAAAGCAGCACAAACCATGTTATTCCATGGAAACAGTAATATAACACATTCCCAGTCTGGCCCTGTTCTCCCTGAGTTATATGAGGAAAGATAAAAGCTAATTGTGAGAGTGAAGGTTGGTTCTCTGAGCTTGTGGGTTGGTTTCCAAACATTTCATTACCAGGCTAGGTAACATCTTCAGCAGAGTTTAGGGCAGGGGTCTGCAACCTTGACAACTTTAAGATTTGTGGACTTCAGCTCCCAGAATTCCTCAGCCAGCATAGCTGGCTGAAGTCCACAAGTCTTAAAGCTGTCAAGGTTGCAGATCATTGGTTTAGGGGATATCAGTGTCAGTGTTCTGTTTATAAGGGCTTCAGGTGTGGGTGTGTCAAGTGAGGGTCTTGTGTTGTGTCAGATGTGAGTCATCAGTGAGAGTCTTGCGATGGGGAGGTTACATCAGCTCAGGGTCATTGGGAGGTGAACCTCCCCATAACAAGACTCCTCACTTGACATACCCACATCTGAAACCCTTATAAACAGAAGAACACTGACACTACATTCCTTAAACTCTGATGAAGATGTTACCTAGCCTGGTAATGAAATGTTTGGAAACCAATCCACAGGCTCAGAGAACTAACCTTCGCCCCATTCTACACCAGAGCAGCAGATATTTGCCACTATTGCAAAAGCTAGATGTATTTAGAGGCTCTGCTGGATGTCTTGTATTTTGTCCAATGATAGGCTAGCTGGGAGATGCTGGGAGTTGAAATCCACATATCTCAAAGGTGATAAGGTTGAGAAACACTGTGCTAGAGAGAAATTACTGAGGAGACGGCATGGTGTTACATACTTCCTAATTAAAAGATGAGATTCTGAACTGGTTACCTCTTTGGAGATGCAGCTCTGTGTAGTCCCTTAGAACTTTCCCTAGTTCTGGCAAAACTCTATTCTATATTCCATCAGGTCAAAAGGTGAAACTGAGAATTTCAAACTGATTTTTAGAAGTATGAGCATCCATATAGGGCTTTTGGTTGTTTTTTGGCACATAATTCTAACAGAATGATTGGAGTGAGTGGATATCACAGCTTTATTTTTGATGGTTTTTTTGTAACTTGGTTTTTAAAATTATGTATCCCTTTGGGCTCTTCCTAAATATAGCGTTTGCATATTTTGCATTAGGTGCTGCCTAGTGGGATTAAGGACATCATAGAGCGAACATAAATTATGTCATTCTCAGAGGATCCAAAATCAATGACAGAGGATGCAAAGAAATTCTGAAGACCGGGCTTTTGCATGGGAACTCTGGAGATAACTTACCCACTTTCTGAAGGCAGCTATGAGATAAAGCTCAGAAAGATCCATCCAAGTAATCTATTAATGAACTTAAATGAAGATGTTTGCCTCTCCATCTTGTAGCATTCTTCTTAACAATTTATGAGAAGCAGCTCTATTCTCACAACTGCTCTCTCAGTCCAGATCACCTCACAGCATTGTTGTTGTGGGGGGAAAAAACAGAAGGAGCAAAGATTATTATTATGTATGTTCACTGCCTTCATTTATTTATAAAAATTAAAATGGGATAAAAAGAAACAAAGTAATATATGATTTTAACATGTTTTATTATACTGCGCTAATGTAGTACAATTTTACTGTTCATTTACCCCCACATTGTTTTGATCGAATAAATCTTTGTATTGTACAGTATTTCCAAGAAATTCTATTTTAAAGCAGTCACCAGCAATTAAGGCTGACTCTTCGATCACTTTGGATTTTCTCCAGAGAGAATAGTTTAAACAAATATCTGTTTTTTCAAGAATATACCTCCTTTTTTATTGTTGTTGTTGTTTGCTCTGCTATGCATATGTAATTAGTGCAATTTTTATAATATAATTATAACAGCAATATAGGGATTTGATACTTTAGTACTGGGACATTGACATTAAGTCATCATTTAATAATATGTAATATAAATCATTGCATTAAATGTATTTTTTTAAGAAAAATATTTTATCAGCTGTGATCACTATGAACATATTTGTGCTCAGCGAAAGAAAATTCTGATTTAGGAGATCTAAATTTCCCCTGTGATCAGAATAGACAAGTGAAAAGCATGTCAGCAGTTTTTATTCCTGGCATACAGAATCAAACGCACCCAGAAGTAAAAGTATAGCTTGGCATGTGAGCAATATATCTTTTGTTCTTAACACAGTAAACCATCAGGAGAGATTGTCCTTAGTATGACACTAGAGGGATTGGCTGGTACAGTACCCATTTCTTAGCTAGTCACCTCTAATATAATTCAAAGATGTTTAGCTTGCAGGCACAGAGTCATTTAGAGAAACTCAAATCAATTTACCATGACATATACAGTTTTTCCACACTATTCCAATGTAGTTTCATTCCACCATAACGATGCCTAACCACTGCTTGGCACTAAGTTCATTGGTTCTGCTGTCATGCAGGCAGAGTATTTCAACAGATGGATTTGGCCCATTGAGTTTAATGAGATTTTATTATGAATTCAGGCAGGGATGCTCTGTCCTGCAGAATTCCTTGTAACAACTTTCTGAATAACATTTGCACAAGCATATTTGTTTTATCAAGCTCTGGCAGCAATAGGTACCTCATTTATTTGTGCAGACTGCTACAGATGCTCTTAAATGCAATAGGGTAGCTATGTTTCTGGTTTATGGACTTAGAGATTGTGCCAGTTATATCTACCTTTTATTGAAGGGATCAGATAGAGTGATTTACTGAACTGGACTGAGAATCCAATTCCTTTAAGGTGGTTGACTTATAATGTTTACAAAGCTGCTTAGAATGCTGACTAGGTAGGAATCAGCAATTATTCAGCCAGGTGGAACTGTTATATAAACATGGTCCAAGTGTATCCAACATTTAAGGCTAGGAAAAGAACAGCTCAAAGTATATTAAATTGAAAGGATAACAGAAAAAAGGCCTAGACTATAAATCTTATGGGCCTTGTGAATGCGTGTGTGTGTTTGTGTGTGTTTGTGTATGGAGCAGTGGTGGCACAGTGGTTGGAATGCAGTACTGCAGGCTAAGTCACTGCTCACTCCAGGAGTTCAATTCTGAATGGCTCAAGATTGACTCAGCCTTCCATCCTTCTGAGGTTGGTAAAATGAGGACCTAGATCGATGGGGCAATATGCTGACTCTGTATACTGTTTAGAGAGGGCTTTAAAGCCCTATGATGTGGTATATAAGTCTAAGTGCTATTGCTATTGCTATTCATATACCTTGGTTCTGCAGTAGGCAGATTTTCTGCATATACAATAAATATAAATGTATTACTGACTTAAACATAGGGAATATGTAGTACCTGTCCATCTATTTGTATATTAAAAATTCTATGGCACAATTATTATTTTTTAATTTGAGTTAACTTAATCATTTTCACCTCTTGGTGCTTCCTTTGGGATATATCCCTTATTGCCTTCCTTTGGGATATATCCCTTACCCCAACTTTTAAACTTAGTTTACAATCCTATTGTTTTCTAATGATTTTTCATCCTAATACTAGCTAAGTCCAACTTGGACCCAGGAGGTCAATAAACCAATGTCAGCCTTACCAGTAGACCAAACGCTAAGCAGAATCATATAAACTGATTCTACTTTTTCGCAAAGCTACATTAACAGAATCTTGCAAGTCTGAAAGAACAATTCTATTTTTACAGCCTGAAAACTTAGGGAAGGTCCTTTCTGAGTCTCTTTCCCCATCCATTATCCAACTGCAGACTATTCTGTCTCTTATCTGAACAATCCCTAGGTAGCATCTCTTAATCCTTCTCCCAAGGTCTTTTCCATATTCCATTTCAGCTAATGAATATCTTGAATACAAATTACTGTATCTCTGTTGAACAAGATATTGTTAAGTATAGTAAAATGGAGTGGCTTCTTTTCTTTCATTTTTTAACTTCTTCAGGCAACATTCTTTTATCTGTAGCACTTATAATATGAAGAAATTACAGGGAACATTCTTTTATCTACAGAACGTATGATATGAAGAAATATCTTTATCCCAATACTTTTAAAAAGTATTTATTCCAATTCTTTTAAAATGTATTTGAATAAATATTTTAAAAGTATTTTCTACTGGTTTCCAGAATGTTAACAAAGAAGAAACTATTCTAACCTAAGGAGGGATATTGGTCAAGAGCAGGGGTGTCAAACTCACAATGTCGCATGACGTGTCATGACATATCATGACTTTTTTTTCCATTGCCAGCAATGGGGTGGGCACAGTTTTGACATGACGCATCTGGCCCCATGGGCCAGCAGTTTGACACCCCGGTCTAGAGCTAGGCAAAGGATCTCTTACCAAAAGGGCTTGTTTAAGGATAGACATCTTCCCCCTTTTACATCTTGAAGAGAAATTCTGTAGCTGCTTATTCAGCCAGGGTGAAGGTTCATCAGAATCTACAGATATAACAGAATCTAGAGTTCTGCCAGTAACCAGTAAACAATCCACAAAAGGGGGTTTACGGCATCTTGAATTGGACCTGAAAGCTAACCGTCAGCCAATGCAGCTGCCAATGTACTGGTATTATTCTGTATCCCTAGTGCATTTTGTACCAGCTGTAGCTTCAAGATTGCCTTCAGTGATTCTAATCTGATAAAGAACAGCATTGTCCTGGTGTTTACCTCATACCAACCATTTCGTCAGAACAAGATATTCGGTCAGAATGTTTGTACGACAACATTCTACTCGACTAAGCTTTAGCATTTTAAACAATTTCTTCCCAATATTCCTTCTCGAAATAATGTTGAGAGGAAAGGTATGCGAGACATCTTTTGAAAAGTTGAAATTTGAAGTTGCAAAACAAACTGAAAGGCTATTTACTTGTCCTAGTGAAGCAATGCTGTGAGAGCCAGTTTTGTCTAGTGATTAAGCATCAGGCTAGAAACCAAGAGACTGTGAGTTCTAGTCCCACTTTAGGGATGAAATCTGGCTGGGTGACTTTGGGCCAATCGCTCTCACTCATCCCAACCCACACATTGGGTTGTTGTTGTGGGGAAAATAGGAGGAGGAAGGAATATTAGTATGTTCACTGCCTTGAGTTATGCAAGATACAGACCCAGATTGTTGGGGGCAATTAAGCTGACTTTGTAATAATGCCGCTTGGGGTGTGTGTGAAAGCCCTAATAAGCAGGCATATACATAGAATGAAAGCTACTGCTAAGCTTGTAAGCCGCCCTGAGTCTTCGGAGAAGGGCAGGATATAAATGGAATTTAAAAAAAAAAGATAAGTAAAATAGACTTCAGTATCAGGAAGAGAACTTCACTCTTACTTGAAGAGACCACGTGGGAATGATTTTCCAATTCCCTCGTAGCATGAGAATGAAATTAATTTCAGGTTTAAAACCTCCTCCTACCAAAACACAAGAGTTATTCATTGTATTTCAGAGGTAGCAGCTAGAAAACAGAAGAGAAATCTGAATAAAAAGAAAGATAAGAGGACGCAGTCCAGACATTTGAATCAGCAGCAAACACTCAGCATGTTTTCTTTTAAAATCAATACAACATAATGTTTTGTTGACAGGCCTGCTACCTGCTTTCCTGTAGGCTGTTCCCATTTTTCTTCATTTCCTACTGGGCAGGAAGCATTTTATGAATGCTTTAAACAAAATAGAAAATATTTTGATTTGTTTCATGGAGGCTTCATTTTCTTTTAAAGGGAAATAGAGGTAAATAGATAAGTATTATCTGCTCTTCTGGCATTATGTATAAACTGCTATTGCTGGGGAATGCAGTCGTAATTCATAGTACAATCACATTTTTGCTCAAATTAAAAAATAAGTTATAAAACAATTGTATTGTAAAGCTATTGGGAAAATTTAACAAGCTGTTCAAAAATGCCAATTTGGCTTGACAGTGGTTGGGGGATAATTATATGGTTACCACTGAAACTTCATACAAGCTGGAAGAACCATGCGTTCCTACTTTTGCTGTCTTCTGTGATTTGAAAGAGACATTTCTTGGACTCAGACTGTGGGAAATGCTGATCACAAGTTCACAAGAAGCTCACAGCAGGTCTCATATCACCTACCTCATTATTAAAGGTAGCTAAAGTGGGCCACTAGCTAGAAATCCTTGAGGGAAATGTGAAATACGAGGAATTCTTCACAATTATCAAAGGAACATGTTCATTACCTGAAATCTCTACACAATGGCAGTTTCTTCCTTTATTTAACCAACCTAATGATATCAATGACCCCCGAGGTCCTGACAAATATGCAAAGTACAATGTGACTTTAAGTTCTAAAGCAAGACTAAATTGTGTTTGTGGAATTGTTAATTGGCTCCATTTTCAGAGAAATGCATTGCTTTCTTATCACATCCTTTCCCCTTTATCTCCTGCTGGCAAGCAACTTCCTGCCTGGATTTTGTACTGAAAGAGTTTGGGGCTTACCGTATGGCTCAAAAGGGAAGAGAGAGACCGAGATTAAATTAATGGGAACTTAGTGGTTTCCAACTAAGAGCTAAATCACACATTATTTTTGTAAAGCAGTCTGCTTTTGTTGACTATCATCATAATGCCTAATTTCTTAGCAGAGCACCATCTTTTAACACTAAGTCATTTTAATTAAACTGCACAGTTTTCATGATTCAGATCCTTAATCAGTCACCAGAAGCTGTGAAGAGCATCTGCTGGTTCTTTGTAATAGGAACTGAGATGTTCAGTTAAAAATAATTCTGAGTTATTGATAATCATCCAATATATAATCCGTTTATAAGTGTTAGTTTGCTTTCCTCGTAGAACCCTCACTTCACAATTAACTCCTGTTTCTTTTCCTTCCAGGGTCTTTCTCTGCCTCCTGTTCAATTATCAGGATCATAACTCACAACATTTTCCCTTCTCCAAGTGATGAAATTCAGTTTTTCTGCTTTTCGGGAATTAACCCTCTGAGCCTCCGGCTACTGCTGTGTCTCATCTGTTTTAACCCTCTAGGATCAGCTTGTTGAATACAATTCCTGCACAGATGCTCCAAAGCATCCGATTTGATTTTGGCTTCATATCCTGAATACAACTATGGCAAAGAATGGTCTCTGTGATAATTATCAAATTGGTATTTTACGGTTGGTGTTGAATCTGATATACAGACTTGCTTCTGAGTCTGGAAGGAAATTCATAGCTATCAGGTCCATTATCAATTGGCTGGGCCACATTTAATAACCTAGGTAAGAGTTATTCTACGAATGGATCTTCCTGTGTTAGAGTTCATTTTGTAATTTGAATTATTCCATCATTTTCAGTATCATAGACTTTTTAAATATCTAATATTTTTATTTGGTATATGGAATATACCGTAGTTTAAACAAATATCCCATCCACCAGTTTATGAAGTTACAATAGTTTGGAATTAATCACTGTTTTTTGGGGTTTTTTTTATTTTTTTGCTTTCCTTTGTTCTACATATATTATGTCTTCTGATTATTATTTTTCTTTATTCTTCTAAGTTAGAAAGTACTGGTCCCAATATTTATCTTATGGGGAATCACAATTTCCTCTAACGTGACCTATATTTTGTTACAGGTAGTCCTCATTTACTGGCAGATGCAGATGCTAACTGAGGACTACTAAATGTATTTCATTGGGCTTTCTGTTTCTTAACTATAAAAATCTTCCGTATTAAAATTACATTAAGGTAATTGATCCTATTCTGGAGAATCATTTCAGTACATTCAAATTGTAATTTATAATATTTTTTGTGACTGATTCCAATAGTTTCAAGATCTGTACTATAATCTGTAATATATATATATATATATATATATATATATATATATATATATATATATATATATATATATATATATATATAGGTAAAGGTAAAGGTTCCCCCGCACATGCGTGCTAGTCATTTCCGACTCTAGGGGCCGGTGCTCATCTCCGTTTCATAGCCGAAGAGCCAGCGTTTGTCCGAGGACGTCTCCGTGGTCATGTGGCCGGCATGACTAGACACCAAAGGTGCACGGAACGCTGTTACCTTCCCACCATAGTGGTCCCTATTTTTCTACTTTCATTTTTACGTGCTTTCGAACTGCTAGGTGGGCAGAAGCTGGGACGAGTAACAGGCGCTCACTCTGTTACGCGGCACTCGGGATTCGACCCGCCAAACTGCCGACCTTCTGATCGACAAGCTCAGCGTCCTAACCCACTGAGCCACCGCGTCCCTTATATATATATATATATATATATATATATATATATATATATATATATATATATATATATATATATGTTTCATTTAATAAAGTCGTATGCTTATTCTAATTTAATACAAATGTATTTAGTATTTTTCCTTAATGATGTGGATAATGATGGCTGATTGCAGAATGAAGCAATTTATATTATACTTCTCTGCAAATAATATGCCATAATTCCTAGAGAAAGAGGTATCTTTATCTACAGTTTTACCAATTAATCAGGATATCCATTATATTTTTAAGCAATTAATGGTAGTAGATCTTTCCAGTATCTAGATATCTGAAAGAATTTTCTGTAACTAGAATAAAATAGAGTTGGAAGGAAGCCTCCATGCCATTTCAGACAAACAGCTCTCCAGTCTCTTCTTAAAAACCTCCAGTGATGGAACACCCACAACTTCTAAAGCATTTATGATAGTCAACTTCACGAATACCAGCATCAATTCTCTTCCATAATCTATCTTGCATTTTATAAACATAATTCCCCCTTTTCTTAAAAAAAGAGGTTATTTTTCTGGCAAAGTTGACAGCACGATACAAATATTTTGACTCAGTCATAGCCACAGAATATATTTTCCAGATTGACTTCATGAAGTTTTGTTCAGTACTTCCTCTCATGTCACAGCTGGAATAACAATCCTATTACTGCAAAGAATGCCTGTAAGTAAGTCTTCTTCTCTGCAAAGAATGGATTGACTGCAGTAGGCATGCTATGCACAATTTATGACCAATCCTTTTCATAGTGTTCAATGTTGCCTGTAGCTATAGATTAGAAGTAGCAATCTGGCATATGTACTAAAAAGTTTTTTTAAAAAAAGTTGTGGGGCATAGGACGCTGTTTCATAATGACACTGGAAAATCCTTCTACTAAAATGATTAAAAAGAAAAAAAAACAGAACAAGGAAGTGTTCCCTGTGGACTTAAAGCAAATGTTTTTAGTGGGTAGCTCAAAGAGAAAAAAAAATATTGTTCTTTTTGTTATTCAACCTGGTTTCAAATGAGTGATGTTCTACATGACAGCTCACTGATATAACCACTAGGCTTTTGAGATGCCTTTTTCCCCACTGCATCTATTATATAATAGCTGCATTGGGGATTACAGACTTACAACCATTGACTTAAGTCAGAGGATATTCTCATCTCAGTGCAGTAGTCCAGGGTTTTTCAACCAGTGGTACGGGTACCACCTGTGGTACATTGGTCCCTGGCAGGTGGTACGCAACCATTCTAGAAATGTGGTAGTGAGGGAGGGGAATGAGCTGAACTGGTGGCAGCACCGCACAAGCCTAAGCGAGAGATGGCTGGAGCTGCAGGGCTGTCAGGGCTCAGTGGAAGCACCAGGATCAACATCAGGCTGCAGCTGGAGCTCGGCACTGATCCTGGCGCTTCTGATGTTGCAGCATCACCAGGGTCTTCTGATTTACATTCAGATGCTTGGCAACTGATTCATATTTATGATGGTCACAGTGTCCCAGGGTCATGTGAAGTGACCAAAGCCTGCTGCAACCACCCAGCAGTTGGGGGGAATAAAAACAAACACCCCCCACCCCACCCTCGCTGCCAATCCTCAGCAGAAATGCTCACAACAATGAAAAGCTTGGACAGGAGGAAGAAACACCGCTGAGCAAGCAGAAGGTGTCTTGCTCGGCTATGCCTTGGGGGACACTTTTTCAGTGCCATTGTCACTAAGCGAGCTGTTTTTTTTTTTATTGAAAAGTTTTAAAATACAGTTTTCCTTTAAAAAAACCCCCTTCCCCCTCCCTGCTCCCCCCCTACCTCCCCCCAACCTCCCTCCCTCCACCCCTCCCTCCACCCCCCCCTCCCCCCCCGACTTCCCAGAGCTAAATACAAGGTATATATATATAAAAAGGCAATCATAAACAACCATATACTAACAACTATAAATTCTAAAATCCATCACTCTCTAGCTTATATAGGATAAAACACACCTTAACAATATTATATATATATAAAAAACTAGAATAAAAAAACAAAAAAAAACGAAAGAAGACTTATTCGAATGCTACATAAAACTTCTTAACCCTATACTTGTTCTGGATAAACTCAATCCATTTTCTCCATTCCATAATATAACGTTCTTGCGAATGATCTTTCAAATAGGCCGAAATCTTCGCCATCTCTGCCAGGTCGGAAACCTTTAAAGTCCACTCTTCTATGGTCGGCAGTTCCTCTTTCTTCCAATATTGGCCTATCAAAAGTCTTGCCGCCGTAATTAAGTTCAACATCAGCTTGGTGTCCACAACTGTAGCGTCTGCAATTATTCCCAACAAAAAAAGTTGCGGACAAAACTTTATCCTCTGTTTAAAAATCTTCTGCATATTCCACCAGACTTTTATCCAAAAAGCCTTAACCTTCTTGCATGTCCACCATATGTGAAAATATGTTGCATCTTCATCACCACACCTCCAACATTTAGGCTGATAATTCGGATACATACTTGCAAGCTTTTTAGGATCTAAATGCCATCTATAAAACATTTTGTAAAAGTTCTCTCTTAGATTTTGAGCTTGAGTAAATTTTACGTTCCTCACCCAAATCTTTTCCCACGTGTCCATTGTAATAACTTCCTGGATATTTTGGGCCCATTTTATCATACAATCCTTAACAAGCTCTGTTTCCGAGTCAATCTCTATCAATGCAAGATATATCCGTTTAATATGTGCTGATCCCTGATTTCTAATCTGCTTTATCAAATTTTCATCAGTCATTGTAAATCCATTTTTCTGGTCTTCTTTCCACCTGGCCCGTAATTGGATATATTGAAACCAAGTTTGAACAACCTTCTCTTCTCGCAAGAGGCTATATGATTTCAAACACCAAACATTCCTTTCCAGGCTTAAAATTTCCTTGTACGTAGTCACATCATGTTTGAAACCAGCATGTATATTTTCTATTGCGTGTTTTGGAATTGCCCACAATGGTATCTTGCTGCTTAGCTTATGTCTATACTTCTTCCAAACTCTCAGCAATGCCTGTCTTAAAATATGCATCCTAAACACAGTATCTACCTTCTTATCATACAACAAATATGCATGCCAGCCAAACAACAAATCATGGCCCTCAAGATTTAATAACCTCAATTGTGTCAAATTAATCCAATCGCTTATTCCTACTAATGCAGCAGCTTCATAATATAATTTAAAATTAGGCAATTTAAGGCCACCTCTCTCACGAGTATCCTGCATAATCTTAAGTTTAACTCGTGGCTTTTTCCCTGCCCACACAAATTTATTGATACCACGCTGCCATTCCTCCAAGTTAGAATCTTTCTTAAGAATCGGTATCATTTGAAACAAAAATAAAAATTTGGGCAGGACATTCATTTTCACTGCTGCAATCCGTCCCAACAAAGACAATTGCAATTTTTGCCAACTCTCCAATTCTTTTTGAATTTTCCCCCATAGTTTTTCATAATTATTTTTATATAGCTTTGTATTAGAGGGCGACAAAATCACCCCCAGATATTTAACCCTTTTAACAATCTCAAATCCAGTTAATCCTTCTAAGAGAGCCTTCTGTGAAACTGTCATATTTCTAGCCAAAATTTTAGTTTTCTGTGTATTTACTTTAAATCCAGAAACCTTCCCATATTGTGTTATTATCTCCATCAGGTCCACAACAGAGTTCTCTGGCTGGGTCACTGTAACAACCAGATCATCTGCAAATGCTCTCAATCTATAGTCCTGATCTCCAACTTGTATCCCCTTAATTTTTTCCGAGTTCCGAATCTTAACCAATAGTATCTCTAATGTTAACACAAATAACAAGGGCGATAACGGACACCCTTGCCTTGTGCCCTTCTCAATATTACATGCTGCTGTCAGACTATTGTTAACTATGATTCGGGCAGTTTGTTTTTGATATAATGCCCTAATCGGCTGTAAAAAATTTTCCCCAAAATCCATTTTATCTAAAACTTTCAACAAAAATTGCCAATTCAATTGATCAAAGGCCTTTTCAGCATCTAAAAAGATTAGCGCTGCAGAGATCTGGTTGTGCCTTTCCAAAAACTCTAACACATCAACTATATGTCTCACATTATTTTTCATTTGCCTACCACTAATAAACCCCGTTTGATCCCCATGAATCACCTGTTGCAGAACCCTCATCAGTCTATTAGCCAAAACCTTAGCAAATATCTTATAATCTGTATTTAAAAGCGATATCGGTCTGTAATTTTTAACTTGAGTAGCATCCTGGTCTTCCTTCGGAATCAAAGAGATAAAAGCTGTTCTCCAAGACGGTGGCACCTTTCCCCCCGTCTGAATTGTCTGAAACAGTTCCTTTAACGGCTTTATCATCTCAAATTGTAAATTTTTATAATAGGCCGCAGTCAAGCCATCCGTGCCTGGCGCTTTATCCACCTTCAGTTCCTTAATTGCTGTAAGAATTTCTTCTTCTGTAATCAGTTGATTAATCCCCTCTTTTTGTACTTGCGTAAGAACCGGGATGCTAGCATTCTCCAAGTATATATCAATATCTTTTACATTAATTTCCTCTTTAGTATATAATTTCGAATAAAAATCCACAAAAGCATCCTTAATAAGATTCTGTTGAAACACAACCCTTCCTTTATACTCAATCTTATCTATATTAGAGGCCCTTTGTTTTTTCCTCAGTCTATAAGCTAACCATCTGCCTGGTTTATTAGCGTTGCAAAAAGTATTGTGCCTAGCAAACCGCAGATTGGTTGCCACTTGATCTGCCATTAATTTATCAAATTGTCCTCTTAGCAGTCTAATAGCCTCCTTGATCTTCACATCCTCTGGATTCAAAATCAAAGCCTTTTCTTTTTCCTTTATTTCATTCTCCAGTTCTTTCCTTCTAGTTTCCACTGCACGTCTATGTCTATTATTCATATATATCAACACCCCTCTCATATAGGCCTTGCTAGCATCCCAAACCATGTCCATAGAGGTACCCTTATTCATATTAATCTCAAAAAAATCCTTCATCCGCTGTTTGCATTCTTCCACATTTCTCTGATTTCTAAACAAATTCTCATTTACGCGCCACTAGCGCCTGTCTCTTTTCTCCTTATCAATCTCCAACCAAACTGGACTGTGGTCAGAAATAGTTCTTGCACAAATCTTCACCTTTTTAGTTCTCAAAAAAAAATCATTAGTCAACAAAATAAAATCAATCCTCGAAAAAGATTGGTGTCTGTCAGAATAAAAAGTATAATCCTTCTCCTGCAAGTGTCTCTCACGCCAAATATCTCGCAATTCCAGGTCATCCTTCATTTCAAAAAAAGATTTAGGCAGTCTAGCATGACTTGGAATGCGCTTAAAAGCTCCAGCCTTGTCCAACTGTACATCCAAAACACCATTCCAGTCTCCCATAAAAATAAAAGATTTATAATCCAACTGGGTAAGCTTTGTGTGGAGTAAGCTAAAAAAATCAGCTTGTTGTTGGTTAGGTGCATATAATCCAACTAGAAGCGTCTTTTTACCTTCTAACAACAGCTCAATCATAACATATCTTCCATGCTTATCTGCTTCAATTAAGTCTGCTGTTAAGGCACTTTTAACATAAACAACCACTCCATTTTTCTTATTCTCTGCAGAGGCAAAAAATTGCGTACCCAGTCTCGAGTTCAATAAATGCTTTTGATCCAAAACTCTAATATGCGTTTCTTGCAAACATATAACATCTATCTTAAATTGTTTTAAATATTGAAAAACTTTCTTCCTCTTCTGCGGTGAATTTAGTCCATTAACATTCCAGGTTAGAAATTTAGTTGCCATGCATATCCTCCAAAAGCTCTTGGACCACAGCTTTGATAGGACTAACTTCTTTAGGCCGTGCTCCTCCCACAGCTTGACTATATGTACGTTGTGAAGAATCTGAAGACTTTTGCTGATCTTGTTCTTTTATTTTCTTTGCTCGTTTTAAAGCAGCACGCGTTACTCTTTGCTCTCTAGGATCATCCAAAGAAGTTGTAGCTTGATCTCCTCCAGCACCACTTTCCTCTGTTTCATCCTCTTGATGTTCTCCTTCTCCAGATCCCTTTCCAGCTTCCAGAAGTGTTAATGGGGTTGCTTTTAAGACATTATTGTAGAAATCACACGCTTGCTTCACAGTAATCAGCCGATACCTTTTACCTTCATGCATCACCATCAGCCCATCTGGAATCTCCCATCTAAACCTTATATCTCTTTGCTTAAGCTCATGCATGAGAAATGTATAGTCCTTCCTTCCCCTTAAAATCCTTGGAGGAATTTCTTTTAAAACCAAGACTTCTTGTTCAGCAATCACCACTTTAGCATCATAGGCAGCTTGTATAACTTGATCTCTAATCTCTCTTTTTGCAAAATAAACCACCACATCTCTAGGCAACTTTCTCTGTCTGGCAATCCATGAATTCACCCGAAACACTTTATCCATAGCTGCTCTTATTTCAGATGCTGGCTGGTTTAATACCACTTCAAGAGCCTCAGAAATCAGCTGCTTTAAATCTTCTTTAATATTCTCTTTTAAACCTCTGATTCTGACAGCAAACTGCATCTGGTAATATTGGGCTAGGCTTAACTCCCTTTCCACTTTGTCTCTTGCATTTTCATTCTCCCGTGCTTTTACTTCTAATATAGCATTCCTTTGAGCCAGATCATCCATTTTTTCATCTAATTCTTCCACACATTCCGCCACTTTATGCACTGAAGACAAAATGTCTACCTTCATCACGCTGAACTTCTGTTCCATCCTCTCTTCCATTCTCTCCTCCAATTTCTCCAATTTCTCCTCCATCTGTGCAAATTTATCACCCATTGATTGATTGATTGATTCCAAAAGTTTATCCAGAGCATCTCGTAAGTCCTTCGATGTCAGCGCTTCAGGAGGGTGCAACGCCTGTAGTGATGATTGTTGCACCGGCGAGGATCCACCGCTCCGAAGAGTTTTAGGGGGAGGTTTCGCCGCCATCTTTTAGTCCTCAATTATGACGCACTTTCACTTAAAGTTTAAAAAGTCCAACAAGCTAGAGAGTATAGTAAAATAATCCTCTTCACCTTTGCCTCTTGTACCGCTCTGCCTGCTCCTTTAAATCATAGTCCTTTCTTCAGGCAGGGATGGTTCGCAGACGCCTGGCTCTGCTCCAAGAAGTTCGGAGCAGAGACGCCGGCCAGCTGGGAGCAACCCAGGCTTCGGGGGAGTTCAATCCTTCAGCCGCCCAAGCTCCAAGCTCAGGCGGCCCCGGAGAACTCTACCCCTACCTGGGGCCTCACCCCCTCCTCTTCTCCCGAGGAGGGGGCTTCAATTTCGCCCGAACAGCTGATCGGCGCTGTTTTGGGCGAAAAAACAAACAGCTGAGCCGCGGGCAGCCCGGGAAGGCTGTCTTCGGCGCCACGCCGCCACCGGAAGTTCCTAAGCGAGCTGTTTTAAGTTGAGGACTACCTGTATTTCATCACTTTTTTCCTTTTTTTTTTTTTGGTCATCAAGGTTTTGATACCTTGCTAGGTGACTGGTAGTACTTGGATGTTGCCATATCCTAAAAAAAAGGTACAATGGGTGAAAAGGTTGAAAAGCCCTGCAGTAGTCAATCAAACCAAAGGGATTTGCTTAGAAAAATGTTGAGTGCATCAAGCAAACTGGGCCATAGGGTTTGAGATGGCCGAAGTTGAAAAACACAACTTTCAACTCAGAGCAGGAAAATGAAGGGTGCTGTTGCATTTTCAGTGGATTGGAGATGAACGAAGTACAAGATCATCCATTCCTAACTCCATAAATAGTTGATGACATGTACTAATGACGGGGCAACCTGGAAGTAACCTCTTAGCCTTATAGTTAAGAAACATAACCTCAAATATCTTCAAAAATACAATTAAAATTATTAAAGATTATTATGAGATACTTTACAAGGCAGAGGAAATTCCAAAAGAAAAAATACAGCAGTACTTAAAAAAAGCAGACTTACCAAAAATTCCAGAGAATATTTGAAATATATTAAATGGAAAAATATCAATGATGGAGATTATAGAGGCTATAAAAACACAAAAAAGGATAAGACTCCTGGCCCAGATGGATTACCTACAGAGTTTATAAATCACTATAAGATGTATTAAGTCCGATCCTGAAAGAACTGTGTAATGAAATTATCCTGGAGGCTAAAATACTAAATACATGGACTGAAGCCAACATTACTTTAATACCCAAAGAAGACTCTGATTTAATGCAAATAAAAAATTATAGACCAGTATCACTATTAAATGTAGATTATAAAATCTTTGTCTCAATAATGGCAGAAAGACTAAAAAAAATTTTGATCAAATTTTTACATACAGACCAAAATGGTTTCCTACCTAAAAGATAGATAAAAAAATAATATAAGAATGATTCTGGATGTGTTAGAATACTATGAAATTCATTCAGGGAAACAGATGGCTTTAATATTCCTTGATGCACAAAAAGCATTTAACAATGTAAACTGGCAATTTATGTTCCAGCAATTTGCAGAAATGGACTTTTGAAAAAACTTTATAAATCTAATCAAAACAATTTATTGTAAACAAGTAGCCAAAATAATTGTAAATGGAGATCTTACAGAAAATTTCAATATTAAAAAGGGCACAAGACAGGGATGCCCACTATCTCCATTATTATTTATACAAACATTGGAAGTACTGAATAGAAACATTAGACAAGATGTAGAAATTAAAGGACTGGAGATAAAAGGTAAAAAATATAAACTACAAACATTTGCAGATGATTTGGTTTTCATACTGGAAGATCCATTGGAAACAAGCACTAAACTTCTGGAGAAAACAGAAAAAAATGGAGAAGTGGCAGGGTTGACAACAACCAGAGAAAACACTAAAGTGCTAAAAAGAATCTAACAGAAAAACAAAAAAAATCAGCTAACCAAATCTTCAAATATTTAAAAAAGTTAAATATTTGGGAATTTATCTAATAGCAAGATATGTAACAATAAAAGAAGATAACTATGTATGACTGCTAAAACAAATAAATTTGGATTTGGAAAAGTGGAAAAAACTTCCAACTTTCAATGTTGGGGAGAATAGCAACAGGGAAAATGAGTATCTTACCAAAAATACTCTTTTTATTTCAAACGATTCCTGTAAGGCTGGGAAAAGCCTTTTTTGATGAACCGAATACAACATTATTGAAATTTATCTGGCAAGGAAAAAAAGCTAGAATTAGAGTGAAAATGCTACAAGAAGCAAAAGAAAGTGGAGGATTTGGACTGCCGGACTGAAGGTTATACTACCAAGCAACTATCTTAACATGGCTTAAAGAATGGATAATTCTTAGAGACAAAAGACTATTGTACCTAGAGCGACATGACCTACAAATTGGTTGGATGCCTTTCTGTGGTATGGGAAGAATAAAATACATATATACTTTCAAAACCATTTTATAAGGAATGCACTTCTTTCAGAATGGGAAAAATTAAAAGAAAAAAATTACATTAAGATACCTGAATAGCTTTCAACAATGGAAGCTTTTGCTTACCCAAATTTAATTAACTACGATAAAGTTGTGACTTATAAAGATATTTTGGACAATGAAGGAAAATTGAAAGACAGACAGGATTTACAAGAACAAGGTATTGATCTAGCATGGTGGCCATATCTGCAAATTCAAACAAAATATCAAAAAGATGTTAAAACAATGGGATGTTATAAAGAACAGAAAGAATTTGATCAGATACTGATAAAAACAGATGAAAGGTTGATTAAGAAACTCTATAGATTTCTGTTAAACTTAAAGATGGAGGAAGAACAAGTAACAAAACAATGATAACATGGGCAAAGAACTTTGGATATAATATAGAATTAGAATTGGCAAAAGTTATGGGAAAGAAACATTAAATTAACTAAAGCAGGGACATATAAAGAAAACTTACATAAAATATTTTACAGATGGCATATAACACCAGTGAGATTAGCAAAAATGTTTTAAAATACTTCAAACAACTGTTGGAAATGCAAACAAAGACCAGGTACTTATTATCATATCTGGTGGATATGCCCTAAAGCAAAAAGATTTTGGGTTAAAATACATTCATGGTTGGAGAAAATGACTAAAAAACAAATAGACTTTAAACCAGGATTATTTTTGTAAGGAATAATAGGAGCAAATTATGAGAAAGATTGCAGATATTTAATACTACATGTACTAACGGCAGCAAGAATTGTATTTGCCCAACATAGGAAAAATGAAAATTTACCAGCTGAAAAAGTACTAATTAATAAAATTTTAGAGTGTGCAGAAATTGATAGATTGACTTTAAAGATAAAAGAGAAAGAAGACTCAGTGTATTTTAGAACATGGAATAATTTCTATCAATGGCTAGAAAAAAGAGTTAGAGAGAAAAGAATGAGATGTAATTTTGAATATATATTAGCAAGAAAAAGGCTATTGAGAGATTAACATATTGTTTGATAATTAACTATTATCTATTATTGTTTGTTAAATACATGAACCCAGACATTATGCTGTTTGCTAAATATTGAGAATGTTATTTGGAAAAAAACCAACCCTAATCGTAACCCTAACCCAAATCCCAACCCCAACCCCGACCCCACCTTATCCCTAATCCTATAAAAACTAATAAAATCTATACCAAAAAAATCTTCAAAAGACCTTATTTTGGACAGATTTTGGACAGAGAGCACTGCTGGTTTGACAGCTGGATCAAAGAGGTCATCTATGTCAAAATTGAACAGCCTTCTCTCAACAGAGGGGGAGGGATACAACATCATCTATCTCCAGTCTACAACACAGTCCTTTCAACAGTTCCAAGAAGGCTCCAAACCCATTTGCACTACTCAGGTGACCCTGATGACACAGATAAGCCTCCAGTGGCTTCAATGACTCTCTAAAAGAATGCAAGGAGTATAAATCCTTCCATTTCCCCACCATCCAGTCAGAGCTAAAGAAGTTTCTTAGATGAGAAGTGAAACATCTTCAAAGAGAAAAAAAATAAAGTCCAGTTGCCTCATGAAAAAAACACTTTTGGGACAACCATGACCTGGATGACTGAGAATCTTCATGGACAAAAATCTTTAGTTTATTTTTATATATATAATTTTTTATTGATTTTCCAATATTACAATAGTATCTTTAAAAAGCAATGTGGTATCTGGGTTACAATAGTTTCATTTTAAACAAATACATATTATTATAAATCTCCAAATTGTTGTAACCAATACTTCCTCTCTCTTGTTTCCTTTAATACATATTATCTCTTATCTAAATTAACATACTTCTCATTGCTATCCATCCGTCATTTAATAGTTTTCTTATATTTGTCAATACTTTTGTATATTTTATATTTTAATATTCCATCTTTAAGACATTAAACATCTTATATATTTTTCCAGCTTTAATTTTACATTGATATTAAACTTAAACGTTTAAAGTTTCTCATTTTCATATTTCTGGGTGACCTCCCTTCCCTTTACACAATTTTCTCCAATAACTAGTAATATAAATACACTTCTTATTTATCTCATTTCCATATCAACAAGTTAGTAATACAATATAATATTCTTGTTTCTCATTAATAGTTTCCACATATTGGAAATTAACCAAAATTTCTCCCATTTCAACATTTAATACATCCTTTCATGTCACTGCATCCAAGTATATTAGTTACATTGTATCATTCTTAACATATATACATCTTAATCCATTTCATTTAAACAACTCAGTATTTCAATGTTAGTATTCATACATCTGTGTTGTTGTTGTTTTTAATTAGTATTTTTATCTACTCATCAAAACAATCTCTCATAATCCAAGTACAATCCTTTTTATTTTGGTATTTTCTATTTCAGACTAAAGAAATATGGACATATTTAAGAGGCCTGAAAAATCTTTAATTTAAAAGAAGCTGTGTTCTCAATCACTTCAGAGATGTACAAATCCTCCAACTTTATTTTGAAATGATTGAAATATGATTTCATATAATGCTATTAGTCATTTTTCATAAAACTAGATAACAAACTTTTGCATTAAAGGATGAACAATTTGATATATACCAGGAAGTATACTTCTTGTAATTGTTCAATAAAAACTTGACTTTCTTTACCATATATAAAATGTCAACCACATTTAATTTTTATTGAGGGCTCCCCAACATAAGCTTTTCAAAAATAAGTTCCATTAAAATGTGAACTTGGGAATTATCTTTCCCCAGCACCAAGATTGAAGTGCTATTTTTAAGCAAAAAGCATCACAATATTTGAAGAAAATGCAGAATTTAAAGAGCATATTGGTCTGAGAAGTAAAACATCATATTTCTTTGTTTAAAAATGCAAACCAAACACAATTGTTTTTCATTCCTTTTAACAAAGTTTAGTTCACTAATCAATAATTAAGTCACATTTATTGTCCTTAATCAGACTGATTGCTTATGTGCCATTATGAGTATCAACTCATAGCTAATTACATTGATAGATTTTTCTCTGTTAAAATCTGCCCTTACCTGGTCCTTCATTTCTCCCAACAGTAATTCCACTGCCATTCTTCTTCTATTTCCTTCCACTTTTCCCAGCACTAAGGTCTTCTTAGCCACTCTCTGCATTGCAAGGGAAATTTTCACTTGTGCCAAGATTTGAAGCTTAAAAAGAAGTTTGATCATCCCCCTCTTTTCTACCACTGATTTTTGAAATAACGAGGTCCCAAGATAAAAGGATAATAAGCTATAAAATGTCAAAAATATCTAAGCAAGTACACTGATTTCACCCACTTTTGTGTACGGCCCTCAGGGTGCTGGGGATTAAGTGTAGCTTTTACCCCATAAAAAGTTGCTCATTCCAGATTTAAGTAATGAACATGATTCAAAGAGTACATTCTTATTTAGTATCTGTTGCAGACTGTCACAGATCTACATAGTCAGATGATTCAACTTTATGATTTTTTTTCTCTTTCTCAGAAATCAGTTTTTTGTTGTTGTTCTGTCAGCTATCTTTCCACCATTTGGGGAACAATGTACTCCCCTCCCCCACCATTAAAGAGTAACACAGCATAGTACTTAATCTCACATTTTTATTATAAGTTCAATTAAAGCACTTATTTGAAAAGATTTCCACCTTGAGGTTTCATCCATTACTTATAAGTCTATGTGTTCAAAGTTATTGTCTAATGGCATGATCTAATTCTGAAGAGAGAATTACAAATGTCTGGGAATGAATAACTGATAAGCCAAAACCAGAACCACAATCTTTATTCATAAAGGGCAGCTTGCCTTTAAGTAATAAAAAAAATAAGCCAGTAATTAGGATTTTTTTTAAAAAAAATGTAACACCTTTAACTTTCATAAAATAACTGTGAAGCATCATGAGGTATTTGCTAAAATGGCCTATTAAGTATACAAGGTTAAAGAATATAGTGGATTTTTTTCCCCTTGTATTTCAGAGACTTTAAGTAACTCACAATTTAAAAGTAGAAACTCTCACAAAAAATGCAGTCCAATTGATATATCATCATTGAGTGTTAAGATGATCTTAATCATCCCCAAATGCCTTCAAAACTATGATTTTGCATCTCTTTGAAAGTATAAATGGAAGAGGTTGGGCCAAATAAAAAGCAGGAACTGGAGGTGAGAGCAAGAAAGAAGAAAGGGAACATCCCCAAACTGATTCAATCATGGAGTTCCTGAGGATGGCGATGTCTCTGAGATCTAATATAGTTCTACTTACAATTCTGATTGCAACTACAGAAGCATAATTGCAAACTCCAAAAATGGACAAAGCAATGAGTGGCTTGTAGGTGTATCAATAAACTTATTTATTCTTACTTATTTACAAAACATTTATGAGCAGATTGTCTGGAAGGGTCTCATAAAACCCACCCTGCACCATATGAGCAGGTTTTAAGGAGTTTTATGGGGTAATGTCTAAAAAGAATCCCAAAGCAAGCAGAGCAAAATATTATTTTCTAATAAAAACAGGAAGTCACCACAATGATTTATTCAAATGAAATGGATGCTGCCCATGGAAAGAAGGGTATCTTAAATAGGAAAGTCTTAACCAATCAATCAAAGGCAACCATAGAGGATGCTATCCTGTAGGCAAAGAGTTTCTCTGATGTCACATTTTCTCTTGTTCCTATCAGTCATGTCTCTGTGACATAGGGAAGGGCCTTTTCATCAGTTTGCTGGTAGGGTAAAACAATGAGCAAGGGGTTGATACAACAAAGTACCATTGAAATATAATTGTTATCAATAGCTTTAGTCTTGTCCTCAGAAGAAATGACCTCATACTTTTAACAGATACAAATATCCAACTGGTGTAGTTCTAATGTGCCTTCAAACACATTGCATTTTACATGATGTGTTCTTTCACTGTCTCCAGCATGATATTGCTGATTTACTGAAAGGAAATGAAAGATAAAATGATACCTGGTATTGATTTTGTTGATGTTAAAGATGTTAATTTAAAATTTGAAAGGAGATAAAAAGTAGGAATATATAACACAGATGAACTGGTCTGAGTAGGAAAAGAATGCAAGTAGCTTTTAAGTTGCAATAAAATGAACATCTTATGAAATGGGAAATTATGACAGGAAAGGAATACACTTCAAGGAATTATTGTGGTGTTATTTCAGTTCTTTTCTTTTCTTGCCTTCCCTGCTTCTCCCTTTCTAGTCCTTGTGTCCATTTTGCAGCATACATTGTAAAAAGCACACAATATAAACCTTTCTTAGTGGACAGTGAGTCATAGTCTTATTTAAGTAGCATCATTTGGATAAAAAAAATCAGAATTAGGGAAAGAAGCATCAAAACAACCCTCCAAAGATCTCTGTGGTTTTGTTGGCAATAGTTTAGCAACTTATTCATATGTTTGCAAAGGAATGTAGAGCTGACCTTGGTGAAGGTATGAGATTACTGTTAAGGGGGGGACCTACAGAAATGATTAGATAATTCTGAGAAAGAGACAAGCGTGGGAATGAAATTCAGAGAGACCTCCACCTTGATTTTGTATAGCTTAAGGTGGGACAGGCTTTCAAGATTCTGTTTGTCTATTCTGCAACAATAAAAAACATTCCTGTAAATCTTGGAGTGTCTGTTTCTTGACCTAGGCTACATGCATCTTGCCCATCCTTGTATTTCTTCCATGCTTCCTAGCACTATTGAAGACTATAGGATAGTCTTCCTAACACCTTAACAAATCACAATAGTTAAATATGTAAATCCCCAACTAGGGAGCCAATGGAAATGCTGCCCAACATCCCAATGGAACTGCTTCAAAAGTTCTTGGATGCATCTAGCAGTGTGCAGGCGAGCATTATCATGAACCAACACCACACCGAAAGTGGTGCCATAGAAAATCCTGCCAAATGGGAAGATGCCAAAGGAGTACCACTAGTGAAGTTCATGGAGCATGGTTCGACCATCAATTCAGAACTCTACTGTGAAACATATGAAAATTCAGACAGGCCATCCATAACAAGCATCGGGGCATGCTGACTTCCAATGTGGTGTTGGTTCACAATAATGCTCACTGCTAGAGATGCACCCAAGAACTTTTGAAGCAGTTCCGTTGGGATGTGTTTGATCACACACACCCCTTAGCCCAGATTTGGCGCCGAGCGACTACTACTAAGAAATTTCAAACCCTGTAAGATGTTATGACAAGTTCGTCAATTTGAATGGTGATTATGTCAAAAAGTAATGTAATGTTGTAGTTTTCTAATGTGTATAATAAAAGTTCTGTATCTGCAAGTATCTGTCATTGATAACCAAATGAATGTTTATTTCTGAATTGCCCTTGTTTAAACAAAATCTTACCCAGCAGACAGTTGTGCCATATCCTTGTACTAATAGACATTGCTGTGTGACATTTCCAAGGGGTGTGATTATTTTTGTATTGCTGTATGCTAGAATGTATTTGTCAAACAGGCCTTTACAACACTTGTATGTGGAATGCAGTCAAAGTAAAGAGGATAAATAACAAAATCAGATGGATGGAAATGGCTTTTTTGACACATTTCTTAAAATAAGCGCATTTGTTTTCTGTGTAAAGAATGTAACATTCATATCACTTTTGTGACATTTCAAACAGGTTTCCTACTCTGTGACTGCTTTAATTTCATTTCTTGATTTATTACATATTTACTTCTGATAAAACCTACATATCAGCTACCCCTGGGTTGCTATTTTATAGCAATTTATGTGATTTAGGAATACACATTAACAACCTATCACCTAACACCAACTATTTACTGACTTTTCCTTTGGAAAAACAAAAACAAAATTATTCTCTTTTAAGTATGTAATTCTACTCATGAAAGTTACCTCCTAAGGCTATGAACATTTCAAAAAACATTCAGAAGCATTTCAGACATATTCCAAGCATGAGGATATCTTTGCAATTCACCAAAAGCAGCCTCAGGAAACAGCCTCTGCTTTAAGAGTCAGATTAACAATATCTTAGAGCAGTACTGTGTATTTTTTAGCAGGCACTGAAAACACAGGCTGCTTTAATGCTCATTAAGGGTCTGAAATAATTTAGTTTTAGGTATGTGCAGCCTTATTACTTACAATTGTCCTAATCATTAGATCTGTGCAATGCTTCAAATTTGATTCCCAAAAGGTATTTCAAAAATACTTAGGAATATGAAAGTGGCATCTATTGGTGATACTTTAAAACAGCCATGGGTATTTTTCAAGGATCTTGTGGCAATTGTAGTGGGTAATCAGTTGATCATGGGAAAAGATGCAGCTGTTTTAAAGAGTTGAAGAGAGGTTCTAAGGTTATTCTTCCCATCTGCCAAATCACCTTTTCCAAAACAAATCTGATCCACTGCAAGCCTTACTTATTATTTTTTCTTTTTAGCTTAGACAAGATTTTAACCATATTTTTTCCTACCCTTGCAAACTCTATAATTTGCAGTTTACTTAGCTCCTTTTGCAACTGGAATTTTCTATTAGAACATTTTAATCAGTTGTGAAATGAAGACTGAAAGATCTCCAAGGCCTGAAGGATGTCTAAGTTGATTGGGAACGATAACCTTTTAGGTACCAAAAAAGGAAAGGAATATCATGGCTGAAGTGTACATAAGACCTTCCGACAGCCTAATGAATATTCTGGTGTGCTTTCATGAATTAAAGTTCCACTCCTCCTCTGTAAGCACAAGATGAATGCTAATAAATAGTGTTATGAAACCACTTGGTTCAAATTGAATGAAATGCTTTTATGGAATAAAGAATAGCACTTTTCTTCTTCCCAATTAATTTTACTATAACAGAAAGTTGTGACACTTAATGAATAATGAAGTTTGTTATGCAAACACCTTCTAGCTGAACATATGAATAATCAACACTAGTACTGCTTTTCATGCTTTCTTTCATTCTCTGAGGAGTGCAAAGAATAGCTTTGAGGCTGGTGCAAAGCAGAACAAAAATTATAAAGCGAATAATTTCTGAATATCCAGAAAACAGATATTCACACACAAATGGTAAGTGATGTGTATGAGTTTAAATCAGCTTTTCAAGATATGCCAATCATTTCTCACATGCATTTCATTTATGGCTGGCCAAAAAAGAAATACGCTGTTATATGCCAAATGTGGCTTTCCCCAATCTGGCATCTCTCAAGTGTTTTGGGACTACAAGACCCAGAATTCCTAAATTCTTTGTTGATGTGCACTACTTGCTTTGCCATACACAACATTGGGACCTATGGCAACATTTTCCTCAGTGTGATGGAAAATGTGGGCAGAAAAAATCATAAATAAAACATTTCTTCCTTTTCTCTGACATGTATGTTGAAAGGCAATTCATGAAATCATCAAAAGTATATATAGTATTCACAAGCAATTCTAGAATCCAAGAATGCAGTCATGGGATAAAAAGGCAGCAGAAGTGAAGATTCCAGATTCCCCCCACCCCACCCCAAAAATATCAGATTTACTTCCATGATCACTCTTGTCATTCCATTGCCACTTAAAAGAATTCTTTATAACCAATGCTCTCCTGCATGTGGAGATGACTCCTGCATGTAGAGATCAGCCCAAGAAACACATTAGAAGCAGAGAAACTGAGGTGAACAATTTCTCTGACTTTTTCTAGAAGGAGAAATTGCCTGGTTTTTTTGTCAAGGTTAGCATTCATTAAGGAGGAGAGAAACACTGCAATTGAAATTACCCAGTGCAAAGAATTTGTCTCATGTTGCTTGCCCCTAGGCTTTAAATGGAGCATGGAATGCCAGGAAGATGAAGATGGCTGGAGAGTTTATTCTACAGTGAAAGACAGATTGTTCTCTTATCCCTTGGTCACAACCTAATTAAGATTATATTCTAATCAAAGGATTTCGAGTTGCTTCAAAATTTTCTTCTCCACAAAAGCAAAGTTTTATCAAATTGAATGAGAGCTGCAAAGATCTGCCCTTTATTGGCATCCAGGGAGTAACACTTTCCTTCAGAGGTATCAGACTGAAGTAAAAAAAAAAGTCAAGATGGCAGCCATGCCTCTGCCAGGTCCCATATCATATGCATGGGTTCATTTGCAATTAATGTTTCTTTTTTTAAGTGGGGCTTCATTTGCAATACACATTTTAAAAGAATGGGGTTTCAGTTGGGCAGGTGCCGGCACCAATTTCATTTTATATGACCCTCCAATTATTACTTTCAGTGGAGATGAGGTGTGTACTTAAAGATCAGACTTAGCAGTATCTGTCTCTCAGTCCCATTTTGCAACCCTCCCCCACAAGCCTGCCAAGACTGTGCCATCACAACCCACCAATTTGCTCCTATGGGGCATTGAAAGGTTGTATTTATTTTTTAAAAACACATTGCAGAGATTATTCATTACTTGTTTGCATTTTAGTTATTTGCTTTTTAATTGTTATTTTCCAGGCTCCCTTGTCCTAAAGACATCCAAAATGAGACGGCTGATATTTTGGTCACCACCACCCCAATTTGTCATAGTCAGAGCCACAGTGAAAGGTGTGAAATTAACAAATAACATTGAAAAAATAGTAAAATTGAATGACTGCAAATTAGCTAAACTCAATGCATTTTGGAGTGCAGTTACTTTCTTCAGGAATTTGACACAGGACTAAGTTGTTGGTGGGTTGGTTGGCTGCCTGGCTGGTTATACATAGGTATTCTGTCATTCCTTCAGGGACAGAAAGAATGTTCCTTGGCATCCCATTTTGAAATGTTATCCTCAACATGAAGAAGATTGGTGTGAGTCTGAAGTTATCCAATGTATTCCATGGCTAAATGAAGTTGAATTACCATGAAAGTTGGTGAGATTCCTTAGATTGGGTACATTCAAGTACTGGGTACAGTGGCAAGTATCTGGGATGTTTAAATATAGATTTCTGCATTATTGGCCTTATAACCTTAATGTCTTTCTCCAATACTGGTTCTAGATTTTATGAAGAAGGTCATCCAGGTCCTAGACAAATATAATAACTACAGTTTTTGCTGCCTATTCTTTGAAGCCTGTGTCTAAAAGGCTGTTTTTATTATAAAGAACTGTCAATCATCAGAGTATCTTTACTTATTTAGATAGCACTCTAAGTCTGTTATCTTTCCTGAATTTCAAGTTTTATTATTAGAAAAGTTGGGAATGCTTAACTGTGTGAAATAGACCTACCTAATACCCTGAGAAAGAACATCTTATTTTAACATCATCAAGCAATTAGATTTAGTTGTTTTCAAAAATAATTAATCACAAGAATACTCCTGTGAGTACCTTGAAGGAAATAGGCAACATAATATATAAAAAACCAAGTCTTAGGTTGCTGGACAATTGGAAGATCTAATCCCAATTATGCTACACATTTATAAACCTTATATGACTGAATTAGTTAATTAATATAGACTTGGAACTTGAAAAACCTTCTTGGCAATAGCACTCAAATTTCTTTCCTTTGGCATATGTAAATGTGATGATAGGATAGATAGATAGATAGATAGATAGATAGATAGATAGATAGATAGATAGATAATGTGAAAGAGAAAAAAAACCTGTATAAATTTCAGTGATTTTCATAGCATGATTTCAAAAGTATAAAGGATTTCTGTAATTGTTTAATCAATGCTACGTAAAGTTGGATAAAAAAAAATAAAGCCTTTTAAAATGGAGCTTTAAAAAAAGAACAGGAGTAATTTATCTTTTCAGATCAAGATAGAAAATAATCATTTGACTCAACCATCTTAAGGTAGACAGGAAATGAAATAGTTCAATACTGATTTAAATTTAATTAATTAATTTAAGAGTTGGCAAAAGATTTTCTATAAATATTTTGGATTGTATTCCTGAGTTCTCAATTCTTCTTGTGTCTCTTGGAAGCAATATTCTGCAGTCAATCAAGACAATATCTGCTGTATTCCTCATATCTGTTGTTTGTTTAAACTGAACATTTACTCCCTATTTTAATCAATGATGGGTCATCAGTTTGTCATGGCACATGCTCAATATGAATCTTGTTGCCCAGCAACACTTAGCAACACAAGCTGTCTAGTTAGTTATCCTTTGCATTTATTTAATAGAACACAATCATGTCAACAAGTATTCTTGACTCCCATTATTTCCAACAGAATCAACTTCCCTTTTCAATATGCAATCTTCATCATAAATCCCACCAGGTACTTGAGAACAAAAGAAAAGCAAAAATGACTGAAAACATTTATTTTGAAAAGAAAATGTAGAAATTAAAATCAATTAAGTGTATTTGGTTTAATGTATAATTAGAGTAATTCTAATAGTGCTATTATTGAATTGAGCAACATACAGGCTAAGAATTTTAATTCTGTGGTTTTATTGTTCCCAATCATTTTTCTGATTTTCAGAGAAAAACAGATGTGATTGTCTTCATATAAAAAGCATCTTTGATTTCTCCGATTTATTATTATTATTATTTAATAAATTATTAACAACCATCAAAATGTGAGTTCTCATTCCTCTAAACAGGATTTAGAATTCACAGTCCTCTAAACCAGAGGTGGGCAACTATGGCCCCTTTATGACTTGTGGACTTTTAACTCCCAGAATTGCTGAGTCAACCATGAAGGCTTAGGAATTCTGGGAGTTGAACTCAACAGGTCATAAAAGGGCCACGGTTGCCCATTCCTGCTCAAAACCATTATAGTATTTCTCTCTTGAGTTTTTCATTTTTAGAGTCACATTTATCTGATCAGGAACTGTTTTTTTTAAATATAAATTTTTAAAATGAGGCGATTAAGTGATGGCAGAGTAGTGCATCTGGGTCTGAGATGCATTTATTCACTGGAAAGATGCATGAAGACAGCAGTACTGAACCTAGTGTTGCATATTATCAAAATGGTAACCTCAGTTTGGTGGAAAATTAAAAAATATTAAAAAGCTTTGACACTGTAATTTCTGTAAACTGAAACCAAGTAGCAGTTGCATAATACTCATTTACAGTATTGCCTACAAAGCAAATGTCTGTAAAGAAAAAGAACAGTAACGGTGAAACCCTTTTCTGAGTTTAAAGCTATTTTGGAACATTTCCTTATTTTTATTGGGTTTTTTTTCCACCTTTGATGTCTTTATACATGTCATTGTAATGCTATTTCCTGTCTTATCTAAAGTCTTTTTTGAACTTTTTTGTTCAGTTCTTTTCTAAGATCTTGGATTTTGGTTACTCTTCTCTTGTTGGCAATTTCTACTGTTTGTTCTGACATCTGGTTTGCTTCCTTCTGTTTCTGAGTCTTTGGAAATCTGTTTTCACATTTATCCTTAACAACTTCTTTTCTTTCATTTCACTGTCCTTCTGGCTCCCTATTGATGAGATTCAGGACTTTGAAGGGCTTCCTGGTGTTTCTCCTTGAAAGATCATGTTCTGTCAATTTCAGATTGATTTTCATGATAAAACCCATCAAAACTATCTTTTTTTTCACATCAAGGCATGGATGCTAAATTGGGATAACCATCATATTAAAGAATTGTGTGAAATGTCTAATTAATATTATTCAGTCGCTGACTGCATTATACACAAGTAGTAGCATCTTTGCCATATCTATGCTGGCTAAAAAGCAATACTATTCTTTGTTTTTCATGTGCTAGATAACAAACAATATGCTTTTCTTTTTTTTTTTTATTGAAAAGTTTTAAAATACAATTTTCCCTTGAAAAACCCCCCTTCCCCCTCCCTCCTCCCCCCCTACCTCCCCTCCTCCCCCCTCCCTCCTCCCCCCCTACCTCCCCCCCTCCCCCCCCCTACTTCCCAGAGCTGAATACAAGGTATATATATATATAAAAAAGCAAACCTAAGCAACCATATACTAACAACTATAAATTCTAAAATCCATCACTCTCTAGCTTATATAGGATAAAACAAACCTTAACAATATTAAATATATATATAAAAAAAAACTAGAATAAGAAAAGGACACTCTCTAGCTTATATAGAATGGAACAAACCTTAATAGTATTAAACATATATTAAAAACAAAAAAAAAGGAAAAAGAAAAAAAAAACCCTTCTCAACCCTATACTTATCCTAAATAAACTCCATCCATTTTATCCATTCCATGATATAACATTCTTACAAATAATTTTCCAAATTAACCAAGGATCCCAAATCAAAAAACTTTAAAGTCAACTCTTCTGTAATCGACCGTTCCTCTTCCAGTACCACATCTATAATTATTCCAAACACAACAAAAAAGAAAAAGAAAAAAAAAAAAAGATTGCAAACAAAACTTGAACTTTAATCCAAAAAAGCTCACCCTTTCCACAAAACCACCAAATATAGAAATATATTGCGTCTACACCCAAATCTTTTCCCCCCTCCCCTACTTGACTACTTGACTATATCGTAAAAGTTCCAAAGACTTCTGCGATTCCTGCTACTTTCTCTTCTTAGATCGTTTTGCAGCAGCACGCGTCACCCTCTGTTTTATAGATTCATCCAACGAGGTTGTATCTTGATCTCCTCCAACACCGTTGTCTTCTATCTGACCATCTTCGGCCTCTTGATGCACTCCTTCTCCAGATCCCTTTCCAGCTTCCAAAAGTGTTAATGGCGTTACATTTAAAACATTATTGTAGAAATCACGCGCTTGCATCACAGTAACCAAACGGTACTTTTTACCTTCGTGCGTCACCATCAACCCCACTGGGATCTCCCATCTGAACCTTATATCTCGTTGCTTGAGCTCTTGCACAAGAAATGTAAAATCCTTCCTTCTCCTTAGAATCTTTGGAGGAATTTCTTTTAAGACCAAAACTTCTTGATTAGCAATCATAACTTTAGTATCATAAGCAGCTTGTATAACTTCATCTCTAGTTTCCCTTTTTGCAAAATATACCACCACATCTCTAGGCAACTTCCTCTGTCTGGCAATCCATGAATTCACACGAAACACTTTGTCCATGCCTCCTTTTATTTCAGATGCTGGCTGTTTCAACACTATTTCAAAAGCCTCAGAAACCAGCTGCTTTAGATCTTCCTTAGTATTCTCCTTTAAGCCTCTAATTCTAATGGCAAACTGCATCTGGAAATATTCAGCAAGACACAGTTCCTTTTCCATTTTATTTTCATTCTCCAATACTTTTGCTTCTAATATAGCATTCTTTTGAGTCAAGTCTTCTAGCTTTTCCTCCAATTCTTCCACACACCGAGCCACTTTACACACTGAAGTCAAGATGTCTACCCTCATCGCTTTGAGCTTCTGTTCCATCCTCTCCTCCATTCTCTCCTCCAATTTCTCCAATTTCTCCTCTATCTGTGCAAATCTAATATTAATTGATTCCAAAATTACCTGGGTATGTTTTTCAAGAGCATCTTGTAAGTCCTTTGATGTCAATACATCAGGAGGATGCAGCGCCTGCAATAATGATTGTTGCACGGGAGAAGTTCCAGCACTCCGAAGAGTTTTAGGGGGTGGTTTAGCCGCCATCTTTTACCAAATATGACGCACTTTCACTTCAGATTTGTAATCCAAAAAAGTCCATCAAGCTGGAGAGTAAAACATAGTAATCCTCTTTACCATTTCCTCTTGTATCGCTCTGCCTGCTCCTTTAAATCATAGTCATTCCTTCAGGCAGGGGTGGTCGCAGACGGCTGGCTCTGCTCCAAGAATCAGGAGCAGAGGCGACGGCCAGCTGGGAGCAGCCCAGGCTACGGGGGAGTTCAATCCTTCAGCCGCCCAAGCCATAAGCTCAGGCGGCCCTGGAGAACTCTACCCCTACCTGGGAGCTCGCCCCCTCCTCTTCTCCCGAGGAGGGGGCTTCGGATTCGCCCGAACAGCTGATCGGCGCTGTTTCGGGCAAAAAAAACAACAGCTGAGCCGCGGGCAGCCCGGGAAGGCTCCCTCCGTCGCCGCGGAGCCACCGGAAGTCAAACAATATGCTTTTCTGTCTCAAAAGGCCCAATTCTGATCCATTTCAATTTGCTGATGCTTCAGATGTCAATCTGTGCATGATTTCTTTCATCTTTCACTGTGCTGAGCTTTCTTACATTCCAGATTCCAACTGTTGTTGTAGCTTCAGATTTCCTTTTTCTGCATGGCAACATCATCAACTGGACATTTTCAGAGGCACTAAACTAGCTATGTCAAAAACACAGTGCTCCCCCAAATCCTTTGCTTCAGTAGTATATTGTCATACAAGAAAGAAGCCCATCATCCAGCACCATACCGTAAATTATTTTATATTGTCTCTCTATCCATGAGGCTTTCTTGGTAAGCATTGCCTTCTGCCGTGAAGTATGCAATGATGCATTTGCCATTATCAATAAGTTACTAAGGATGCTTCCAACTGCTGCCCAATATAGATGTCTACTTTCTTTAGGTGCATAGCTGGAATGACCTTCACACCTTCAGTGACCATACTGGGAGTATATATTTTGAACATATACATCTCTCCTAGATCCTTCCACGTCCAGATTTGTTGAGGCAGCACAACAGGAACTAAAGGATTTGTGACAGTTCTTAATTGAAAATAATTAATTTTCATTTCAAATACAACATTTTACAGTTGGGTACCTCCAAACTTTATTTGTGTTATAAACAAATGTTATTAAAAGTTCAAGAACACTTCACATTTCTTTTTTTTTCACTCAATACATTGCCGTCTTCTAAATTATAGCAAGCAGTGCTCAGGATTTCATGTCATCAAGCGGCACAAATCAGAATTTCAGTTCCACATATTGTTTTGTTGAATCCCATGAGGCGTTCTGCTTTTGAAGAAGAATGTCTTGTGTGACAGTCTAGCAGATGGAGCATCACTTCTGGATCTGTCAGGATTTTACTGAAAGCCTCTATTGCCTTTATTATGACAGTAAGTGAAAATCCAATCTAAACTGCCTTAAACTTCAAAACAATAAAAAGAAAACAGAGTTTTCCAGTAAGTGACATCCTTGTTGAAATAGTAGCATGGGTTCATGAAAATGAAACAAACAACAGTTTTCTCAAAAGAAAATTTTTAAATGCTTGTTTAATATGGGTAAACGACATACAGGAGCAATGGTTAGCCTCTCAGATAGTATGGAGTTCTCTACATCATTACACTTTCCAGTCCTATCCTAATTCTTTAATTAATTTCATTATAATATATCCCTTCTCTCATTTAGCCTGTTAAGTTGTCAAGTGGAAATCTTTTTTATTCATTCTCTAGAATGCAATGACACATCTTGTCTAGTAATTATGAAATATTGCATAATTGCGCCTTTTAAAAAAAAGAATTAACAATATCAGTGGCTTCACAAGGACAAGGAACTGAGAGAGAAAATGAAGTAATCATACCTAGGTTAAAAAAAAGTGATATTACTTTTCCAGTATCATTTTTTCCTGTGATTTCTTTTCATTGCTGTAGATAGAAATATTTCAGTAAATAAGGGATCCTTGATGGCAATCTTGAACTGTATGTAGAAGACTTGAGGGGGTATGATAAATTAATGAACAATGGAGATGCAGAATAACCACAAAATGTTGTGATTCGATAGCTATAGAATCACAAAAACATTTTTTTAAGAGGATCTACTACTGCATTGGCTTATCTATATTTAACATTTAAAGCTAAGGTAAGTTTTTGTTTTCCAGTTTAATATGAACTTACTCAGCCTAAATTCCTGGAACTATAAACTAGTCAGAATATAGCTACAAAAATCTATGTCCCCTTTTTTCTCCTGCCTCTGATAGAACATTCTCCTGGTGAAGTGCAAAACTTTGAATGCAGGCTAGCACTGATTCAATTCAAATGTTTAAATTCTGGTTTTTCTCTACTCCTGAAGAACTAGTTCTTCTTTCCTCAGGTGAGTATGAGACATTTCTTTTTTTAATTGATGGAACTGCCCACCTCCCGTTGTAGGCCCTGCCTAGAAAAAAGCTCTTGAATTCAACTGGGTAGGCACAATGTTCTCACTGGATTTGTGCTTCTATGGATAACAGATGATGATGATGATGATGATGATGATGATGATGATGATGATGATGATGATGATGATGACAGTCGAGTCTGACTCTTGATGATTCTATGAGTCAGGTCTCTCCACATCTTTTGATCTTGCACTATTTCTTTGAGCTTTCCTATGCTCTGGCTGGGGTCAGCTTTGGTAGTGGAATAACAAATACCATCTCCATATTTATCTGGCATTATGGGAAAGTATTCAGTTTTTTCCTGATAAAAAACATGTATCAAAAATTTCAACAAATGGCCCTCTCATGATAACAATAACAATAACAATAGAGTTGGAAGGGACCTTGGAGTTCCTCCAGTTCAACCCCCTGCTCAGGAAGGAAACACTTTCAAATTGTCTAATCTCTTTTTAAAAACTTCCAGTGTTGGAGAATTCACAACTTTTGGAGGGAAGTTATTCCACTAGTTAATTTTTCTAACTGTCAGGAAATTTCTCCTTAGTTCTAGGTTGCTTCTCTCTTTGGTGTGTCTCTCTTGCAGTGTCTCTCTTCATGGAAGGGTTCTATAAAACACTAGAGAAGTACACACAAATGCTGGTGGAACTGCAAGTCTGGTGGAAGTGCAGGAACATAGGAATGTTTTATTTTTTTTTAAAAAATGGGCAAAGGGTTAATTAATTAATTCAATATGCTTCCACTGAATAACAAGGCATCCTCACTGAAAACTATGGGAGCTTGGTTTTCTGCAACTTCTTGTGAGGTGGACTGCAAATAATAGAGTTGAGAATGCCCATTGACACATCAGTATTTTCCCCCTCAATTCTCATAATATTTTAAGGAGAAAGTTAATTAATTTTGGCACTTTGCATAAAAAAATCAAGTATGGCATTTTTATATTATTTTATTTATGTTTCCCTCATATTTCACATGGGTCAATGCAGTGCCTTCAGGAACTGCTCTGGCAGCTGCTGTGTGATTGATATTATTATTAAGTTAAAGGGTCAGAAAGGTAATTTCATAGCCAGTCTCAGAAGAGCTCCTTGAGTTGATGCAAATACTCTCAAAGAGGTTCTTGGCTTCTTTTCAATGACACCAAGGAGTGGATTAGACAGAAAACTACAGTAGAAAGACAATTGCTGTTTTTTTCTCTGCTAGATATACCAGGGAAAACTGCAATCTCAGTTAACATGAAGATAGAGTAAAGCCTCTCACACCAACAAGAATCCTCTCTGCTTTTCTGTCTGTCTGTCTTACTTAAAAAAGATTCATATAGTAATAATCAGATTGTAATAACCCTGGTCTTAGGTGGGAATGGTGTATATGTGTGTTTATGTGATGTATGGCATGAAAGCAGAATGTAGTGTAATAGAAATGTACAGGTGATTGTTTCCATTGGGGTATGAGGTATGAATGTATGTGTGGCCCTGACCTACTGTGTGACACAATGTGCAACCTTTGAGTCAATGCCACAGGATCTAGGCTCTTCTGTAGGATCATGCACAGATGGAAACAGCAGCTGTTAAAAGGTTAAAAACAGATAATAATAATAATAATAATAATAATAATAATAATAATAATAATAATAATAATAATAATAATAATAATAAAAAAGTTGGAAGGTACCTTGGAGGTCATCTAGTCCAAACCCCTGCTCAGGCAGGAAACCCTATACCATTTCAGACAAATGGCTGGCCAGTCTCTTCTTAAAAACTTCCAGTGTTGGAGCATTCATCACTTCTGGAGGCAGGTTGTTCCACTGGTTAATTGTTCTAACTGTCAGGAAGTTCCTCCTTAGTTCTAGGTTGCTTCTCTCCTTGATTAGTTTCCATCCGTTGCTTCTTGTCCTGCTTTCAGGTGTTTTGGAGAATAGCTTGGCTCCCTCTTCTTTGTGGCAGCCCCTGAGATATTGGAACACTGCTATCATGTCACCCTTCACCCTTCTCTTCATTAAACTACACATACCCAATTCCAGCAACCGTTCCCTATATGTTTTAGCCTCCAGTCCCCCAATCATCTTTGTTGCTCTTCTCTGTACTCTTTCCAGAGTCTAGACATCTTTTTTACATCGTGGTGACCAAAACTGGATGCAGTATGAAGTAGCCGAAAGACCACTCGGACGACAGGCTACTTAACTAAAAGGTTTATTGTGAGCAAAAGCAAACATAGAATAACTTGCCCGGCTTTTATAGCCGGCAGCTGTCAGCGAGGGCCAATCAGGAGCGTTTATTTTGGCGCCGCGTCTATCCGGACCAATCCGCGTCGTCTGCTCTTGACAGCTCAGGCTTCCGCATGGTCCGGTGTTTTGACAGCCGCGAGCTGTCAGTGGTTGCGCCTGCGCTGTGCGGGGAACTTTGACAGCTGTCAAAGTTCCCGCGTGTTCTCCTGTCAGAATGTTTTCCCTAGCTGGAACAACCTGTTAACTGATGTATATTTAACTGTTTATACATTTAATACACCCCTTACCCCTCCCCTGGAGCGTTCTCTCCCCCTTGGTTGCTGGACCCTGCCCACTGGTAGTCTTTTAGGTAGGCAGGGGCTCTTCGGTTCCTGTTGGAACGGCGAGGAAGTGGGGGGTTGTCTGGTTCTGGCAGTTCGTTCCTTTGCTCTTCTTCCTCTTGGTTTGGTATAGGTAGTATTTCTGGGGGGGGTTGCAGATCGGGTTCCTCTGGTTGGGGTTCTGAGTTGTGTGGTGGGTGTCTGGGTCTGAGTTGGTCGATATGGCGGCGTAGGTTGCCGTGGGTTTGTGTGGATACTAGGTAGGAAATGGGTCCCGTTTGTTTTAGTACTGTCCCTTGGACCCACTTGTTTTTATCCGTATATGACCGTGCCCATATCATTTGCCCCGGTTTGAGTGTGCGGTTTGGGTAGGGGTGCTCTTTTTCTTCCATATATGTGTCAGGATGCAGTCTGTCGAGCCGCGTTATCAGTCTCCTCCCCCATCTCAGTTCCGCCGGGGATTTGCCCATTGTTGTGCATGGAGTTGCGTGTTGTGACATGAGGAACTGGCTGAGACGCCGCTGCCAGTTCCCCTTTGTGAATTTTTTCAAAGCTTCTTTTGTGGAATGCACCATAATTTCAGCCATCCCGTTCGTCGATGGGTGGAACGGCGCAGACGTGACCAGCCTAATACAATTCTTCATAGCGAACATCTGAAATTCACGAGAGGTGAATTGAGGTCCATTGTCTGAAACTATGGTGTCTGGAAGACCATGTGTGGCGAATATTTTCCTTAAGGCTTGTATAGTGGCTCCTGACGTTGTTTTTCTAAGGGGCGTGACTTCTAACCATTTGGAATAGCTGTCCACTACAATTAGGAAACTTTGCCCCTGTATAGGTCCTGCGAAATCTAAATGTATACGTGACCATGGGTTCCTCGTAGTTTCCCATTTGTGAATTGGGGCTTGGGGTGGCTCATTTCGGGTCGCTTGACAGGTGTAGCACCCTCCCACATATTTTTCTATCTCTTTATCTATGCCAGGCCACCAGACATAACTTCTGGCCATAGCTTTCATCTTGACAATGCCTGGATGTCCTTCATGTAAAATGTGTAATGTTTGGTTTATGTTCTTCTCAGGTATTATGACCCGATTTCCCCACAGCAGGCATCCCCTATGAGTAGATATTTCATTTTTCCTGCTAAAATATGGCTGGAATTGGGGGTGTGGGTTTTGTGCTGGCCACCCTGTTGTGGCCCATTTGAGGATTCTGCTAAGTATTTTGTCCTTAGCTGAATTTTTTGCTATAATGTTTGCAGACAGGGGACAGTCTGGAAGTTGAGAGATTGCTAGAATCAGTCCAGCTGGGGCTGGGTCTGAGTCCTTGCTTTGAATGGGCAGTCTGCTGAGGCAGTCTGCATGCCCTAATTCCTTTCCCGGTTTATGTATTAACTGATAGGAATAGGCCGATAAGAATGTGGACCACCGTAGTATTCTCGGTGAGAGAATCTGTGGTGTAGTTTTATTCCACGTGAATATGCCCAGAAGGGGTTTGTGATCTGTAAATATAGTAAAGGGTCTTCCATAAAGGTAGTCATGAAATTTTTTAACCCCTGCGACTATTGCTAGGGCTTCTCTGTCTATTTGTGCATAATTCCTTTCTGCTTTAGACAGAGTGCGTGAATAGAAGGCTATGGGTCTTTGTGTGCCATCCTTGAATAAATGACTTAACACTGCCCCGATTCCATAGGGAGAGGCATCGCAAGCGATGCATATTGGGGTGTCTTCTCTGAAAAGGGTGATCATTGAGCTGTGACAAATAATCTTTTTTAATGATTGGAAACTATTTTCATGAATTTTAGTCCAGGACCAAACAGTTCCCTTGTCCAGGAGCCTATGCAGAGGCTCAGCGATAGTGGCTTTATGGGGAAGGAAGGCATGGTAAAAGTTTAATAATCCTAAAAAAGCTTGGAGCTCTTGTTTATTCCTTGGGCTTGGTGCTGTTTGAATAGCCCTTAGTTTTTCTGTGGTGGGGTGGATGCCTTGGCCGTCTATTTTGTATCCTAGGAATTCTGTGGATGTGACTCCAATAGAGCACTTTTCCCGTTTAAGTTTGAGGCCGGCTTCTCTGAGCCGGCTCAGCACAGCTGACAGCCTGTCAGCTAAGTTTGCTTCGTTTTCTCCGGCGATGAGAACATCGTCGAAATAGGGGCAGACCCCGGGTATTCCTTTCAGGGTTTTCTCCATGATACCCTGAAAAATACCCGGGGCAGCCGATATGCCAAATTGGAGCCTTTTCACTTTAAAGGCACCGCGGTGGGTGACAATTGTCTGGGCTTCCGCGGTGTCATTAGTGACAGGCAGTTGCAAATACGCCTGCGTGAGATCAAGTTTGGCGAAAATGGCGCCAGAGCGGATGGAAGCAAATACGTCCCTTACCGCTGGCACCGGGTAAGCGTGGGGGCTGAGGGCTAGGTTAAGGATCGCTTTATAGTCCGCACATAATCTCACTTCCCCGTTAGGTTTAATAGGGGTGACTATAGGGGTCTCCCAGCTTCCCCCTTCCGTAGGTTCGAGCACCCCGAGACCTATGAGGCAATCAAGTTCGTTTTCTATTTTTTCTTTAAGGGCAAAGGGTACTCTCCTAGCTCTTATCTTTATGGGTTGGATTGCTGGCTTTAACTGTAAGGAGATGGGGGGACCGGTGTATTTCCCTAACGTGCCATCGAAGACGTCTGCATACTTGTTGCAAACGGCTTCTAGGCTGGGTGATTGAATTGTATTTACCCCCGTTATGGCGATTCCTAGAGGCCCGAACCAGTTTAACCCTATCAGGTTGGTGCGGTTTCCTGGCGTAACTAGAACTTCTAAGGGACCCTTGAACCCTTTGTACTGCACGATCACCTTAGCCCTCCCCTCCAGAGGAATGGGGGTTTTCTGGAAGTCTGCTAGGTGGACCTGGGTTTGCCTCAGAGGAATTTTTCCCTTGCTTTGTCGGCAGATCTCCTGGTACGTTCCGATTGAAATTAAAGAGACTGCTGACCCTGAATCAACTTCCATGAGGCAGGGCACTCCCAGAATTTTTACCCTGATCCTCACCTTAGAGCTTAGGCTGTGTACCCTGTCAATTGTTTCTACTAGGTTCCCTGGTGTTTTTCCTCTGGTGGCCCGGGTAGCTGGCCTACCTGGGGAATTGGTCTCCAGATCATTGATGTTGTCGCGCCCCCGGCTGCGGCACACCGGTTTGATGTGGCCGGTCTTTCCACAATTGTGGCACTTAGTGTTTCTGAACCGGCAGCTTCCTCGGGCATGATTGCCCCCACAGCTGGCGCAGGCGGCCCGTTGCTCGTAACGTGGTGGTGGCGGCAGGGGGTTCTTGGTTCTGCGGTGCTCCGATGTGTCGCTTCTCCTCTGTTGTCTGTGTTCCATTTTCCGCTGGAGTGCTTCCCCGTCAGTGAAGTCCACCGACTCGTCGCTGTCGCTGAGCGTGGCGCTCTCTTGGTATACCGTTGCTGGGCTCTCAGGGGTCGTGGTGGTCGATTTCTTCTTGTGGCTGTACTCATACGCCATGATTTCTCGGGTTAATTCTGCCAGGCTCATGTCGGGTTTGGATGTCAGCTTCTTCTGCAGCCTTTCGTCCCTCAACCCGATCACCACCTGGTCTCTGATGCGGTCCTCCAGGTCGGGAAAACAGCAGTTCCGCGCGGCGTGTCTGACCCCAGCGATGAACTCGTTGGCGGGCTCGTCTGGTCGCTGTTTCTTCTGGGCGAATTGGACCCGCCAGTACAGTTCTGAGCGAGCCGGCATATAGTACTTGTTCAGCTGGTCCACCACGTCCGCGTAGGAAACCTCTGTGATGGGCACCGGGCTAAACAGGCCCACGGCAGCGTCGTATACAGGTGGTCCGCTGATGTATAGTAGAGCGGCGGCCTTTGCTCTGTCGTCAGTGATTTTACTGACGAGGAGGAATCCCTCGACCTGGCCCAGGTGTGACTGCCATCTCTCGGGATGGCGGGTATCGAATTCCCTCACACGCCCGAAGTTTGCCATGTCGTCCGGTCCTGGGTCGCTCCTTTGGAAGTTAAAACTTCCAGTGACAGCTCTTGCCGGGAACTCTCTTCCTCGGCTGTGACTTCAGCTCCGGAGCGATCCCACCTTCGTCGCCAGTGAAGTAGCCGAAAGACCACTCGGATGACAGGCTACTTAACTAAAAGGTTTATTGTGAGCAAAAGCAAACATAGAATAACTTGCCCGGCTTTTATAGCCGGCAGCTGTCAGCGAGGGCCAATCAGGAGCATTTATTTTGGCGCCGCGTCTATCCGGACCAATCCGCGTCGTCTGCTCTTGACAGCTCAGGCTTCCGCATGGTCCGGTGTTTTGACAGCCACGAGCTGTCAGTGGTTGCGCCTGCGCCTGCGCTGTGTAAAACCTAGTGTAGAGTTCTCACTTTCCTTCTGAGGGATAGAGTTGTCTGCTGCCTTCAGAAGGCAGCTCAGTTTTTCAGACAGGATTTTATTTCAATGGCTGCTGCATTCTCAGCTTGGTGGTATGGACACACAAATAAGCTGCTTCTGGAATTTAAAATAAGACTGAATTCTGAAAATGATATACTGTCTCTCCATTTTTTCCCCACAATGAAAAAGTTGAAAGAAATAGCCCATCATAAATAACATCCTGCCTTCTTATATAAGCCTTATTGTCCCCCAAACCCCCTCATGGAAAAAAAATGACAAAAAGTGAAACTATGGACTATCAACAGAGGATCAGGATAGTTAGGCAGATCCTTCTCCCAGTGAAATTCACCTTCTAGAGACAAAGCCCAGAAAAGTGTCATTATCCTTCCACCCTTAGAAAATGGGAGTTAAAATGAGGCAATCCTGCATAAAACCTGCAGTGCAATAGAACATCACATCCTGTGATTGATTTGTCACTTTTCTCTCTTTTGACAGACATTGCGTAATTAAACCTAGCAGATACTGTTTAAAGGATGGTGTGATATTTCTAGGGAAGAAGTTTTTTGGAAAGAGAACATTGTCATTTTTAAAAATAAAAGGAAACTGCCCTGAATAAAAGCAGAACCCAGAACAACTGTACCCTGCTGCAGTAGTGTTGATTAAGTCTCCTGGGGCTATGCATTTAATATATTCCATTACTGCTGTGGTAACAAAGAAGAAAGATCTAAAGGGGCATATTTCACTAACTACTGCAATAGGTCACCTGCTGAAAGGCTACATTGGACTTTAAAAAGTAACAGATTCTGCAGAGTGACAATATTCTGAATGTCACACACAATAGAAGTTTCCCATTGCAGTAACTAATGAAGTGCCTTAACCATCATTATCGCATATTATCCCATAGTAACCCCTTGCCTTCATTTAGTCAACGTGCTTCCTTTGGCATACGGATTCATTGTTCTCAAACTTGTTCACCTTGAGTTTGAAAGTTGTCGTGGTAATTTTATCATTGGCTCCTCATTTTCCCAATTGTGATATTTATACCTATGCTCCCATGTACAACATCACATCAAGGATCTACTTTAAATTGCTTTTCAAATGGGGGACACAAAGGAAGATGAAAATGGCAATTTCTTAAAAGGCAGGCAGATAGACACAGGAAAAGCTGACTGCCTGGAAAAGAGTTTCATTTTACATTTCACAATAAAAAATATTCAAGCATTTCTGTTTTCTGGTCATTAGTTGCTGGAGTTGCTAACTCCTAAATGATAAAAGCAAAATCTATGTTGCTCGGACATTTGTTCAGTTGATACTGTCATGGATAAAGAACTTCTCTGATCAAAAACCAATGTGTGTCCTTGATGTGCCTCCTAAAGTCTTTAAAAGGCCTGATGTCTTACTCTGATAGATGGAAACTCCAGCTGAAAGTATTGTTTAGTCAATGTGAATTCAGTCCTCCTATTATATGTACCAAACAAAACAGGCAAATCAGTTAGGTATTCCAAAACAAAGCAAGTGAAATAATAGGTTCCCAAAAGCTGTGAAACAAAAGATATACAAAAGAACAAGCAGGCAAAAAAAAAACACAAGTTCCTTTTATCTCTTTTTCCTCATTATACCCTTTTATCTTATCTCTTTTATACAAAAGTTAGCTTGTCCCCCCACATTACAATAAAACATGAATACTGTAGTTCTCACAGGCTGTTGGAATTAACACTCCAGTGGAATTCCAGAAATTGTAAATGCCACAGAATTGTCCTTTTCAATTTCCTAAGGCTAAAGTTGGAAGCCTTACAGCTGTGCAAAACATCAAAGAAGTGGTTTGGCTTAATGAAGCTTTAACCAAATCACCTCACTGAAGCAGATTCATTAATCAAAGCAGGGACCCACTCAAAGCATTTTGTAATCTTCCAGGCATTTTAGCAGATTTGATGATATTTCAGTTTTGAGGGTGTTATGGACAATATTCTGTAGAAGGGGCCAAATCATATCCTTATGTGGAAAATGCTGAGGTAAGTCTGAATGGCATGATATGTCACAGAAAGGAGTCATTGGCCATTATGTCAAATGAATTTTCCATTATGTCAAATTTGATTCCTATCTCTTCAGATCCAACGCCAACATTACTTCAGAGTTATTTATTTTGTCTGGTCTCAACTTCTTTAATATTACTAGCCACAATGTTAATATAAAAGAATTTACATCTAGCTTTGAGATGGCCAATTAAACAAAACTATTTCGTAGTCCTGGAAAGTAGAACAGGAGAAAGAAACTCAAAACATCCTCATTTGATCTTGTTGTCCTTAAGAAGAAGCAATCAAGCTTTTGGACAAGTTTTCCAAACTTTGCTAACATACCCCTACCAAAATAAAGCAGCATGACTAGAATCCTGCTGTATCCATTTCTTGACATGGCATACTTCAAAGGGCTCACACTTTGCAACAGAAATGCCTCACTTTTACACTGATCCTACCAATGTACTTGGGGATCCATTTCAGTTTTCAGCACTCTGGATATGAGCTCAAAGCTGAGTAATACAACTCATAACCAAACTTTACTTTGAAATTCTGCATGATTGACCAGGCTGACCAGGGTGACATATACTGCTCAAAAAAATAAAGGGAACACAAGATAAGACATCCTACTATTAAATGCAGTACGTTGTGTTCTTTAAGTGTTCCCTTTATTTTTTTGAGCAGTATATTTATATGCTGCCACAAATATTCATCTTTTTTAAGAATGGGAGATGGGCAAGGCTACAAATGCCACTTTTTCTGTGCCAATCTCTTTTTTGTGTATATCCTGATTATTTCTGTAGTATTGTGTCTCACTGTGTCATTTTAATGTTGACCTTTTTAAGGAAATAACTGACTATTATTATTTATTAAGTGTATATTCTGATTTTTCTTCTTTTAAAATTCAGTACATAGAATTCCCTCCTCCATTTTTGCCCCCAACCCCAACTAGATAAAGTAAACTTAGGTCAGAGATGGCACTCAATTTGAAGTCTTCTAGTGAGTTCCATGGATGAAGTTGGACTTCAAACTAGTATTTCCCAATCCTAATAACTACACTATACTTGCTGTTCAGTATTACCAGCAAAACACAATTATGACACAACTAAGTACTGCAGATGTGGTACCAAGCTTATTGACTACGTACTATGAAAATTTTCATGGTGTGGCTAAAATCACAACAATCAGAAGCAGGGAAGCACACCAACGTATTAATAATTATTCTTCAATGTTTTGCCAATCCTGACATTCCAAAGTAAGAGCTTTCTTTTCAAATCGTTTGTGAAATATCTTGTATTTAACTTGTATTTAACTGTACTGTATTTGCATAGCACAGTTTTAGCTCTTTGGACACTGTTGCCTGTCTTTTTCTTGTGAATATTCTCCTTGTGCTAAAAGAGATGCAGAGAGATTATTTCAAGGTTTTATTTCAATGAAAACATGTAGCTCATCATGGCAGAGTTATTTTCCTCTAAGATTTTATATATATGCCATTTTATCCTATTCTAACAAAAATCCTCAAAGAGCTACAAGTGTCTTGATGTTACTTTTTGATAATCTATAATGAACTTTAAAAATAATTCAAACACTGTATGGCATTGAATTGAATCATACCCTTTGAATCTTGACTGTTCAGCTTGAATCAAATCATGGTTTATTTGCACACTTCCAGTAAGTGTTGACATCACATATATACAGTTTTATAATTTCAATTCAGTGCTCCTTATACAAAGCCTGGCTCTGTCTTAAAGATTATCAACCATCACAAGCAGAATTTGCTGAATGGGAACATGGGAATTTCCATTATAGACTTGTCACCTGGCTGTGTCATAAGGGAGGTGTTTTTAGACAGAAATCTGTCTCTAAAGAAGACACATCAGAGGCTCCACTGAAAAGAGTTTAAAATAATGGACATTAATCAAGTCAGCTCAGTGATGTTTAATAAACACCCTTGTGCCTATTTCTTTTTCTCATTAATTTAAAAACAGCAATAAATGGGGACATATTTCATTCAATATTCATTGATCTGTCATGAGCAATCAGAGCAAATGATTGTGACACTTGGTTGACCCTGTTTATGTATTTTTTATGCTGTAGACATTTCTCATTCTTGTTTCAGGTCAAGCCTCTATTACGTTAATTATATTGTACTTCTAAAGATGACACATAATTGTATTCATTTCAGCATTGTTAATCAGAATCCTTTATGCTTGTTATGCTTTACCAGAGGTTATATGCCAGCTTGGTGCTTTGAATTTGCAAACAAATGTTCCATATCAGTTGTGACTTTTTCCATTTTAAAATCAGTGTTTTACAAGTATGAAATAATCAGCATACACCATCCTCCACCTATGTATTATATTCCTCATTTGCAATAAGTATCATGTCCATTTTTCATAGCATCTACCTTGCAACATCAAGATAGATGATTTTTGCTATGCTTATGGTCTCAACGGCATTTAAGAGTACGCTGTGAATGGCATTCCATCGGTAAATAAATAAATTGATGGATAAAATTCTTTTTTTTTTTTACTTTAAGGCAGGAAGAATTAGACATTTCTAAGAGGTGGAAGAAGGAGCAAGAAAAGACTGGTTGAGAAATGACGCAGGAGGGACAGAAATGATGAGAAGGAAGTTGAGAGAGGAGGGCTGAGGAACAGAGCTGGAGAGAAAAAGAGAAAACTGAGGAAAAGCAGGGCACAGGAGCTAACAAGAAGTGACAGGGCAAACAGAGAGAGGTGGCGACAGGATGCAGTTTTGACACTGATAAGCAACATTTGATTACTGCTACTCCTCATTCAGGCTTCAGCAGCAAGTTGCAAACAGACTAAAATGCATTCCAATTTCACACAGCAAACTATATAACCTCTGTTTCCTTCTTGAGTGACAAATATCTTCTGCTTAATAAAATAGAGCAGAAAAGGGCAGAGAAAGGAAACACACATGTGCATGTAAGTGTAATAAATAAATAGCAGAAAAATACAAAGGATAACTGACTAAAACATGTCCAAGACTGCGATCTCTGGTGGGCTTAGAAAACTGGGAGACGAGGGAATAGCCATCATACTCAAACTATGATTTGCATCTTTAAAGTCACTGGATTCACCTACTTCCTTTTCTAATCACTTTCATAAACTGCTTGTTAACTGATTTTAAGCCATAGTTGAATCTTTGGATTGACAAGTATGAAAACACCGAATGAGGTTTTTTTCCCCAAATCTTAATGAAACAAGTTTTAAATACAGGTTTAGTGTAATACAGGTTTATTGTTAAAGTTTAACCACTCTTTTGTTGTTGTTGTAATAAGCAGCAAAAGAGTAATTAGAACTTTATTTTGGAGAGCTAAAAATGAGCAAAGGGTCCAGCTCGATATGAAATAGGATTTCAGATTCTATTATAGCAATCGTTCCCATGAGAAAATGCTATTGTTTTGAATTCTTTTTAAACAAAACATGGTAGAAGAAGAAACTAAAGATTACAGTAAAAGAAGAACACTTAACTTTGACTTACTAATAAAAAATGAAGCAAAATATTTTAACTTGATCTATTGAAAGATACTTTTGAGCAAAAACCAAGAAGTTAATTTCTAGAGGGTTTACCTATGTTTAAATGGAGGAGGAACAGGTTTTTCCAGAGAAGGTACAGATTGATTTGAAGGTGGATTTAAAATTCTACAAACTGGTTATCACTACAAGGATGATGTGGAAAATATGATACAGGGGAGATACAAAAGAAACCAGCTGATTTCTTAACAAAAAAGGAATAGGCAAATAACAAACTAAGACAATGATCTAGATAATTTTTGTACATTGGATTTACAATGGAGGCTTGTGAAAGCTTTGAAGACTGGAACATAGAAAAAAGGGACATAGAAAAAAAATGAAAAGAAATCAAATTTTTGGACATTATTTGAAGGAATCAAAGACAAAAAATTGTTTATCTTTAGAAAGAAAGGATTATAAAGTTGGCTTATTTGATCAAGGTTAAAATAGGTTTGTTTATCTCTGGAAATTAATGGATTTTTGCTAATCAAGACTGAAATGATTTGTTCACAGGTAAGAGATTAAATACATAAAGAAAAGATCATTTCTTGCATTTCAAGAGAAGGAGATATATTACCAAAATTATTTACACTTGCGATGTAGGGGAAAATCTTTTTCATATCTTCTTTTTTTACTATATTCTAATTTTTTTTTGTTTTCTATTTTTCTGCACCTTTTTATTTTTATTTCTATTCTATTAAATAAAAATGCTAGAGCTGGGATATGTAGGAGAGTAGATAGCTTTCGAATTGTCATAGTTTCAGATTAGAAAATAATTAAATGTTCTTTAGTCATAGCCCTTTGGGAAGAGACATTGAGGCTTCTTTAGAAGTTGTCTTTATAAGAACTGTGGAGTGTGTTTGTGTACTTTCTTGTTTCCCTTCCAATAGTCAAGTGTCTGCTAATGGGCAATACTGTTAATCAAAATGAAATATCATTGCCATTTTTGTACACATAGTTAATATTAACAAGTTATTAGTTAAATCATTTTCCTTCACTCCAACCCAAGCTGAATTTCATTTAATTGTGTTTGAGGAATCCCATAATCAGGATTTCTGGAAATTGTAACAGAATGAAGACAGACATTATGCAGACTGTATGATTTTTTCTGACATAGATTTGTGATTATTAATTTGAGAACTAAGAGAAGAAGGGAGGGAGGGAGGGAAACAATGAATGAAACAAAATTATGAAGGATTGATCTAGTCACTATAGATTTCCAGAGGAAGAACAGGTTCTGAAGAGACAAGAAGAAACTTATGGTAGTGGTGGCTGGGTTACAAGCTAAGGTGATTAACTCTAAGGAGAAATTAGCAATAACTATAAAGATAGCAACAGCTTATTTTTAGACATGTGCAGAAGGACTATTATTGATGGCAGTGAAATATGCCAAAATTGTGCAACCTAAGAAATTTGCAAGTTTCCGAATCTTAGGAATACCATATTTGAGCTTCGAGACTCTGTATGACCAGTAACAAGAGTTTGTATTTTATGTTTTCTTTGCCTCTGGTCTTGGCTTGCAATTCAGATACTGTGGACAGTAACACTTATACATGAATAGATACAAGAAATGATGATGATGATGATAATGATGTCCGGTCTCTTCTTAAAAACTTCCAGTGTTGGAGCATTCACCACCTCTGGAGGCAGGTTGTTCAACTGGTTAATTGTTCTCACTGTCAGGAAATTTCTCCTTAGTTCTAGGTTGCTTCTCTCCTTGATTAGTTTCCATCCATTGCTTCTTGTCCTGCCTTCAGGTGCTTTGGAGAATAGCTTGACTCCCTCTTCTTTGTGGCAACCCCTGAGATATTGGAATACTGCTATTATGTCATCCCTCATCCTTCTCTTCATTAAACTAGACATACCCAACTCCATCAACTGTTCCTTGTACGTTTTAGCCTTCAGTCCCCTAATCATCTTTGTTGCTCTTCTCTGTACCCTTTCTAGAGTCTCGACATCTTTTTTACATTGTGGTGACCAAAACTGGATGCAGTATTCCAGGTGTGGCCTTACCAAGGCATTGTAAAGTGGTATTAGTACTTCACGTGATCTTGATTCTATCCCTCTGTTAATGCAGCCTAGCACTGTGTTGGCTTTTTTGGCAGCTGCAGCACACTGCTGACTCATATTTAAGGGATTGTCCACTAGGACTCCAACCTCCTAGGTTTACCTTGAAACCAATGCAATGACCACTAGAAACATAGCTTGGACTTGTAAAGGATATGTGTCAGACTAATATCTTCTCATAAAAATGCATGGAAATGTTGTAAACATGCTTATGTGGATGTTGGATAACAATATTCCCAAATAGTCATATAACTGATTTTAAAAAATGAAAGACTTAAAGCCACTCAGTGTGTAAGGCTTATTATGGAAATAATCTGTGCATAAGATAACAGGTGCTACTGTTCTTCTGCCTTAATGGGAGAAATGCAGCCAGATTTCTTCAAGGAAAATGTTCTGAGCCAGAAAAAACAGAATCCATAATGAGGTGAATGGAATATGTGTGTGTGTGTATTTCATATATATCCAAAATATTATAAAACTGAATATGTACAAAAATGAATATTTCTGAGAAAGTTGCACACTAAACTACACATAAGATGTTTATAAAAAAAGACTTCCGGTGGCTCCGCGGCGACGGAGACAGCCTTCCCGGGCTGCCCGCGGCTCAGCTGAGTTTTTTTTCGCCCGAAACAGCGCCGATCAGCTGTTCGGGCGAATTTGAAGCCCCCTCCTCGGGAGAAGAGGAGGGGGTGAGGCCCCAGGTAGGGGTTGAGTTCTCCGGGGCCGCCTGAGCTTGCAGCTTGGGCGGCCGAAGGATCGAACTCCCCCGTAGCCTGGGTCGCTCCCAGCTGGCCAGCGCCTCTGCTCCTGACTTTATGGAGCAGAGCCAGGCGTCTGCGACCACCGCTGCCTGAAGGAAGGACTATGGAATAAAAAGAGCAGGCAGAGCGGTACAAGAGGAAAAGCTGAAGAGGACTATTTTATTCTACTCTCGAGCTTGATGGATTTTTTAAACTCTAAGTGAAAGTGCGTCACAATCGAAAGTAAAAGATGGCGGCTAAACCTCCCCCTAAAACTCTTAGGAGTGCTGGAACTTCCCCGGTGCAACAATCATCATTGCAGGCATTACATCCTCCTGATGTAGTGACATCGAAGGACTTACGAGATGCTCTGGATAAACTTTTGGAATCAATTAATCAATCAATGGATGATAAATTTGCAAAGATGGAGGAGAAATTGGAGAAATTGGAGGAGAGAATAGAAGAGAGGATGGAACAGAAGTTCAGCGTGATGAAGGTAGACATTTTGTCTTCAGTGTATAAAGTGGCTGAATGTGTGGAAGATTTGGATGAAAAAGTCAAAGATTTGACTCAAAAGAATGCTACATTAGAAGCAAAAGTATTGGAGAATGAAGATTTAAGAGACAAAATGGATAGAGAATTAAGTCTTGCTCAATATTTCCAGATGCAGTTTGCCATTAGAATTAGAGGTTTAAAGGAGAATATTAAGGAAGATTTAAAGCAGCTGGTTTCTGAGGCTCTCGAAGTGGTATTGAATCAGCCAGCATCTGAAATAAAAGGAGGCATGGATAAAGTGTATCGTGTGAACTCATGGATTGCTAGACAGAGAAAGCTGCCTAGAGATGTGGTGGTTTATTTTGCAAAAAGGGAAATTAGAGATGAAGTTATACAAGCTGCCTATGATACTAAAGTCGTGATTGCTGATCAAGAAGTTCTGGTTCTAAAAGAAATTCCTCCAAAGATTTTAAGGAGAAGGAAGGATTTTACATTTCTGGTGCAAGAGCTCAAGCAACGAGATATAAGGTTCAGATGGGAGATTCCAGCTGGGTTGATGGTGATGTATGAAGGTAAAAGGTACCGTTTGGTTACTGTGATGCAAGCGCGTGATTTTTACAATAATGTTTTAAAAGCAACCCCATTAACACTTCTGGAAGCTGCAAAGGGATCTGGAGAAGGAGAATATCAAGAGGCTGAAGATGGACAGATAGAGGAGAATGGTGCTGCAGGAGATCAAGTTATAACACTTTTGGATGATCCCAGAGAACAGAGGGTGACACGTGCTGCTTTAAAACGATCAAAAAAGATAAAAGAACAAGAACAGCAGAAGTCTATGGAACTTTCACAACGTACTTACAGCCAAGTAGTGGGAGGTGGGAAAAGATTTGGATGAGGAATGTAAAATTTATATAAGTTTGAAATCTAAGAGAGAATTTTTACAAAATGTTTTATAGATGGTATTTAGACTTTAAAAAGCTAAGCATGTATCTGAATTATTAGCCTAAATGTTGGAGGTGCGGTGATAAAGACGTAATATATTTTCATATTTTCATATATGGTAGACCTGCAAAAAGGTTAAGGCTTTTTGGATAAAAATTTGATGGAATATACTAAGTTGATGTTGAATTTAATTACGGCAGCAAGACTTTTGATAGGATAGTACTGGAAAGAGGAACTGCCGACCATAGAAGAGTGGATTTTAAAGGTTTCCGACTTGGTCGAAATGGTGAAGATTTCGGCCTATTTGAAAGATTACTCGCAGGAACGCTATATTATGGAAGGGAGAAAATGGCTTGAGTTTACTCAGAATAAGTATAGGGTTAAGAAGTTTTATATTTGAATAAGTCTTCTTTCTTCTTTCTTTATTTTTTTTTCCTATATTGGTTTTTTTTTATATATATATTTATGTATATTTAATATTACTAAGGTTTGTTTTATCCTATATAAGCTAGAGAGTGATAGATTTTAGAGTTTATGGTTGTTAGTATATGGTTGTTTATGATTGTTTTTTTTATATATACCTTGTACTTAGCTCTGGGAAGTCGGGGGGGGAGGGGGGAGGGGGGAGAGGAAGGGGGGGAGGGAGAAGGGGGGGAGGGGGGATTTTTTAAGGGAAAAATTGTATGTTAAAACTTTTTAATAAAAAAAAAAGATGTTTATAAAAAGAGCACAAAATGAGTACCAAATTCAGTTGAAAACTTGCTTTCAAAAACCTATGTGGATTTTCATGTCTGAGCATGTGAATTTAGAACGATGAGCATGTTCAAGAACTAGCAATTGAATGCATGTGATATACATATCACCCAATTGCAGACTGGTTAATGCATCTGAATTTAAATTCAAATAATTGTTTTGGAAGTACAAATGAGGTTACCCATGAATTAAAAAAAATAAAGTCTCTTCTACTTGTACCTTTCAATTGGACTCATTTCTCACTTTGCATGTTTTGAAATAGTACAACCTAGAGCACAGGTGTCAAACTCGCCATGTCACATGACATGTCGTGATGTATCGCAACTCTTTTTGCATTGCCAGCAATGAGGTGGGCGCGGCTTTGCTATGATGAAACTGGCCCATGGACTGGCAGTTTGACATCCCTGACTTAGAGTAACCTAGAAGTTGGGAAATATAGATTTGGATTATAGACTTTTCTTGTATCTTTATATTGTGCTGAATACCTTGTGACTTGAATGTTATCAGTATGAAAACAAGGCTTGTCAATAAATAGTTCCAATATGAAGAACTTGCCGTTTTTGCCATGCACACACAATTCTTCCTGTATCTATAATTGGAGTTTGTGTCAGCTGAAGATATTGTTTGCTAAAGAGAAAGAGCTTTAGCTGCTACTGCATTAACTTTTCTTATGAAGAAAACACAAACATTTATTTGAGTATGACCAAATAAAATATATCGCTAAAGGATCTGAAGTTGCTTTATTTATTCTCAAACACAGCTAAGTAAAGAACTAAGCATTGTTTTATTGCATCTCAAATGGTGCTCCTTTGGAAATATTTGGGAGATTTTTTTCCAGCCCAAAGATACAGCTCAATCAAGATGGACTAAATCTGAACCTGAAGATATTGTTTATTATGATTAATTCACTCTACTAAGTAAATAAAATGCACAGGCTATGCTATGTAATCTATTTTTCTTTTTATGTTTCACACAATTCATTAGTAGGTATACAATACAGGATCTGGACTATAAAAATCTTGTTGACAAGGCAAAACTATAGAATTTCCTGTTTCTATTTGCAGCCATCTAGCCATCATCCAGATTTTATTTTGGACTAGATATGATACGTTTAGTTAATAATAGTTAATATGTCTAGTTAATAATAAAGTTAGATATAAAAAGTCTAGTAGAAACTAAGGCTAAGCCCCAAATTGTAACATCCTCACATTTCTGTTATCCCTTGTTTTTATTTGATCATCTCTTGATTTAGCAAAATAAGATAAATTCTGTCTTTTAAGCTATGCATACAACAGCTTAGTTAACAATAAACAAGCCAAGAAATTTTCAATTAAGTGTCCTCATCCATCTAAATCAGAAAAATGTTCTAAACATAGTAAAACACATTTTAGCTTAGACATTCAAGGATTCTGGCTGACTGAAGATGTTTTATCTTAATCACAATGCGTCAAGAGCGCCACTGAACAAAGACTCATGCTTACATGAGATATTTAAGCAACAAGTTTCACTTACATCAGTCATTAGAGGGAGAAAATTGGTGTGAGAATCTTGAAAATATTATAAGGGTTTTGCATCTGACTTTTAGTGGCCAGTAACTATTTTTTATGTGGGATGTTTTATGCTTTCTTTTTCATGGACTCATGTTTTAATTTCCTGCCATTTTTTTAATGTCCAATCCTAAATCCTAAAAGAGAAAGCTTGCTAAATAGTTTCAACCTTAATTCTTGCACATTTCTTTTTTATAGTGTCTATCAAATGTAAGTACAAGCAATAATCATGTACGTTATACAAATTACTTTTCTAAAAGCTGTCAAAAGATTGACTAAACTAAAGGTGGTTTCCCTCTCATGCAGGATCCAATCAACTTCAAATGTCTCCCAGATCATTATTTACTTAGGCTACAATTCTCATTTAGTTACCTGAGAGGAAATCCCATTAGAGGTACTAATGAATATTTATTAAATTACACTGTCAGTTTATTTTAGGGGAAGGCACCAAAATTGGAAGGGCTAGTTTAGAGGAATGGTAGTAATATTTTCAATTTATTTTTGTGAATGTAGCTTATGTCTCTGTGTTTGTTTTCTAAAATCCTTGAACAGAATATTAACATGCTCATGTTATTCAGACTCATGAAAATGTTTAAAACAAACATGTCAAACACAAGGCCCGCAGGCCGGATGCAGCCCAACATGTGGTTCCATCCAGCCCGGGGACCTGCTCTGAAAAGAGTGAAGGACTGGCCTGCCACACCTCGGCCTGGTGCAGGCTGACCAGGCACTGATCTACAACCTGGTTGCATCCATCAAAGCCAGAACGCACTCAGTGTTAAATCTGCGGGGCAGCCCTGCCCCCTTGTGTACACATGCAAGCAGAGTCCAGCATCCCTGCTGGCTGTCTTGTCATGCAGGCTGACTTCACCCAGGATGCCGATGCTGGCCGTCTTCTGTGCACACACTCAGGGGGCGGGGCAGAGGTGGCAAGGCAGCTCCTTGCTGATTCCAGTGGATCTCAGGCTGAGCGCATTCTGGCTTTGATGGTTGCAACCAGGTTGTAGATCAATGCCAACCCCCCCCCCCCACCAGCACTTCCAGCTTTGCAGCCATGAGGCTTTCCTTTCACTGGGACAGATCCTCCCCAATGCGGAATAGCAGCGCTGGCAATCTCCCCATCATATCACCCCTTCCTGAGTGTGGAGGAAGGAAAGAAATAAGAAGGAGAGAAGGAAGGAAATGTAGCAAAGAGGGGAATTGGGGGGGATTGGCGCTGGCTGGGAGGCTTTGCCAGAACACTGATGTTTTGGCAGAGAGGTCAGGAGCTCCAGAGGCCTCTGCGGAGGCTGGGGTGGGGCAGGGCTCTTGGGGAGGGATTTTTAAAGGGGAAGAGAAGATTGACTGGGGGAAGAAGATTTTAGTTTCTTTTTTCCAGAGAGACAAGTCAGAAGAAGGGAGAATGAGGTAGGAAGGCAAAAAGGCTTTTTACAGTATTCTCTCTCCAGAGTCTGGCCGTCTCCTGTGTGCACACCTGGGGGGCAGGACAGAGGCGGCGGGGCAGCTCCTTGCTAGTTCCAGTGGATCTTAGGCTGAGCACGTTGTGGCTTTGATGGACACAACCAGGTTGTAGATCAGCACCCCCCCACCAGCACCTCCAGCCTTGCAGCCACAAGGCATCCCTTTCAACGGGACTGCCCCCACCCACCCACATGGTATAGGAATGGCCAGCAGCAGCATATTAGTGCTGGCAATCCCTCCCCCTCCTATAACCCCTTCCTGAGTGCGGGGGAAGGAAAGAGATGAGAAGGCGAAGGAAGGAATGGAGGGAGGAAGGAAGGGAGAGTGGGAGGGAGGGAAGAAGGAAGGAACAGAGGGAGGAAGGAATGGAGGGTGGGAGGGAGGAAGGAAGGAACAGAGGATGGAAGACAGGGATGGTGGGAGGGACCATGTCCCGGCACTTGCCCCAGTCCCATCCTCCTCTGCCAGAGACCCTCAGATCAGCCCCAGTCCTACCCAGGAACCCCTGAAGCAAGTGATGTCGAGCTAGCCGCACCCACCCAGTAGGCCACACCCATCCTGGCCACACCCACCCAGTAGGCCACACCCATCCCAGCCACACACCCCCACCCCCCCGAGGGGAACTACAATGCTGATGTGACCCTCAATGAAACTGAGTTTGACAACCCTGGTTTAAAAAGTCATAGTCTATAATATTTATAAAATGTCATTACTATGCAGGTCTGAATATAAAACTGAAACTCTGAGTCCCTTGGAAGTGATTTGTAGCTCCAAAGGTAGTCCAGGAATACTTCTAGCAATAGAGTAAAACCAACAGTTGAAAACAAGAGAATTAATAACAAAATTCCCTTCTTGTAAAACTATCAAGTATGCTGTCATGCTCACGTGACAAAAGTTCATTAATTGAAATGGGACTGTATTTCAGGAAAGCTTAGGAGAGTCAATAAGAAGATGATGAAACTAGCTTTAGGACTAAATATTAAACTTCTCCTTTCCTAAGAAAGTAATAATCTTAGGTAAATCCAAAACTAGGACAGTTCCAAATTGCTTGCCCTTAGTATTTTTCTTTTAATTAAAATTTAGGACACCAATGGGGAGCCTTTGGCAGTGTGCCAAATTTAGATTCAAGCTCAAATATCCAAAACAACCTTGAATTTTACAAATAACACTAAGCTACATCTGCATATGAATGAATTTATCCCAAAGCAGATTGGGAGAAATCAAGACACATTTTCTGTTATTGAGATAGAGTGATTAGATCTAAACCACCTATTCTAATACATGTCCTCCATGAAGCTTTGAAGATCTGCTAGGGAAAATGAAGGTATTACAATTGCTTCACAAAGAAATGAGGCAAGGAGCTCTTATTAAAATCTGAAGATAGGAAAGAAAGAAAATATTCAATTCAGTGGTTAAGAGATTTGTATTCAAATTAAAGTGACTCTTATATTTCATATTGCCATTGGTTTCCCAAATTATAGCACTCGGGGCAGGGGACTGAGATAATCTTATAAAACAAGGATCCTTTGTGATTACATTTAAGTAAAAATAAAATGCCTATATTTTCAAATGCTATGTTTTCGTTGCTCTGAATCTTACTGTAAAATATAAGAACTGAACAGAATGACAGTGTTTGATTATAAAGCTAAATGTTGCTAGGAATTACCTGAATGAATCTCCATCATCAGCTTTTCTTCTCCTTTATCCAGCACAGCCACAAGAAAATAGCAAAAAAATTTCTTCCATTTACAGTTAATCTCATTACCTCCCAAACATAATTAATCCTAACTACAAAGCAGATTTAATTTCAAAAACAATTGGTCAGTTTCAATAAATAATTAAGGAATATAGAAATTTGATTAGTTAAACATTATGCAAGCATTATGATAGCTTAGTGGTAGTGAAGGTTGGTGAATTATAAAAATACATCATAATTCATTTTCATATTCAACTAAAGCTCATTTTGCATATGGATATGGAAATCCTGAGTATTTATGAAATTTGTTATTGTCACTGGAAATGCTAAACTTTCCTACAATGTCCAAAGGCAACATAATCTATTACCAGTCTGTCTTTCTATATAGGCATCTGTTTGGCAGGTCATTGAAAAATAAATAAATAAAAGTTCATACTGGATTCAGATAAGCCATAGTTTATTTAATATGCATTTGAGATAAAACTCAATGTCATGAACTGCAGTTTTGTCTAATGTCTCGCAGTGGCTTCACACTTTGCATTCAATCAAAGTAAAAAAAAATGCATTATGAATCTTTGCATAAAGCTAATGTAGTTCAAATGTATATGATAAGTGGTTCATATGATATGTTGTGCTGAACACAATTGGTGCCTAGATATTCTCAACTATGTTTGTGTCACACAAATTGGTTGGAAATTTCTCCACATTTCTCAAGTTCACCATGAACATTTCTCACAAATATCTACTGTACATTAGATTTACTTTCATCAAACCGAATGAGAGTGTTTTTAAAAAGTACAGGTGAATTTCTCTGTACATCACTTTGTTAAAGCCCTCTACATGGTTAACACTATAATAAGGGTTAACTCATTCATTCTGTTCCCAGCAATTTTTAAATTGGCTGTTCTGTGTAGATAACTATAACTTCTGGTGAAAGTTAACTGGAATCTGAAACATTTTTTTTTAATCTGGTCAGATTTTCAGAGGTTGCCTAAACAAGTCACTGAATTTTTTTCTGGGCAAGGTTTTTTCAGAACTGCTTTGCTATTGGCTCCTTCCTAGGGTTAAAAGAAAGTGACTGGCCCAAGATAACCCAGCTGGCTTTGTGCGTAGACAAGACTAGAAAGCATGGTCTAGCCTGATTCCTGAAACACTACACCAAACTGGCTCTTTAACTATAAAGAGGCCACCATCTGTTTAAAGAACCACTCAGATTGAGGAGAAAAGGGGAGGCATTTGAATCCACACTGATCAGTTAGAGTTATATGGTTATGTGAATATGCCAATATCATACAATATGGGTTGAAGTGATCAAAACATGGCCTGACCTAATTAATATTGTGTTCTTTTTAAATTTATAGCTATGTAATGTAAAGTCCTCCCCTTGGCAAAAATATTTCTAGCCCAAATTAAGGCAAAATAGCTGTTGCAATTCTTCAGGTAATACAGAAACTTTACAATTGTTGGCCATTCTTTGAAATTTGTTAAGTATGACATGAATTCTACACGACAGGAAATTGGCAGGAAATCTGTAATTGGCTGAACTGTTGACAGCTGCTCAGCGGGGTTTAGTCTAGTAGTTGATGAACTCTGGATGGCACATGAAGACTTCCATTCCACACAAGCTGGCAGTTCTTGGAATTATATTGAACAGTTTTGTGAACATTCATTCATTTTCTGAATTCCACTGGTTGCTATGGTAAGTTCATTGCATATATTACACAAACAAGTCTTATCAGAAGGAAATCATTTCTGATGATTTATGAAAATGCTTTAAAGCTACATCTGTAGTTTTATAATTCTGGAGTGAAAAATTCATTAATCAATCTCACTTGATAGGTATTTTATATGTGGAGTAGTTATTCTATGTCTGAAATATGTCAATCAGTGCATCGCTTCACACAGTGCATAGTACAGCTGGAGCCAATTGTGACTCTTTGATTTGTAATTATAAACAAATTGACCTACAGATGCATGTTTATCCATGTACTCTTTAGTTCATCACAAAAACTATTAAATTAAAATAAAACAAAAGAGTGTGAAGTGCTGTTTGAAGGGACCCTTCAGATGCTACAAGAAAGCTGACATTTCTGCCTCTTTAGGCTATGTGTGTGGCTAGTTTTATTTTTGAAGTTTTTATTTTGTATGCCATATACCAATGTTATATTAGTCAGGAAACTACAGTGCTAATACAGAGTAGTAGTTTCTCTGTCTGAGACTGCTACCTCTGTTTGGTTCATACTTGCACACTATTTATCTACTCGCATATAACATACATTTGAACTGCTAGCTGGGCAGAAGTTGAAGCAAGTGATGGGAACTCACTCCTCTATGTAGTGCTAGGACTCAAACCACTGGAGCAAAGTTCATCTCCATTAAGCCACTGAGTGACCACACCTCCTTATTGTGAAAGTAAATGTTATGATGACAATTGTATAATGTATTTTAATGTCTCATGTGAAATTCTGGCATATTATTTGTTTTATTCTTATTTAAAATCTATTTGATTGATTGATTCATTCATTCATTCATTCATTGATTTATGGATAGATACCAAAGATAGGTCAAAATTTTACAAGTCCTGCTACAATGGTGTATGTACTGCCAGAAATTGTTTGGAGGAACAGATCTTGAAGAAGTTTACAAACCAAACTGGGGAATGATAAAACATTAAAAAGTGGTGAAAACTGACCAAAGATCTCATTTACCTCCTTAAGAGATCAGACCCAAATATTATTAGCTGTGTTCTGAACATCATAGATATGATGTTGCCAAAATGACATCCAACCCAGTATGCATGCAAGCAATTTCCTCAATGAAAAATATATAAGGTACTCAGCTCAGATTGTATCAGGGCACCAGTTATAGCTGCTGAAGATCCAATTATTTGCCTGATAACCCTGAAGAAGCATGAAGTTCTCCACTCAGAGACTGTGTCCACAATCAGAAAAAAAATTACCTTTTTTCTGTTTGCCATGCAAAAGGCTTAATTGGTGCTCCTGCATAGCTTACTTAGTTGGTAGTAAGTTGACCCAAAAAAGATGCTTGCTCCATCTCATCTGTATTCTGAAGATAGTATATCACAAGATGGACATATTGAATGGTTACCGATACTGCATTTTTTTTAACCAGAGTAAAACAAACCATTAAATAAACCAGACCTGACTTGATCTGTTTGGACTACTTTGTCATTACAGGTCCTTCTCCCATAAAAACAAAAGAATTTTTTTCTCTAACTAGGAAAACCAGCCATACTCAGCATGTGGTCCTCAATGGAACTGCATCTACATGGAGAGAAGTGTGTAGTACGGTGCCCCAGGGCTCTGTTCTGAGCCCAGTGCTCTTCAACATCTTCATCAATGATTTGGATGAGGGATAGATGAGGAAGCCATCAAATTTGCAGACAACACCAAGCTGGCAGGAATAGCCAACACTCCAGAAAATAGGCTTAAGATACAGGAGGATCTTGACAGACTTGACCTTTTGCTTCTCCCATGTATTAGGTTTAGGATGCTAGCATGGGAGCTCTGGCATGGGTGCATGTGATTAGTGATTTTGCAGTTTTACTAACTCCCAACATAATTTTATTTGGTAAGATTTAACTCTCAGTGGGCAGAGTTTCTTTGATAGATAGTCAGCCACATAAATTGGATATATAAGTAAATAATGTTTCACACGCAATATATATGGGAGAACATTTTCTGCAACAACAAAATTAGAATCTAGTTTATAAATGAATGAATTTGCTATAGAAACTCTAGGTAGCCAGATGCTTCTGTTTTTGCATATGTGATTTATTGCATCCAGTTCTCTCAAAACTTAGCTTTGCTTTTGTTCATGAAGCACATCTATGTATAAGTAATGCTATTTCATATCCAGAAAAATAGAGTATATATCTCAAAAGCAGTTTGGCCAGCACATCCTTTACAATAGCAATGAAGGAACTAATCCTGGGGGATACCTGAGCCAACAATTCATGGCTCGGCATCCTTCAGTCCAAAATAATAGTTTCTTCATATATTTCATCAATCTGAGTAAATTGGAATTATTATATAAGGTAATTCCAGATAGGCCCAAATGCTGCAGTCACTAATGTGCTCCTGGAAAAAATATATAACTTGCTAGTGGACAATAAATAATCTGTGTCATTTCTCTACCATCTTCTATCCAGAGGTCCAGGTGAAAACCCTGAAAAGGATACAGTACATTGAGCAAAAAATAGAAAGTGGATGCCTGGAGAATAGCTGTAACAATCTTTTCAGCAGATTGGTTGTAAACACCATAAAAAAATGTGTGTGAAGGAGGGGAAATTTCTTAACTTTAGAGAATGCAAACATATTATGCTAGCCTGGGATAAGGAGTTAAAAAGAAGGATGCTAGAGAGAAGGTTCCTAAATGTTATTCTGACTGACCGCTACAAGTTAAATGTTTAGATTTGTTTCTAAATAAGTTGAAAAATTGAGCTCTGTTTAGGTTTTAGGCAGAATTAGAGTGACATACCCTCAGGTCAGCGCTCTTGGTAATTTCCCTCCAGGACTCTGTAAAATAAGATTTAATCAAGTTCAGGTTACTATGATCCCCTCTTAAATTCTGCTCCACTTTACAAGTGTTGAGGAAATGTCATAGAATTTGTTGGTGAGTACCATTATAGTTTTATAAGCACAATATCAAGGGCAGAGCTCTTTCTTATGGATTTATTTTAGAATAAAAATGAGATGGAGACCTAAATTCACAAAAGTGCAAGGATTTAGTAGAACATAATAACTTTCAGAAATGCAATTTCCTCTTTCGCAGGCACTCTAAAAGCTATATAGAAAAAGAAAACTATGGCATTACAAACTCATGAAATAGAAAGAAGATCTTAGATTTTCCCCAAAGAAAGGAATTGCATTTCCAAAATGTATTGGGTCCAATAAACTCAGAGACTCTTGAGAATTTGTTTTCTTTCACCTTCTTGCCACAGTTAGCATTTTCCCTCTTTGATTCTTATCTTCCTTTGAATGGTCTCTGACAATGCAATTATATACACGTCTGTCCAGGAATAAACTGGAGAGTTTATATTCTGGTCACTACAGATAGAACTACAGCTTCAGTTCTTCTTCACTAATGGAAAAAGACATAGAGAGAGTTTCACAGACAACAGGTGAGGGGCCCTTGAATCCTGGACAGCGATCCTGGTCAGTGGCATTAGAGTAGTCAAAGGGAGAAAAACCTTATGCCACTATGAATGTGTTAATCTTAATCGGCCATGAATTGCTTAGTGCTTTTGCCAAAGCCAGCTGCTTTGCTGGAAACAGCACAATGACATTCTCCATGAAATGAATTGAAAAATGTGGTTCACAACTGCCTATATTTATATTTGGGCAGAAAGTCATTGCTCCATAGTTTTGCCGTATATCGTGCCTGTCAGCAAAGTCACAATCTCATCAGCACTGGTTTCCGTTTATGCAGATAATTGTGCCTTTTCCTAGGAGGATTGTGTTTGTGGTTATAGTGACCAACCATCAGTTGCATGAGTAACAGTGCATATGGCCAAGTTAACTCAAACCTGCCTGAGTTTGAACAACATCTCGGTGCATCATTAATTTGGCAAAACTGGGCCAACAACCCACTGCTTCAAAATGATGAAGGTTTCTGCAAGCATGTTACAGGAACTAGATAGTTTGGGACTGGAATGACTGAATGTGAAATGTAGAGAAAAACAAAGAAGCGCAGTGCAATCCTACATTGATTTTAGAAAGAAACAAAAAAGAATGATGCTACAGTGTTCTAACTTCTCAATAATCATGGCATGCGAAAGAATATATTTACCAACTATTTCCCCTTATATTTGGGGGGCTATTGAGGAAAAGAGCCTTGGTGGAGCAGTGGGCTAATGCCTCCTTAAGTAACACAAGCTGCCTGCAATTAGTGCAGGTTCGAGTCCCACCAGGCTCAAGGTTGACTCAACCTTCCATCCTTCCGAGGTAGGTAAAATGAGGACCCAGATTGTTGGGGGCAATTAAGCTGACTTTCTAATAATGCCACTTGGGGGGTGTATGAAAGCCCTAATAAGCAGGTATATACATAGAATGAAGGCTACTGCTAAGCTTGTAAGCCGCCCTGAGTCTTCGGAGAAGGGCGGGATATAAATGGAATTTTTTTTTTAAAAAAAGGAAGCACTGAGCATTTTTTATATCCCCAGTGCTTTATTCTCAGTCATGTTCTATTTTTGAAAAGTGTCAGACAGAGAAATAAAGGAGAAACAGTGTAGTATTGAATTTTACCCTTTAATGCTGGAGTCCGTTCTACAGTTTCTACAGAAGAAACTAAGCATCCTTCTGCATGAAAAGGGAAAATATATTATAGACCAAGATGTAAATAGCACATGCTATCCCACAAAGAAAGAAACATTACGGCAGAATTAAAAATTGAGATGCAGTATATGAACACATCAGTTTAATGTGAAGCTTGTGAAAAAGGCAACTGATTTAAACATTAGAGCAAAATGCAAGCTTATCAATACAAGAAAAAAAGTTTTTGCATTAAAACATAAAAATGGCTCTGTGTGTAGAACAAGACAGGAAACGTTAGAAATAATTGGAGAATTCTATTCAAAGCTATACAAAGATCAAGATCACTCAAAAGTAACAATACCCATGAAAGAGGAAATGCCATATATCTTAGTGGAGGAAGTATCAATTGCCATAAAATCAATGAAAAATGGCAAAGCTTCAGGAAATGATTGTGTTACAGTCAAAATGCTGAAAGCTGGTGGTCACAGGTCGCACAAGATACTAGCAAAACTATACTTGAGATGCCTCAGAGAATAAAAAATACCCAGTGCCTTGGTGCTCTTTAAGCTTGGTTGTTTTCCCGCAGCTGTTTCATTACCCAAACTAGGTAACATCACCATGCTAGGATAATGTTAATCAAGCTCGGAGAGCACTAAAGATCCCTCATTTCAACTCTGAGCTACAAATATTCTCCTTTATTGGTAAGTCCTTAAATTTGTATTTGAAACTTCTTTCACTAAGGATTGAAGGAAACTCACCTGGTGTTTTCATACTTGTTAATCCAAAGGTTCCTAATAATTAAAAGGCAGTTAAAAGCAAGTTCTGAAAGTGATAAGAAAGGGAATTATGTGAACCTACTCTCAACTCCATTTTCTCAGCTGTCCCAGAACCAGAGATATGGAGTTTGTCTGAAATGGTATAGGGTTTCCCACCTGAGCAGGGGGTTGGACTAGAAGACCTCAAAGGTCCCTTCCAACTCTATTATTGTTATTGTTAGCCACATGTGGTTGTCAGTTCTGCTCGTCAGTAAACAGAAATCTTCTTTCCTACAGACTCCATTTTATTTTTCAGCGTCTTTCTCCCGGCTTGGAACCGGGCCTAATCTTTTTTCCCCACATTAGATTTGTGATTTCAGTGTGGTATAAACATCATCAATATATATTCTGGATATATATTAATAGAGGATTGAATTTGAGTCTGCAGTATGATGTCATTGAAAAACAAATGTCAGTAACTGCAATTTTAGGCAGAAACAATGAAAGCATATTTTCTAAATTACAGAAATAACCGTTCCATTTTACTCTAAGTTGGTCAAACTCAGTGGTGGGACTCAGCCAGTTCACACCACTTCAGCAGAACCGGTAGCTAATTTTTTTTTTTTGCCCAGGCCCAGAATGGACTTCTAGAAGCAGTATCCACACAGAGAAGTGGTTGTTCAAATATTTGAATCCCACCACTGCTCAAACTCCACATCAGAATCCAGTGCTGAGTACTACATCTTAAGATTGATGGGAGGGAAGATAAAGATGACCAAGGGGTTGAAAACTAAAACCAGGAATAGCAGATTGAAGGGAAAGATGTTAACCTCGAGAAGAGCAGATTGAAGAATAGTAATATTTGAATAGCTGAAAGAAAATTAGATAGAAATTCAAGACCTATTCTCCATTTTTTCCTGGCTATCATATAACAATAGAGGCAGTTATGGGAAAACAAATTCTGACAGAACATTAGAAAAAGTACACGCATTTCAAAAGCAATTTAACAGTAGGAACAATTATCCCAAGAAATAGTAGGCTTCCCTTCAGATCAGGAGAACCTCCTAGACAACTATCTGCTAAGCATGCTTTAGTTTTTACTCCTGCAGTGAGCTGGGCTTGAACTCAGTAGCTAAATTGCTCTTTCCAATTTTGTAATTCTATGTTGGTGTGACTGCTGCTTTTGCTAAGCTATCAGTAAAAACAGAATAACATCTTGCTTTTTCCTTGTATAGAATTCTTTAAAAAAATCATAAAGAAAGGCAATCGTCTGTTGGGTTGCTTTCTGTTGTTGGCAAAGTATATTTTGGAGATATATCTGTGCTTGCATGCTGCGTTGATTGGCCCATAGTGAAACATATAAAATGAATATATATTCTGTAGGGAGTTATGGCTTCACACTATCAACTCCAACTCTGAAAAGTTATCATCCCTACCCAGCTTTCTTTCCTTTACAAAGAATTCTGGAAAAGAGAATGATCTATTGCTGCTTTCCAAAATATTTTATTACTAAAATCCCTGGGAGTCAGGATATATGTTTGCAAAATAACATTTGTGTTTAATAGAACTATTTCCTTCTATGGATAATAGCATAATGTATCAAATTATCTTTGCTTAGGCAAAAATAAATAGAATACTGTTTTGCCTAAGTGCATCCATGAAATTGGACTTTTAAATATAGATGGGGGGAAATGAAGGCACAAAACATATTTTTGTTTTAAAAAAAAGAAACTGCACGCAAATGCTGCAAATGAATGCATACCTGAATGTTTGCACAAGAAACTAGTGCTAGTCATGAAGAATTTTGTGCTAGCTCTTAAATTCATGTAACCTGACAATGTGGTACCTCTACATTAAAACTAGCCAAGAGGCAATTTCTATGTAAATATAATGGATACTTCTCCCTGGACTATTACAGCTGCGGTCCACAGCTTTCCAGAGTGATATTGCCAGATTTTGTTGAAATTATACTTTTTTAAATAACATACATATGCACAACCACACACACATAGTATTTTTATGTAAGTTTAAGCATTTGAGTATAGATGCATACATCATGACAGTCAGTTTGGTGTAGTAAGCAAGGTATCAGGCTAAAACTAGGATACTGGAAGTTCTAGTCCTGTCTTAAGCCTGCAAGGTAGTTTCATTACATTGGGCCAGTCCCTCTCTCCAACCAATAGAAAGAAAGCCACAGCAAATCACTTCTGAAAATGTTCCTGTGAAAACTGAAGAGATTTGTCCAAACCATATATAGATACCCACACACCTCCCAAATTATGTAAGCATGCAGGAATGCATCCTATGCAAGTTGAATAAATGATTTTTCTCCCAGATTTGAGAATTGTCTGGAGAAAGAGCCTGGAGGGAATGGAAGAGCTTGGAGCTAATGGGGGAATGTGCAAATGCATGGAAGAGAAAGAGCCTGGAGGGAACCACAGAGAGATCTTGGAGCTGGGGGGGGATGTACAGAGCAGAAAGTATTCATTCACACTTCCCGCCCCTCCCCCCTTTGCTACAAGCTGTTTCTGCTCCCTTCATTCACACTTCCTGGGCACAGAAGGGGAGGGAGGGAGGGAGGGAGGGAGGGAGGGAGGGAGGGAAGGAAGGAAGGAAGGAAGGAAGGAAGGAAGGAAGGAAGGAAGGAAGGAAGGAAGGAAGGAAGGGACAATGGGAGGGAGGGAGAAAGAAAGGAAGGGACAATGGGAGGGAGGAAGGAAGGAAGGAAGAGACAATGAGAAGGAAGGAAGGAGATGGGAATGAGAAGGAGAGAGGCACATGACCCCTGGGGATGCTACAATGGTCATAAGTGAAAAATGGTCATAAGCCACTTTATTCAGTGCCTTTGTAACTTCAAAAAGTCACTGTTGTAAGTCAGGGACTACTGTACTTTATCACTTTTTTTCCTTTTTGGGGGAGTGGGTCATCACGTTTTTGACACCTTGCTAGGTGACTGGAAAAGCCCTGAGTTAGAGTACTCGGATTGCAGCTGCTTTCTTGCAGGTATGTGGAATGGCGTGGGACCCACAGGTTTTGCAAAGTTAAGTGAGGAACCTGGTTACAACTTATTAGGAAAGATAAAATAGACAACCAAGAATGCTTTATTGACCATTTTATATCAGTTGCATCTGCTAGTACAGGCATTCTGCTTCAGATTTCTGTTATTTTCAGCATCTGGTAAAGTGAATGAGTACTTTTCCAACAACCTGTAAAATCCAAGACACTGTGCTTTCATTGTTTAATTTCCCCCTCATACAGTAGTGGCCAAAATTGTGGAAACCTTTTGTTATATATTAATGTTAGATTTTACAGTATATGTTAATGTTATTGTAATATGAGTTCAAGTTACAATGGTTGCATGAGGTAAGTAACGGCTGACAGAAACACACGCGGCAGTTTGACAGCTGTCAAACTGCCGCCGGCAAATGCGCATGCGCAGCAGCTGACAGCTCTCAGCTGCTAGCCTAACTACAAACCATGCAGGCGCAACCACCATGAGGACTCCAAGCTGTCAAACTCCCAGACGCAGCCAATTGGTCCAGTTTCCAGGCGGGAGAAAGCCGAACGTCTGATTGGCTGAGCCAACTTCCAGCTGGCTATAAAAGGAGCTGAAGCCGGCAGAGTTTTCGCTGGGTGTACCTCAATAAACAAGCAACCTGAGCCTGCTGTCTCCGCGTGATCCTTACACCCCAGCCACTTCACTGGCGACGAAGGTGGGATCTGCTTTGCCGAGCTGAAGTCGCTAGCCTAGGAAGGGAAACCTTCTGGAGGCTCAGAGCGAGTCACGACTGAAGTCACTGACAGGGAAGTATAACTTCCACATCCAGGCAAGCAGCGCTAAGGACCGAGACAGCATGGCTAATCTCGGACAAATCCGAGAATTTGACACCTGACACCCTGAACGTTGGGAATCACACCTGGGCCAAGTTGAAGGGTTCCTGCTGGTCAGCAAGATCACAGAGGACCGGGCCAAAGAAGCAGCCCTCCTATACTTGAGCGGCCCCACTGTGTATGACGTGGCTGTCGGACTGTGCAGTCCAGAGCCGGTCGCAGAAGTGGCCTACGCAGAACTAACTGAGAAACTCAGCAAACACTACATGCCAACGCGCTCGGAGATATACTGGAGGGTCCAGTTCACACGTCAATGCCAGCTGCCAGGTGAACCTGCGGCCAACTTCATAGCAGGAGTCTGGCACGCCACCCGATGGTGCCAATTCCCGGACCTGGAAGACCGGATCAGGGACCAAATGGTCATCGGGTTGAAGAACGAACACCTCCAAAAGAAAATCATCGCAAAGCCCACTCTGAATTTAGCTGAAGTCACAAGAGAAATACAGGCATACGAGGACAGCCACCCTGGAGACCCCGCACAAGCCACGAACGGACAACATGGATCAGTGCACCAGAACAAAATAACCCCCAGAGACGTCGGAGAACTAGAAGACCTGACCGATGTGGACGCCATTCACCGACGATTCGAAAGACTGCAAACACGCAGAAATGAGCGAGGAGAAGGGGCAAGACCAAAAAACAACTCCAGGGAACCGCGAGCCACCTGCGCCAGCTGCGGGGGAAACCACCCCAGAACCTCCTGTCGGTTCCGAAATGCCAAATGCCACAACTGTGGCAAATCCGGACACATCAAAACCGTGTGCCAAAGCCGGAATCGCGAGGACCTCCACGAACCCAAAGCGACGTCCCCAGGTATGAGACCCCCACCAGCCTCCAGAGCAAAGCCCCCCAGGTACCTAGTACAGGCGGTAGACAGGGACAAGGGATTAGGAGAGGGCCATCAACTAAACCCTAAAGTAAAAATCAAAGCCAGGCTACAAGGAGTCCCCTGCGAGCTGGAGGTAGATTCTGGCTCCTTGGTTACCCTAATCTCAGGAAAAACATTCAGGGAAATTTGCCAACGAAACCGTAGGCAAATCCCATTGAAACCCCCCCAAATTTACCTAGCGGACTACCAAAAGTCCCCCATTCCACTGAAGGGTAGAGCCCGAATATTCGTACAGTTTTAAAAATTCCGAGGACCCCTTAACGTTCTAGTCACCCAAGGGGATCGATCCAACTTAATCGGGTTGGATTGGTTCAAAGCCTTAGGCATTAGATTAACCGGAATCAATACCACACAGGCCGCAAACCTCGACGACGTCTGCAAACAATTTGCAGATGTCTTCAACGGTTCCCTCGGAAAATACACAGGGGCCCCAATTTCCCTAAAATTAAACCCCGAGGTCCCACCCATAAGAATTAGGGCAAGGAAAGTCCCGTTCGCCCTCAAAAAGAAAATTGAGGACGAACTGGATTGCCTAGTCAAAATAGGAGTCCTAGAACCCACTGATGGAGGACTCTGGGAAACCCCGATAGTTACCCCCATCAAACCTAATGGCCAAATTCGGCTCTGTGCCGACTACAAGGCCACCCTAAACTGGGCATTAAACACACATGCTTACCCGGTCCCCGCAGTAAAAGATGTCCTCTCCTCCGTCCGTTCCGGCGCCATCTTTGCCAAGCTTGACTTGGCACAGGCGTATTTGCAGCTCCCTGTAACCCAAGAAACCGCAGATGCACAGACGATAGTCACTCACCGCGGGGCTTTTAAAGTCAAATGCCTTCAATTTGGCATATCCGCAGCCCCAGGGATTTTCCAAGAAATAATGGAAAAAACATTAAAAGGAATCCCCAGGGTATGCCCCTATTTCGACGATGTCCTCATCACCGGACAAACTAAACAAAATTTGGCAGACCGACTGTCAGCTGTGCTGAGCAGATTCAGGAAAGCAGGTCTCAAACTACAAAAAGACAAATGCTCAATAGGCGTTCCCTCAACCGAGTTCCTCGGCTATAAGATAGATGCCCAGGGAATTCACCCAACCTACGCCAAGATCAAAGCCATCAAAGAAGCCCCCACACCCAAAAACAAACAAGAGTTGCAAGCCTTCCTTGGACTCTTAAAATTCTACCACGCATTTCTCCCCCACAAAGCCAATTTAGCCGAACCCCTACATAGGCTACTGTATAAGGGGAGCCCATGGCTCTGGACGTCACAGCATGATGCCAGTTTTCAAGCCTTAAAGAACATCCTGTGTAACAGTTCCACGGTTACCCTATTCAGAGAGGATCTACCCCTATGCATCGCTTGCGACGCATCCCCATACGGAATAGGGGCAGTCCTCAGTCACTTACAGGATAATGGAATACAAAAGCCAATAGCATTCTATTCCAGGACTCTCACTAAGGCCGAAAGAAATTATGCCCAAATAGACAGGGAAGCTTTAGCAATCGTCGCCGGAGTAAAAAAGTTCCATGATTACTTGTACGGCAGAAAATTCACCATTTTCACCGACCACAAACCCCTATTAGGCATTTTCACATGGAACAAATTAACTCCTCAAATCCTGTCACCTAGAATACTACGATGGTCAACCTTTCTGTCGGCCTATTCGTATGAACTTGTCCACAAACCAGGGAAGGAATTGGGGCATGCTGACGGGCTGAGCAGGCTGCCCTTACCTAACACAGACCCAGACCCAGCTCCTGCGGGGAATATCCTAACAATTTCGGAACTGCCAGAATGCCCCTTGTCGGCAAAGGATATCTCCTCTGCCACATCCAAAAATAGAAACTGTAGCAGAGTGCTGCAGTGGGTAACTGCAGGATGGCCAGCCACATGCCCTGGACAAGAGTTCCAGGCATATTTCACAAGAAAACAAGAACTATCGTCCCATTTGGGATGCATTCTTTGGGGAAACAGGGTAGTAGTCCCAGGGAAACACAGGGAACAAACTTTACGCACACTGCACGAGGGACACCTGGGGATTGTCAAGATGAAAGCCCTAGCCAGAAGCTACGTATGGTGGCCTAACATTGATAAAAACATTGAGGACCACGTTGCAGGATGCTATCCCTGCCAGTTAACACGACCGCCCCCCCTCAAAGCCCAATACATAGATGGGAAACGACCAAGAACCCATGGTCCCGGGTTCACTTAGACTTCGCAGGACCCTTCCAGGGACAAACTTTCCTCATTGCGGTGGATAGCTATTCCAAATGGCTAGAGGTAGTGCCGGTCAACAGCATCACTACCACCGCCACTGTACAGGTGCTTAGGGGGCTGCATGGCCCACTGAGTGGGTGTGGCTATAGTAGTCATGGCAGCATGGGTGGATGTGGCCACCTCGATGTTGCTCCTGAGGAGGGATGTCTGTCGGGGCTGAGCGGGTTGGGGGAGATCCAGGGGGTCTCTGGCAGGTGGGACAGTGGGCAGGAGGCTCCTCATCTTGTTTTGGCAATAAGCCAATCAGATCACAGTAGGATTCAATTATTGTCATGTATGGAAGCTGAGATGAGGACATTTGTCAGTGTGTTATGTGATCACTATCAAGTTGGTTGTGTTTTTTGTGTTCTTTCATTGAGTTTGTAAAATGTAATAAAATTAAAGTAATGGTGCAAAGAGTTGACTGGTTGCCCAGAAAGTTGACTGGTGGCACCCGGCGATGCATAAGTGAGTTTTGGGTTGCAGTTTGGCCACTCGGTCTCTAAAAGGTTTGCCACCACTGCCTTAGGAGATAGACAGCTATTTCATTGGGCACATGTTATAAAATGACCTTCACCCTGTGCTTGCTATTAATTCTTTTGCTTAGCTATCTATTTACTGTTTATTATTTCACCCCATTTATAACTTGTGTTATAAGGATCTGAGCAGATAACAAGGTAAAATTAAAATAAGATTATTTTCTGTCATTTGCTAAATTGGACTCCTACCAGGAAGTCTTTGGGATTGTAAATTGAGCCAAATAATCATTGCAGTGATATTGTTCAATGTTCTGGCTATCCCTATATTCCACAGAGCAACCAAGAATAAGATGCAACTGAATTCTCTGTGAAACACATCCAGATCCATGTAGCATATGGGACAGAGCATGACCCCCCACCTTCATGAGGATCACAGAAAGGGATGTAAATTAGCCACTTTTGTGTCTGATCTGCTTCAAAATAAAGACAGGCTCCATTAAAAGTTTTCCAATGTGACTTGTATTTACTTTATTACTTGTAACAAGTCCATAGTCACAATGGAAGCCATAAACATTGGATCTATCACTTAAGTCTTAAAGCCTCAGGAGCCTCAAGACCAGCTTTGAATCAAGGTCTAGTAGTTTAAGGAGGACACAAATGGAAAGCTAGACCATCAATAAGAGCTTGTCCACATGCACTTTAGACAGTTACAAGCTATAGTCCAAGCTAATTCCCAATCTGGTAACCCCTTGATGGAATGGACTAATTGTTTTGTATGTAAATACAGACAACCTTTGTCCCAAACTTTGGGAGCAAGTATCAAGCCAGCTCTTGTTTCCACTAACTGTACTTCAGGTTATGGTAGGACTTTTAAGGAGACTTATCTGAAGATTTTAATATCAAGAAAGATCATATCATAGAATGCAACTTTCCAATATAATTTCCCCACCAGTACACTTTGGTAAGAAAGTCTTTGAATTGTGCCCAGAAACAGAGTATTTATTCAGTGGAATCACTGAACCAAGGGGATCACATGCTCTTATTAATTGGCTTCAGTCAATAAACTATCTACTGCACACTGAGCTGGTTGAAATTGCCAGTCTGTTTTCAAATACAGCTCTGCTTAGAACAAGAAACAAATAACTTGTATTTAATGGTTGTGTCACCGTGGCAGATGTTTGTTACAGTGTGTTTATCTTTCAGCATCTTGGTATTACTTCAGAACAAGTCCAACTGTAATTGTCTTGAATTAGACCTGCAATTATAAGGAGGGTAAAAAAACACTGTTACAGAAAATCTAGGCTATTATAGTTGTGCTTGCTAAATTTTAATTGAAATCTAGACCGGTGATTTGCTCCCAGCCATTATTTAGAAAAAGCAATTATAACTAGTTGCAATTTATAAGGCATCTTTCTCTCATTATGAGCTTTGCAGGGAGACTACAGCTAGCTAGAACAGGATAGGTTCATGGAGTATGTTTTTTGCTGTCCTTCCTGAAATATTATTTCTTTATCTCTGTCTGTGAGCCATAAGATATGTATCTGTATTTGTTTCCTTGTGGGTGAAAACTAAACCAGATATTACTGTTATTTGGGGCTTAATAATCAATGAAGCGATTTCTGGAGTAGTAAAAAATCTTCAAAGGAAAGAATGATGGGAGGAACCACCTTTTTTATTCCTTCAGTGAAAGAGAGCTAGATTTCAGACCATTCCAGAAATAAACCTTGTTCAATAGTCCTTGACTTGCAATCACAATTGGAACCAGAATTTTCACTGCTAAGCAAGGCAGTTATTAAATGAGTTACAACCGGTTTTCTGACTTTTTTTTTTTTGCAAAGTTTTTTTTAATACATTTAGTTTATTTATGTATTAATACTATAAGATACAAAAATACAAAAGAAAATAGTAGGAAAGATAGGGAAGGGAAAAAGGAAAGAAAAAAAATGTGGGGAAAAGGGGAAAAGAAAGAAAAGGCGTTGACTTCCGACTCCCTTTGGTGCAGTAGAATAACATAATAACATCAAACCTCAACTTTTTACTTTTACATAATAATAGAGTAAACCAGTCATTCTATAACAACAAACTTATCTAACTGGTAAAGCCCCAAATCAAAGTTTCTTTTTTTTTTGCACCTCAAGCACAAAGTCCAGAAGCTGCTTACAAGTAGAAACAAAAGTAATTATATTTTTGTCTTTAATCAAAGCAGTCAGTTTAGCCATCTCTGCTAATTTCATCAACTTCTGCAGCCATTTATCCATTATGGGAATCAAAGTGTCCTTCCGTTTTGGGGCATAAAATAATCTTGCTGCTGTCAACATATATAAGATCAAAGTTCCAATTTTTTTTCCAAGTCTTTTTCTATTAAACCTAAAAGAAAAGTTTCTGGTTTTATCTTTAGACTGACTTTGAAAATCTTCTGTATTAAAATATAAATCTACTCCACTAGTTCTTTGCTTTGTCGCATGTCCACCATAAGTGATAAAAGATCACTTCTTTACTTTTACATTTCCAACATTCATTTGAAATGCCTTTATACATTCTTGACAAACTATCAGGTGTTAAATACCAACAATACGTCATCTGATAAAAATTTTCTTTTAAGATATAATTTAATGTAAATTTTAAAACTTTCATCCACATATACTCCCACATGTGTACTAGTAGCGCCAGAAAGAATGAAGCGACTGGGCCAAAGCCGAAAGGACGCTCAGCTGTGGATGTGTCTGGTGGTGAAAGGAAAGTCCGATGCTGTAAAGATTTTTTCTCCATAGGAACCTGGAATGTAAGATCCATGAATCAAGGAAAGCTGGACGTGGTCAAACAAGAGATGACAAGACTGAACAGCGACATCTTAGGTATCAGCGAACTAAAATGGACAGGAATGGGTGAATTTAATTCAGATGACCATCAGGTATACTACTGCGGGCAAGAATCCCTCAGAAGAAATGGAGTAGCCTTCATAGTCAATAAAAGAGTAGGAAAATCAATACTGGGATACAATCCTCAAAATGACAGAATGATCTCAGTTCGAATCCAAGGGAAACCATTCAATATCACAGTAGTCCAAGTCTATGCCCCAACCACCAGTGCTGAAGAGGATGAAATTGACCGGTTCTATGAAGCCCTACAGAGTTCATGGGTTTGCTTTTCTGGATTTACACAAAAATAAAGGTTTTTTTAAAGAAAGTTATGAAGATATCATGAATTCTCCTGGATCTGATTTAAGGCCTAACTTGCTTAGCCTTGTGTATCCTACAGTGGCTGAGCAAATGAATTTGAGATGCCTACAGTGAAAATGTGAAGGCAATTGTCAATTCCCGTTGCTGCCTTGTTACTAGTATTCACTGGCAGATTGCTTTGCACCTAGCTGTGACATTGGCCAGCTTCAAATTATCAGCCTTGCTTTAGATCTTTTACTTTGAGATACTTGCTTTTAAAAAGCTTACAGATGTAGAAGGCTTTTCACTAAAAGTTTGAAAAACTTTATCAGATTCTTTCAAGTAATAAAAGTAGGTTGAGGGACCCATTCTAGCACCTTGGGTATCAAATGACTAGGATTTAGATGTCCATGTTGAGATATGCCTCACAAAAATAGCAGAGGAATGAATCACACATTGCTTTTGAAGCACAGCCAAAATAACTAAAATAAATTAAGGGATGTCATATTAAAAAGTGCAACCAACCACATAAAAATATGACAGTATAGAAAGGTAACATCACTAGACCTCCTTTCCTCCCATCAGATTGGCCTCTGGTGATAGATTAATGAAGTTGAACTGAATGGGAAGGAGTGGATATAATTATTATTTCTCTCCTGGTGTTTTAAAACAAGCTTTTTAAAACACAAATAGACAAAGTTTTACAAACCTATTCTGGTGAAATATGGTTTCTTTCGACAAGCCCTTGAAATTGCTTTCCTACAAATTCACTTCAATCAGGCAGAACAAAATGTCATGCTCAACAGTATTTTATTTGGTGTAAACAAAAGACACTCTTGTTCAACCAGCTCTGGACAGCTGAATATACTGTTTGAATAAGAAAAGTACAGTAAAACAAAATAATCAAAAGAAGAAAACTCACCATTTCATGTTTGGTTTATGTCTTTTTGTCTTGCTATATTACTTTTTTCCTCTTTCCTTGAAATGTCATGATAAATAATATCTAGGATGACTAAAATAGACCTTGCAAAACAAAAGGAAATACCATAGCCGAATTTGGATGTTATGATTCCTCTACCTTATTATGATAAGCTTAAGAGTGTTTGTTTGTTTGTTTGTTTGTTTAAATTTCTATACCGCCCTTCTCCCAAAGGACTCAGGGCGGTGTACAGGGCAATAAAATGCAACATACAAGAGTTAAAAAGAAAATTAAATTAATTAGCCCTAACAATAAATAGTTAAAATAAACTCAAACCCTTAGTACAGGCCGGCCTGTTCAAACAACCAAGTCTTCAGGTCATGGCGGAAAGAGCGAAGGTCGGGAGCCGTCCGGAGCTCAACAGGTAGTTGATTCCAGAGGGCTGGCGCGCCCACAGAGAATGCTCTCCCCCTGGGGGCCACCAGCCGGCAAGCCCTGACCGATGGCACCCTGAGGAGGCCCTCTCTGTGGGAGCGCACAGGACGAAGGGAAGTTGACACCAGCAGCAGGTGCTCCCGTAGGTAATCCAGACCCATGCCATTTAGGGCTTTATAGGTCATCACCAGCACCTTGAATCTCACCCGGAGGGCAACTGGAAGCCAATGCAGCTCACGGAGGAGAGGTGTTACATGGGAGTATCGGGAAACCCCCATCACAACTCGCGCGGCCGCATTCTGCACCAGTTGAAGCCTCCGAGTGGTCCTCAAGGGCAGTCCCATGTAGAGAGCATTGCAGTAGTCTATCTGAGAGGTCACGAGCTCATGAGTGACTGTACGCAGGGCATCCCGGGCCAGATAGGGCCGCAACTGGCACACCAGGCGAACCTGGGCAAAAGCCCCCCTGGCCACAGCTCCTACATGGTCTTCCAAACTGAGCTGTGAGTCAAGGAGGACACCCAAGGTGCGAGCCCTATCTATGGGGGGTAACACCTCACCCCCCATAGTTAAAGATGGAATGAACTGCATTTCCCGAGATGCCAGTACGCACAACCACTCAGTCTTTCTGCATCTTTAGAGCCAAACTGGAATACCAGCTCAAACAAGGGAATGTTTAATCAACAATTTAATGATTAATCCAAAACTGTTTCAGACATCTGTGAAATGAAATGGAAGTCCTGACCCAGGAGTAGAAAACTGTTGGGTTTCTTTCTAGGGAAAGAAAGAATCAAGTTTAATCTCAGTAGACTAAATTATTATTTTAATGGGAGCCATCCGATTCTCCAGTGGTAAATCTCAATGGAGTGGAATTCCCTGTGGATAAGCTAAGTCTGCAACTTGAGGATCCTTCATTACTTGTCGTTCTGTTAGAATGCAGGTAGAGACCATAGCTAGAGATGATACGTAAGACCATTTGTTTAGTTGTAACAGCACTGAAAAAAGTGACATCATTATTTTTCACACTTATGACCGTTGTAGCATCCCCAAAATCTGGACACTTGGCAACTGGCTCATACCTATGACAGTTGCAATGTCCCTGGGTCAAATGATCACCTTGCAACCTTCTGACAAGCAAAGTCAATGGGGAAGCCAGATTCACATAACAACTGTGTTACGCATTTAACAACTGCAGTGATTAACGTAACATCTGTGGCAGGAAAGGTCATAAAATCAGACAAAACTCACTTAACTTCTCTTTCACTTAGCAACATAAATTTGGGCTCAATTGTAATCATAAGATGGAGACTACCTGTATTGCTCAAATGTAGCTGGTGCACCAAATGCAATCTTTCCTGGACAAAGAGTGTCTGCTGACAATGACTTATGCCCTTGTCACCTCCTGGATACTGTACATTATTGCAAGGTATTTTACATGAGGATTATTTTCAAGATCCCTCAGTAATTACAGTTGGTGCAAAATGCAGCAGGCTGTTTTCTGGTAAGTGAAAGTTGCTTTTCATAAATGGCATGAGCTTTGTTTTGTTTAACAACAGGTTTCTGGGACAATTCAAAGTACTGGTATTGATTTATAATGCCTTATATGGTTTAATGTCTAAGCGTGTTCTGCATTCTATGCCTCAAATAGAATACGCCCACATGGTGATGCTGAGAGATATACCCTATGCAAACAATTTGAGCCAAATGTCAATGAGTCTTCCCCCCCCCACACACACAGAGAATATCAGTGATGGCCTCCACATTCTGAACAGCTTCCCCTAAGACCTCTGTATGACATTCTCCCACCTAATATTTAGGTAGACTTTAAAACAGAATTCTGCAGATGAGCCCAGATGCCTTCAAGAGTATATTTAAAGTTATCTGCTGTTTACAATGGGTTTTTATGCTGTAAACTACCAGGAATCTCTAGGGAATGTGATGGCAGAAAAATAAAGTGAGTCAACAAAGGTGAAAATGAAGACCAGAAGTTTATTGAGGCATGTACGTTTGTTACAAATGTCACACCTTCTGTATGCATCAGGGTGGCTGTGGAATAATTGTACTTCAGCTTTCAACCTTCTCCAGCTTGATGTACATTAAATGGATTTCAACTCTTGTAATCCCTTCACCTTTCCATGCAACTATTTTACATCACACTATATTGTGCACCATTTTTCACTCCTTTAGAAACAAAATAAAACCAACCTAATGGTATCTAAGCAATGGACTGCATACACTTCCTGACTCTCAAGCTAGCTGTACAGAGTAATGAGTTTTCCCACGTCAAGGTCTTCCAACCAAAATGGATGGTCATCTGTCAGAGATGCTCTATGGATCTTGATCAAGTGATTAATCCAGATGTTGGTTTAAACAACAACTATAGTCCCTTACTACATGATTATTTTATCTAGAAAAGGTTCCAAGGGAAATCTGATTTATTCTTTTCCTGAAGAGATCATTATACCAAGCAGCTAAATATTGCAATAATATTGTCTTCCCTGGGGAATATTAGTATTTTATTCCCATATTCATCATTCCTACTTTCAGCTCAGAACTGTTTCAGGCAATGTATTTCATAAGTGAGGAACATAAAGAGGAGGAGCCACCACGTGGAAATATAAATAAATGACAACGCAAGGCTTTCTCTAGGCACATAGAAGAAAGGGAGGCAGCTTGAAGAGAGGGATTAAAAGTAAGCAGCAACAGTAGTGGAGAAGATCAAGAGACAAAAACTCGATGTAACTATCAGGGTTTCTGTATAGTTCATGACCATGTTTTACTTTTTTAAAAGTAACACATTTGGTGTGTATGTCCCTTGAATAGGAATAAATATTGTTGGTAAATTAATCTAATACATCTCTAAATGCTTTTTATAGGGCGAGAGAGAAAGTGTGTGTGAGAGAGGTGGGGGCGCAACTGACTCCCTATCTAGTCATAGCACAGGAATTATATGTGGGATTACTTACAGAGTGAGGGAATATTATTATGTTGAAAAATAATTAACTTTTTAATGTGTATGAACAAGAAAAGGCTGTGACCATATATTCTGCAAACTACTGAAGAGAGAAAACGGAAAATGTGTCCTTTTCAAACCCCAGAATCCATTATTCTTGTGGATTAAGAATGAAGTTCAGTTATATATAATGAAACAATACAGATTTACTTAGTTACGGGAAATGTTTATGCTTCTGGGGGCTGAAACTTTGGCTATCTAGAAAAGGCTTTGGGATTGCCAACCCAATATTAAACAAAAACAATGTTTTTAAATATATTCAGCTTTGTCCCTGTGCTGGCCAAATTGCTAAAAGATGCAGATAGAAGCATTCATGCAAACCCCAGTTCATTATTCCTTTAACTGAATTTGCAAGCTGTTTGCAAAGAGTTCTGTCATCTCCAACATCCATTCCTCCATTGTGGGTAATGTCAGATCTTTCTAATTTCATCCATATAATAATCTCACTGTGGTTATTATCATTTTCAGTTGTTTATCAATTAATCTGAAAAGAAATACCTCTTTCTTTTATAAATTTATTATATATTAATTTTTAAAATCTTGTGAATTATGCCTGTGAGTCTAAATTTTTCTAGCTTTTTACACATCCATCAAGCATACTAAAATATCCCTTCTTGTTGTTCATATTTCAATCATAAACTTGAAATACCTTTATATGTTCTAGACAATTTTTCTAGTGGGGTCTTCAGTGTTCTCTGAGTTTGATCAGCACTCATGATGTTATCTAGTGAGGTAATGAAATATCTTCAAGATAGTAACCAAGCTCAGAGAGGACCAACTACCTCCCAGTTCAAACCTGAACTACAAGTGTTCTCTTCCATTAGTAATTTTCCTGGTGACATATATTAATTATATGACTACCTAGACCCGTACCAATCGGGTTTCAGGCCCGGGTACAGCACAGAGACGGCATTGGTCGCGCTGGTGAATGATCTCTGGCGGGCTCGGGACAGGGGTTGTTCCTCTGTCCTAGTCCTTTTAGACCTCTCAGCGGCTTTCGATACCATCGACCATGGTATCCTGCTGCGACGTCTCAGGGGGTTAGGAGTGGGAGGCACAGTTCTCCAGTGGTTCTCCTCTTACCTTCTGGGACGTTCGCAGTCGGTGTTGGCAGGGGGGCAGAGATCGACCCTGAGACCTCTCATTTGTGGAGTTCCTCAGGGATCGGTTCTCTCGCCTCTCCTGTTCAACATCTATATGAAGCCGCTGGGTGAGATCATTCGTGGTTTTGGAGTTGGGTATCACCAATATGCTGATGATACCCAGCTTTTTATTTCGACCCCAAACCACCCCAGTGATGCCCTCGACATGATGTCCCGTTGCCTGGAGGCGGTCCGGGTCTGGATGGGGAGGAACAGGCCTCGACTCAACCCTGACAAGACTGAGTGGCTGTTCGTGCCGGCATCCCGGGAAATTCCGATCATTCCATCATTGGCCATGGGGGGTGAGCTATTACCCCCCGTAGATAGGGCCCGCAACTTGGGGGTCCTTCTAGACTCACAGCTCTCTTTGGAAGAGCATATTGGAGCTGTGACTAGGGGGGCCTTTGCCCAGGTTCGCCTGGTGCACCAGTTGCGGCCCTATCTAGACCGGGATGCCTTGCGCACAGTCACTCATGCGCTTGTGACCTCTCGTCTAGACTACTGTAATGCTCTCTACATGGGGCTGCCCTTGAGGTCCACCCGGAGACTCCAACTGGTGCAGAATGCAGCCGCGCAAGTTGTCTTGGGAGTTTCCCGATACTCTCAAGTTACACCTTTGCTCCGCGAGCTGCATTGGCTACCGGTTGCTCTCTGGGTGAGGTTCAAGGTGTTAGTTATGACTTACAAAGCCCTTCATGGCATGGGTCCAGATTACCTACGGCAACACCTGCAGCTGACGTCAACTTCCCTCCGTCCAGTGCGCTCCCACAGAGAGGGCCTCCTCAGGGTGCCGCCGATCAAAGAATGCCGATTGGTGACCCCCCAGGGGGAGAGCGTTCTCTGTGGGCGCGCCAGACCTTTGGAACCGCTTACCGGTTGAGCTCCGGATGGCCCCCGACCTTCGCTCCTTCCGGCGCGATCTCAAAACATTCTTTTCGAACAAGCTGGCCTGGTCTGACGGGATGGGGTTGGGTTTTTAAAACTAGTTTTAACTTTAATATGTATTGATTTTATGGGCATGATGTTTAATGACTTTTTAATTTTTGTATTCGATTTTTATTGTGTATTGCCCTGTTCACCGCCCTGAGTCCTTCGGGAGAAGGGCGGTATAGAAATCAAATTATTAATTAATTAATTAATTAATGCTATTTTATAAAAAAATAACATAGTGTAAATTTCAGTCCTTCCATATACACATCCTCTCATTTGTAAGTTGTAATCATTTCCAGTCCATTTTATCATTCATTCTTTCATTTCTTCTTGTTTTACATTTCATTAAAATGTATACATTTTAGCAATAACATGTTCATCATTTGTACACAATTCAAATTCAGCCTTCAAAAGTTCTTTTATCTACTTTAAATCTTTCTTGTAATTGTACATAAGAGAATCACTGAAAAGCATATCCTTCTCTCACCGGTTCTTCTCTTGATTTTGTTTTATACCCCACAATAAAATATGTCAGAATAAATTAACCATTTGTGTTTACTTATAATTTTGCATCTATGCAATGCTTCTGGTGTAATTTCAGATAAAACCTGAGCTTTATCATACTATATGCATACTTCCTTTTCTAATCACTTTTGGAATTTGGAATTTGTTTGTTAACTGCTTTTCAGCTATTAGGAATGTGCAGATCAACAAGTCTGAAAACACCAGGTCAGTTATTCAATCCTTGGGGAAAAAAGGTTTATATAAAAAATTAAGTATTTATTTTTTAAAAAATAAATACTCTAAAAAATAAATAAATAAATAAATAAATAAATAAAAAAAATAAATTTATTTTTAAAAAAATAAATAAATAAATAAAAGTAAAATGGTAGTTAGAATAAACTAAGGACCCAGAGGATCTGAAATATGATTATTTTCCTATGAGAAAATAGTTTTGATTTGAATTAATTTAAAATTAGGTTGGAGACAATGGGAAACTATAGTAATAAAGGTACTAAAGGTACTAAAGATTACAATTAAAGGAAAACACTTAAATTTGACTTACAAGAAAAACACATATAGTGTAGAAGGATATTTTTGAACAATAGACCCAGAAGTATATTTCAAGAGGGTCTACCTGTATATGTAGAATGTGTTTAAAAGACACAGAGGAACAAATATTTCCTGACAAGATTAAGACTGATTTGAAAGTGGATTTAAAAATGACAGGCTACAAGAATGGTATGGAAAAAGATGCTGCATTGAACTTACAAAAGAAACTAGCTGATAATTAAAAGGGATATACAACTAACAAACCAAGAGACTGACTTGGATAATTTTCCTATATTGGATTTACAAAAGATACTTGAAAAAACCTTGAAGGATTTTGGGAGAAGGGACAAAGACAAAAATGTAGAGGAATAAAGTTCTAGAATATTATTTAAAAAGAAGTGAAGATGAAGATTGTTAAAAAGAAAATTGGTTTATTTGATCAAGGTTAAAATGGATATGTTATCTCTGGTAACCTTAATACATTTTTGCAGACATTATGGGTGAAATGATGAGACCTTAAGTATTTGTTTATAGATAAGGAATCATGTATGAAATTTTAAGGCATTATGTACTAAAATTGTTTTCACGGGTTGTGATGAAAGGCGAAATCATTTCTTTATCAATATATATATATTTTCTTTTTCTTTATTATATCCTTAGTTTTCCTTTCTTTTCAATTTTTGTTTCTATTTTGTTTTTTTATAGTTTGTGTTAGTTTGTATCTTTGTATTTTTTTAAAATAAAATTACTAAAAAAAGTTTCAGATGAAAATAAAGAATAAAGTTTTTGGTTGACCAGTTAACGTTTGGCTTTTCTTAAAGTTTGGAATTCTCTTCTTCAGAATCTGACCTCTAAGACCTTGGTAAAATTGCCAGGTTTTTTTTTTCATCATTTGAAAATGTTATATACTGCTGCTGTTCCAGCTACACATCAATAAAATTCAACTCACTGATATTCCCTCTATAGAAAGGGTGCTTGAAATATTTGTTGGAGGTTTAAATATACTTAGCGTCCCTGGGAGCAGGAATCAGACTTGAGTAATGATTAGTTAAGCAAGATTTATAACAGAAAAAATATTTATTTATAGAAGATACAGGAAATTGATAGTCAAAGCCCAGAACCTAATTAACTCAATTCTATCAGCCAGAAAGTCTAAGAAACAGGTCCTCTGTCTATGTGTGCCTGGGCAGAAAGGCAGAAGGCAAGACCTGAAATTAGCAATTAGGCAATAGAAATTAGGCAAAGCATAGAAAGAGGGACACAAAATAAATCCTTAACTCTATTTACACCAGAGCTGGGAAACAATAATAATAATAATAATAATAATAATAATAATAATAATAATAATAATAATAATAATAATAATAATAATAATAATAATAATAATAATAATAATAATTTTATTTATATACTATGTCCTTATTATTCACCTGGTGCGCCAGTTGCATCCCTATCAGGACCGAGTTGCTCTACGTACAGTCACTCATATGCTCATGACCTCCTGGTTAGACTACTGCAAAGCCCTCTACATGGGGCTGCCCTTGAGGACCACCCGTAGACTTCAACTGGTGCAGAATTCAGCCGCGTGAGTTTTGATGGGAGCTTCCCGATACTCCCGTATAACACCTTTTCTCTGTGAGCTACATTGGCTTCCAGTTGCCCTCCGGGTGAGATTCAAGGTGCTGGTAATGACCTATAAAGCCCTAAATGGTTTGGGTCCGGACTATCTAAGGGAACACCTGCTGCCGGCATCATCTTCCCATCGTCCTGTGCGCCCCTACAGGGAGGGCCTTCTCAGGGTACCACCGGTTAATGAATGCCAGTGGGTTATTCCCAGGGGAAGGGCGTTCTCTGTGGTGCGCCTGCCCTATGGAACCAACTACCCACGGATCTTAGGACTGCCCCCAACCTTCGCTCATTTCGCCGGGACCTGAAAACTTGGCTCTTTGATCTGTTTGGTCCAGACTGTGGGGTTGTTAATTTAACTGGGTTTTAGATTTACTCTTGGGGCTTGAATTTAATTTAATTGTTTTAATTGATTTTAATTTTTGTATTTCATGGTTTTAACTGCCCTGTAAACCACCCTGAGTCCTACGGGAATAGGGTGGTATACAAATTCAATAAAATAAATAAATAAATAAATAAATAAATAAATAAATAAATAAATAAATAAATAAATAAATAAATATTATGACTTGTGGACTTCAACTCCCAGAATTCCTGAGCCAACAATGCTGGGAGTTGAAGTTCACAAAAAGGACCATAATTCCCCATCTCTGATCTATACACATATACTCTATCTGCATTCTATGTCTCTCTCTGTATCTTTCTGTCTGTCTCTCGCTCGCTCATTTTCTCTCTCTCTCTCTCTCTCTCTCTCTCTGTGTGTGTGTGTGTGTTACTTTTCTATTTTTGTTTATATTCCTTTTGTGCACTTCTAATTTTTTTCTTTTATTTTCTGTAGCTTGTATTAGTGCTTATTCAGTAAAAGAGCTGGAAGGGATCTTGGACATCATCTAGTCCAACCTCCTGCTCTCGCAGGAGACCTATGCTCTTTCTGATAAATGGCTGCCAGTCTCTTCTTCAAGTGGGACACTTATCGCATTTTCTTGCAGCTGTAATTCCTATTACACTACAATTGTAATTGTAATTACAATTCTCACAATTGTAACTCTTAATAAAATTATTATAAAAATATAAAGATAAATTCACTGGTGAGATTGTCTATGATAACATTTAGCGTGAGGTAGCAGAAGGTAAACTTTCCAGCCAATTCAGAAAATAATACATCCAAACTCCACAGGACTGCAGAAACACACATTATTACAAGAGAATTTTCACAATGTATGTTGAGGAATAGCCGAAGCAGAAGTAACTGCTTTGTCTTGATTGTGACAACAGCTAAGAATCAGACGTTCTTTCAAAGCAACATAGCAGGAAGTGATGGAGTTGCCTAGTAAATTGAAGAAATACAACAAAACACCACACCTGGCTAAAGTAGTTTTACCTTTAATGTTTGAAGTTAAATTGTCCAAAGTATCTGTTTCCTCTTCCCACTTAAGCTCGCTGGATCCCAGGTTCTTTAAAAAAAAAAAAAGGGACAATATTTGGGGCAAAATTCATCTAATCTTCATAAAATTTGATGTGCCTCTAGAGGTGACCAAGCTACATGTTTCTAAAGTTCACATTTTTATTTACCAGATTGTTCAGAATTTTTAAAAAGTGTATGGGCTTGTACTGCTAATATATTAATAAATTTAAAATATTTATTTATATCCTTCAGGAACTTTCATATGGGAATATATATATTTTTATCCACAATGCAGCAACCTACCAGTGAGGTAGATGAGGAGAAGGAGAGTAACTCATCCAAACATGCTCCTTTAAATTTCCATTTTGAGTCTCTCCAGTCCCAGAGCAACACATTAACTACTATCTGAAACCTGTTGTGATTCTGTGCCAGGCTGTGATCCCGGCAGCTGAGTCCAGGAAATCAGAGGAGGAGGAGGAGGAGGGATCTGGGGAACCATCAGAGTCAGAGGAAGGCTCTAATCAGTTACCAGACTTACAAAGTGAGGAAGAACCTGCCCACTCCACTCATGGTCAAGCTGAAAGACAGCTGTGCTGGGAGGATGAGTCAGACTCGGAGGAAGCACAGCTGAAAGACCTCAAGACACACGTAAATGTAGACAGGTCACATGAGTAAATCAGAGGGAGGCAATGGGTTGACTCCAGGGGAGAAGGAGAAAGCAGTGAGAAGCCATGCCTTGGGGGCTGTGTAACAGAAAGGGAATGTGTGGGCAGGGCTGGTTGCTGGAGCCAACCGTTTGCAAGGAACATCTGTGTCAAGAGATGACCGTCTGTTTATTTTACCAGTGAGTTATTTCCTGTTTTGGCTCATGCTCCATTTTGTTTTGTGAACAAGGTCTATACCTCAAATAAAAAAGGGTTTATTTTTCCAGTCTACTGTTAAAAGAGGGGTTGCATTGTGAAGAAAGAAGGGCATACATAGGCTGGGACAGAACAACAACACCTTGATTATCTATTTATCTTAAGGATAGATAAAAGAATTTAAACACCAAATTTCAATTTTTCTATATAAAATTATATTAGAGAAAAATATAATTTGTTATGAAAACAAATTAATATAGTGAACATATAAGAATAAAGTTGTAGGATTTAAACCTTTTTAATATGCCAGCCAAAACAATATCCTGGTTGATACCTCTTTACTCTCCTACCATCGGGTAGGAGATAAAGGAGTATAGCCAGCCATACCAAGAGGCTGAAGAACAGCTTCTATCCATGGGCTGTCAGGCTCTTGAATGGGAATAATTTTATGTATGATTGACTTGTGAGGCCGGTATGTTGTGCAATTAGCTCACATGGTGTAACAAGATGGTGGGTTTGTTGTCACTGTGAGTTGTGGTGGGGGAGCACTAAGGGAGGCTCAGCCAATCTCAATGTATACATGGTTGTACTTTGACAATAAAGGTTCATTCATTTCTACATTCATTCCTACCACCGATTCAATGAAGGATGCATTTTATTTTATTTTTCTTTCTTTGCAATAATAGCTAACAGTGGGAACTAAATCAATTTCTTATGTTACATCAATGTATGTGCCTTAGGAAAAATTATGCACAATAATATGCAATATTCGGTATAAGCAACTGTTGGATAATTTTCTCAATTTCTTTAAAAACTGAATTAAAAAGGCTAGTTAATTGGGCGATGCCTCATTTTAAAGAAGATAACATGTTCCAATTTGTTTCTAATCTCACCAGCACAACTTCGGGGGGGGGTATTATTTTTGTGTTGCAATATTTAGAATGTCATGTCAGCTTTGAATTATTCTCATAGTCAGTTTTTGATGACTTACTGAAATAGATGCAAAAAGAATTCAGTACAATTCCAGTGAGAGTAATTAAGTTCAGCCCAAAATCATTTTGCTTGATTTTTATAAGACTTTCAAGGAAGCCTTTTGAATAACAATTTTCCCTGTTCAGTGAAATATACGTATAATATTGTTCAACTGATGTTAATGCTGTTAAGTGATCAGAGTTAGTTTATGAAGGAGGCATTGAAACTACGTTGAAAACAGATTTATATTTGTGACAACTTTTGCGAACAGGTTCTCCATTCATCTTTAAGCCTGTAATTCTCTATTTCCCATTTTTATGCTGAATTTATATTTCAAGGATTTAAAAAGAAAATGACCAAGGAGTATGCGTAATAAGGGGAAAACTCAGAACCCAAGCATAGTTTCCATCTTTTTGAAATTTCTAAATCAAATTAGCAAAATGGGTTTGAAATGTGTATTATTGTATCAGATGAAAAGAATCAAAACAATGTTTCAAACTTAATTAGCACAAGTCCTATCTGTGAATTTCATGAGAGTTTTTAGTCATTGCATACATAACTACACTACAGAGTTATATGACATAATCACTATAGGATATAAGCACATTAGTTAATCCTCCTGAGGAGTGATTATTGTAGAAGTGATATAACCTGGCCAGTAGCCACTATTTAGTTGATATTTTGGCTACATGTTGTTGGTAAATGCCTTCTTCTTCTTCTTCTTCTTCTTCTTCTTCTTCTTCTTCTTCTTCTTCTTCTTCTTCTTCTTCTTCTTCTTCTTCTTCTTCTTCTTCTTCTTCTTCTTCTTCTTCTTCTTCTTCCTCTTCCTCTTCCTCCTCCTCCTCCTCCAGAATTGATGCATTTTTCATGTACCCCTTGTATGAACTAAAGGTAAAGGTAAAAGTCTCCCCGCACATGCGTGCTAGTCATTTCCAACTCTAGGGGCCAGTGCTCATCTCCATTTCAAAGCCGAAGAGCCAGCGCTTGTCCTAGGACGTCTCCGTGGTCATGTGGCCGGCATGACTAGATGCCAAAGGCACACGGAACGCTGTTACCTTCCCACCGTAGTGGTCCCTATTTTTCTACTTGCATTTTTACGTGCTTTCGAACTGCTAGGTTGGCAGAAGCTGGGACGAGTAACAGGCACTCACTCTGTTACGCGGCACTCGGGATTTGACCCGCCAAACTGCCGACCTTCCGATCGACAAGCTCAGCGTCCTCACCCACTGAGCCACCGCGTCCAAATTACAAATTACAAATTACCAAATTACAAAAAGCCAAAAAAGTGAATAAGAGCTAATATGTTAGATTCTTGTAGGAGCTAATATGTTAGATTCTTGTAAGTAGGAAATATCTTCCAAGCTATCTTCAGTGTTAATATCTGAGGTGCACCAAATTTTATAATACTCCTTCTGTCTTTGACTGGTTTTGAATCAGCTTACTATCTGGCCACTGGCATCCTTTAGCATACCTGTGCAAAATTCGTTCTTCTGACTTCATAGATGTTTTGTAAGACTTTCCTTGTTTTTCTGTTACCACGTTCAGTGGCTTTGCAGGTGTAATTTGTAATAGTGCTTCTTGTCTCTTTTAACAGTTCACTAAAATTATTTTCTAGGTTTCTTCCTGCATACTTTGTAACTTGCCTCTGGCTTCTCTTCCCCTCTTTCACATTTCTTTCAGAACAAACAGATTTCCAGTTTGTTCTGACATTCAGTTTCTTTCTTTTTATTTCTTTGGTACTCTCTTTTTCACATCCACTATTAACATTTTCTTTAAGTTCATTCCATATTTCCTCTCTTTCTCTGTCAATGAGGTTTTGGATTTCAAAGCAATGGTGGAAATGGCAGCTGTATGCTGATGATCACATTATGGAAACTGGTTTCTAGCTTAATTAGGAACTTTCCCATGAGCAGTTCATAATCTGATTCAGTCATTCCTTGTCCATATGTTTATTTATTTATTTATTTTATTATTATATTTGTATACCGCCCTTCTCCCGAAGGACTCAGGGCAGTGAACAGGGCACATATAAAAATACAGAGTACGAAAATTAAAAAAGAATTAAATAGGAGCCCGAGCTAAAACAATAGAATAATATAAAAATCCAACTGCAACTCTTCCAACTCCTTCTACCAATACTATGGTCAGTTTGATTTCTATGTACTTCCTCTGGTGCTGTCCATGTATATAGGCATTGTTGTGAAATTACTGGCTAGGCAGAAATTTAGAAGGCATTCTCTTGCATCCTTCCAGTTTCATAGGTCATATCATACAACTACATTTTCCTCCTTAGTTTCCCCCACTTTGGCATTCCAGTATCCATACACAAGCAACACACTTTGCTGGCATGTTCTGTGCATTTCAAATGGAACTTGATCACTAAACCCATCCAGCTCCTCTTCTTCTGCATTAGTGGTTGAAGCATAAACTTGGATTATGTCCCTGAAGCCTAATTGATACTATGCTGTCACTAATTGCATTGTAGCTATTCTCGCTACAACCTTCCTAACTGTGAAAGCAATGTGTTTTTCATGTCCATCTCAATTTGTTGATGCTTAAAATAGCAATTGCACTTAGACTTATATACTGCTTCACACTGCTTTACAGTTCTCTCTAAGCAGTTTACAGGGTCAGCATATTGCTCCCAACAATCTGGGTCCACATTTTACTGAACTCAAAAGGATGGAAAGCTAAGTCAACCTTGAGCCGCTCAGAATCAAACTCCTGGAGTGAGCAGTGAGTTAGCCTACAGTACTGCATTTTAACCACTGCACCACCACAGCTCTTATAAATATCAGTATATAGTGAATTAATTTCATCTTTCACTGTATTTCACCATGTCATTTCAGTTTGGGGTATTTATTTATTTATTTGTTTATTTATTTATTTAGCTGCATGGCAACCTCAGCAACTAAATGTTCTGGAGGCTTTACTCTAATCATGTCATCAATACCATTAGTACTGTAGTGCCATGGTGGTGCAGTATTGCAGGTTAATTCTGATGACTGCCAGGACTTCGATCCTGACTGATTCATGGCTGACTCAGTTTTCCATCCTTCCAAGATTGGTAAAATGAGAACCCAAATGGTTGGGGCAATATGCTAACTCTGTAAACTGCTTACAGAATGCTGTTAAATCATTATGAAGTGGTATATAAGAAAGTGCTATTGCTATTGCTATTGTGAATGGTCTTCAGTTGTTCCTCAGTAACATGTTGAGTGTCATCTGACCTAAGTGCTCCTTCATCTGGCACTATCTCCAACCTTTTATTATCTTCTGCCCATGTGATTTTCTGGGTTTACTATTGCCTTTTCCCACACAGAGTGAAATTATGTCTTTGCCTTTGTCACAGAAGTGATTATCTGCCTCTTGGATCTTCCTATTTTACTCCTGCCCAACATAGATGCCTGCTTACTTTTGGAGGTGGCTGAGATGACCTTTCCCCTTGGATGACTCTGCAGGGAATATATATTCTTGGCATATAGTCCTGGCATTCTTCATTCATCGAACATTCATCCAAACTCTGCCCCAAATGAGGTACCCCAGCAGAACCTAGGAAACTGGGTTTTATTGCTGTCATTATGCCTTAATTCTCCCTTTTTATTCCTTTTTTGTTTCTTCTTTGTGCTCTTCATGGAAGATTTATAACTTTCTTGTGTTATTGAACAAACTGCAATAAGTTATTACTATGCAAATGATACATATCCATTTATGTCTATATCTATGTATATCTCTCTATTATACATATGCAAATCATAAATCATATTACTAATTTTCTCCTCTCCATATCCATAAATAATTAAAACACAATCAAATGTTTTGCTATATTACATTAATTCTAATTTTAAAAATCAGTAAAAAGTATCTACTATTTTATAATTTTGCTTACTGGCCTTTACATAGTGCCAATTACCTCTTTATCCTTATTTATTTCTTATTTGTTGTTCTGATAGGAAGTGTAAATTTTACCAGAAAAGCAAAATCAAATATTTATCCTTGGAATAAATTTGCTTTTCATATACAATATTATCCTGCTGGCTCAGTGTTATCTCTTGTTAGGTAAGAAAGTATTCATATAACTAAGAACAATGAATATGACATTTCATAGACCAATATTTCTATAATTTTATTAATAAACTTGTGTGTGCTTTTGCCAGTAGGCATTCCCACCGTGAAAGATTTTGACATTTCTAACATGTAATTGAGCACATCCAATTTATTTTAACTATTATTCAATATATTAATGTTTACTGTCATGATAAATGATCCCTTCAGGGACAGTGATGCAAGAATCACCCTTAAGTACAGATGCAGTTCAATTTGAGGAGAAACTATTACCAAAATGAAGACAACTTTTCTTAAGAGATTTTCCCTTTGCTAATGACTGTGCCCTGCATGCTGGCTCAGAGCCTAGGATACAAATCAGCATGGAAAAATTCTATATGAGTTGTGACAATTTTGGACTCACCATTCTTATTTAAAAGGGTGAAGTCATGCACTACCTGGCTTCCTATCCACCATACATAGAACTCAAAATCACAATCAAAGGGTAGAAACTACAGGCAGTGGATCACTCAGTTACATTGGTAGCACTCTCTCCCAAGTAGTGACTATTGATATGGAAGTTAACTTGAGAATAGCAAAGGCAATCTCATATTGCATGCCACTGTGTGGGAGTGTCAAGGAATTACTCCAGCAACAAATTGAAGGCCTGCAAAGCCATGGTACTCACTACTCTTCTATATGCCTTAAAATATGAACTATCTATCAAAGGCATTCCACATGACTATCTTTGTAGAATGCTGTTGTTAGTTGCAAAGTTGTGTCCGACCCATCGCGACTGCATGGACAACATTCCTCCAGGCCTTCCTGTCCTCTATCATCTTCTGGAGTCCATTTAGGTTTACGCCTACTGCTTCAGTGACTCCATCCAGCCACCTCATTCTCTGTCGTCCCCTTCTTCTATTGCCCTCAATCTTTCCCAGCATTAGGCTCTTCTCCAGTGAGTCCTTCCTTCTCATTAGGTGGCCAAAATACTTGAGTTTCAACTTCAGGATCTGGCCTTCTAAAGAGCAGTCATGGTTGACCTCCTCTAGGACTGACCAGTTGGATCGCCTTGCAGTCCAGCACCTTTGTAGAATATCAAGCATCAAATGGCTAGATAAAATCCCAGACGTTGAAGTTATCTTTAGAGCAAGTCTACCATCAGTCTACATGCTCAGTCTACAATCACTGTTACTTACTTCTTCAGTCACTCATGCTATAATATTTGTGTTGCTTTTGTTTGTTGCATTGACCGTGTAATATCCATATTTTTGAAACAAATGCACTTATTCTAGTTCACACAGATTACTTAGATTCATCTGCAGCTGCATGAAAAGATTACTCTTTTCTGAAGCAATTAAGTGCCCTTTTTAAAAATTTAGGATGAGAAAATTAAATTGAAATTAATTAGAAAATTAACATAGATGACTAGCTTTCATGAAAACTTTTAAGAAAGCTATTTTACATTACAATGTTATTTTCTAATTTTTTGGTAACACATCTCTCTTCTTTAATCTGAACAACATTCAGTTTTTAATCTCTTTTGAAGACACAATTAATTTTCAAGTTGTAAATGCAACCTTTATTAAGCAATTTCCTACAATAGCCTTTTCTTTAATGTCCCATCTGGCCTACTTGTCTGTTCTGCAAGGACTTGTATTAACTTCTTCTCTAATATAATGTTGAATTTTTTTTACAAGTTTTATGATGTTGAATGCGATTGGGAATGTTGTTTAGGTCGAATGATGTATTAAATTTCTACAATGGGTGATTCATGTTAAATGAATTTTGTACATGAATGAGTAGATGGGAAATTGCCTTGACTTTCATGACCCACATTTTCCAATCATTAGAACTAGGCATATATAATTTCTCGGAATATGTGGTATTGACAATTAAAATGATAAATAGTTGAAATATGAAATGTTTATTAAATGACAATAGCTCATTGACATTTTTAGGCTGTCAGAAGAACTACATCAAGCTACCAATAGCATCAGGAGTAAGAATTCTGAGTTTTACTCTGCAATATAATAAAGTATTATGACAATAGAAAGAAGAACATTAGACTGGGATCCATCCTGCTGGTTTTGAATTCAGAAGTGATCGTGATCCTAACATATCTTAACCACCACATATTTAGGATGTCATATTTTCAAATATTTCTTCCATTACCTTTGCAATTCTTTAGGTATGCAGTTAATAGCCAACTTCATTTTTAACTACACATTGTACTTTATTCTTTGCTTTTCTTCAAATCTGTAATCATGGTTTGCCAAGAGATTAAATAAGTACAAAAATATATATTGGGCGCAGAGGTAGTATATACGCACATAAAAAAAAATCAATGTTTCATTATCAAATACATTAACATAAATCGCATAATTATATTTCTTCTTTAATTACAGGCTTTTGTAATTACAATATCTTTGCACATGGTTTCATATTTGGCTGACTTGCCTGTGCCCTGTAGCAAATGCCTATGGATAGACAAAAAAAATGTATTACTAAACATACTTGAAACTGAAACTTGTTTCACTGTGAAGTGAAGGAAGAATAAAGACTGGATAACTCCAATATATCATAGGTAAAATATATCTGGATGAGTTTGGAATTTCCAAAAATAAACATAGTTTTCTTGGTCGGAAAATAATTAAATGTAATCTATTTTTGTAAAAGTATTTTAATTTCCCTATCTAGATACTTTCTGATTAGATTGAAAGCATATACTGTATATGGAAAGGACTATTTCTGAACAAAACTCTACAAGTATTTAACTTTCACTGTATTTTTGGAAAATGATGGATTGGATATACAATTCCCCAAAAACACAAGTAAGAACCAATAATTATGATTCCTTAGAATTGCTTGCTTTTCTTCCTGAACTTTATTTTTGTAGTTTTAATTCACTTTTTTTACAGTTACAAAATTGTAAAATATAGCATTACAAACAGATAGTTTGTAAAGGTTAAATGCAGAAAGTAAGAACTCATTATTTTGAGATAATATGGTTATATATTAAATTTGGGACATTTAGCTAAATATATTTTTAATTTTTTTTAAGATTGTTATAATATCATGCAAATCAATTCATTGAAAAAAATCTCAATTAATTTGCAGATACAAATTCTACTAAAGAATTTTTTAAAAATATATAGGTGTAAAAGTGTCCCATTATGTCAATAGTCACATAGGATTAAGCCACTTAAGACTGGGACAGATTAATAAAGTATTAAATCTAAATTATTTCTGTATTGTGGACTACTGGAACATTATTCAAAGAGATAAATCAAAGTCATCCAGATAAGTATTGAGTATTGAGTGTCAATATCCAGCTTGTTCTGTTGTATTTGCAGAAACCTTTCCTCTCTTTTACTGATAAAATTTTGATCAAGCATCTTTTGCTGGAAATCTCATGAAGTATCGAGAAGTTTCAAAATAAACCTAATCCTGCAAAATCAACCACTTTTTTAAAAAATGGACTGGAAAAACCTGGATGCAATGATACAAGGATATTTGTACCAGGAGTGAGGATTTTGCTTTTCTTAATTGATCCATTGCAACATGAAAAGTCTACATTATAAATTAATTAAGAAGATTCACTGTTAAGATTCATTAACAGTAATTTTACTTCATGAGCCTTCCAGTTTATGGAGAAGTACAGTTTATGAAGTGAGTTTTTAATTCTGGTTAAATCAGATAAATTACTGTAGCTCAGTAATCGAATAGTGAGCCAGTTTAAAAGAATAATAATATTTAAAATGTGGTGCCATAGCCATTTATCTGAGAGCAAGCCTGTTAAACTCAGTGTAACTTTTGAATGTGAAAATAAATAACTATTCTGCTAAAACATTTAAAAATAAAGGTATTATTACTCTGCTTTCGTGTTAAAATGTAAACAATATATGATATCAGTAGATGTATATCTAGTTTAGTTGTTTGGGGAGAATTGTAATGCTTGCCTTTTCTAGAGTGCATAACATAGATTTTATAATTTTCTGGTTTAGCTGCTCATTTCCTCATCAATGAATAAATCTTGAACTATTGAGATGCTGGCTTCTTAGTCACCTGTAACTATGCTGATAGCAGGTAATCAGAAATAAACTATTTGGAGTGTGATTTCATCCTGACTATTGCTGTAGCAATGTAGGGAAACACACAAGGATCTACAGTTGAGTATGATTCAAACAATCAGGTCCATTATATTCTTCTTGACCTGGCATTCTTCAGAAATATCGGGGCTACAGCTGCTAGATTCTCCAGCCTACATGCTAAAGGCCATACTGCAGGATCTCAGTCACAATCACTTTGAAGCTCATGGATGGAAATCAGTAGAACCATGGAAATCACTAAGAAGATAAGAGAAGGCAAAATCAAGAAAGACAAAGGTCTCAGGAAGGAACTTTAAAAAGAATTTCAGAGAGTTGTTATGAGAGACAAGAAGCAATATTACAACAACTTCTGTGGAGACATCAAAGAGAGAAACAAATATGGAGGGGGAAAGGGGGAAATATTCCAAAAGACTCAAAAGGACATGAGAACCTCGAATTGCTGTGTATAATAATGATGTCAATATCCAAGATAAATTAGAAGATATTCCCTACTTCAAAGATCCTCTAGTATGGGGATGAAGTTAGATCAACTCTCCAATCTTTAACAGTTCAGAAGACTACATGAATTGATGAAATATATACAGAAATAAGTCACACAGAAGAAGAAGAATCTATAACTAAGCAAATGTGGGTTACAGATTGGAAGAGACCAATCTATATACTAATACCAAACAAATAAGACAAAACAGAGTGTGCAAAACATCATGCAATAGCTTAATTTCACATGCTAGAAAAATACTGCATTTGTTCATCCAGTGCAGATTACAGCCATTGTTGGGGATAGGGAGGGAGGGAAGACGAGGGAGAAAGAGAGAGAGAGACGAGATGCTAGATGTTCAAGATGGCTTAGAAAAGGCTGAGGGCCATGCAACGTCATTGCTGATGCATACTGGATAAATGAAAAAGCCAGTTTGTGTTTCATTTATTAATTATAGAATGGCCTTTGATTGTATCAGTCAGGCCAATTTGTGGAATGTCCTTAGAAAAATGAGAATCTCAAAGCATTTCTTTCTCCTCATGAAAAGTATATATAGGTCAGGAAGTCATAATATGGATAGAAGAAGATGAAATAGACTGGCTCAAGGTTGAGTGAGACAAGGCTATATATTCACCCCATTTATTCTGTCTTTGTGTGGAATACATTTTGAGGGAAGCTGGTTTGGAAGATGATTAGCATGATTTAAAACTAGAAGAAAAAACTTTAATAACATGAGCTATGTTGATAATACCGTTTTGATAGCTGATGCTGTCAAAGCATCAGCAAATGATGTGCAAGCTCTAATAATGAAAGTGAATGAGCAGGATGGAAAAAAATAGAACTTAGATTAAATATAAAGAAGATCAAAACTAACAATTTCAAGAACAGTAACTAGCTTAGAATTGACAAGGAAGATATTGAAGAAGTGGAAAGCTTCTGTTCAACTATTGATAATGAAGGAATCAGCTGTACCACAGACTAGCACTTGGCTGGGTATCCATGAAGACCTGTGAAAAGATATTTAAATGCAGAGATGTGCCTATACCTACAAAGATCAGATTGGTGCAGCAAATAGTGTTCCCTGTGATACAGTATGGAAGCAAAGGAGAAAACTCCCAACAATACCATGGACAGCAAGGAAAACAAACAAATTGAACAAAACAGGCCAAAGTTTTCACCCAAGGCTCAAAGAATCAGGCTTAAATTATCATATTTTGCACACCTAATGTGAAAATCTAGTTCTCTTCAGGGGTGTGCAATGCTGAGAAAGGTGGGAGGAAATAGAAGAGGAAGAACAGCAGCAAGGTAGAGGTACTGAATTATAGTGGCAATGGGTGCACCATTAGAAGACCTGAAGGACCAGGCTGGGGAGCAGCCATCCTGGAAAAACAATCTATATATGTGGCTGCTAAGAGCCACTACCAACATGATGGCAAATAATTGCATTCCAGAACATTACCACCAATATTTAAGATTAAGAAGAAAAATGAGGAATTCTGCTATTAATTTTTAGAACCAATTCATTATCTGAGATTTGATTATCATTTGAGATTTGTAGCGCTCCACACACTGGGCTGTGACAGCATCATTTATCTGTCATGGTGTACTACATATCTATGCAAGGAGCAAATGGATTTCTCAGCTTTTGTTACCATTTCACTTTCTCAGAGGAAGAATGCAAGTCAATCATAGGAGCAACGAACAGGAGGTAGAAGAGCCACTGCATGCACTGATTGCCCTGATCTTTCTCACCGCATAGCTTAAAAAAAATCATGTGGACAAAGCTGGAAGGACAGAGGAAACTCCACTGCCAGTCATTCTCAGGGACATCAGATCCATAAAACAGAGCACCAGCCATAAAATGAAATCAGCTGTTGGAGATACTGGGTACCATAAAAGCTGCAATCAATACATGTTTCTCCAAAGTCCCTGATAAAATGTTTGTCCCTGACTACATATCCCTAACTTCAATCAAAAACCAAACCTTGATTTTGATACTGAACGTAAGTTATGTAGCTGGGGAGGGACCTGACTTAAAATTTTAAACATACCATCTTTAATTCCACATGGAGTGCTACATGTCCCTTGGTGCTACAGTAAAGCCCGTCAGATATGTTGAATGAAGAAAAAAGACTTGATCTTCATTGTTTTGATTAGTAACAATGTGACTATCACAAGAGCCTGCTTCTCGATTGTAAAGCTGTCACTTTCTATGGCTCTAGCTTTCTTTCCATTATATTCAGTGAGAAACCTTTTCAGGCATGATCAATAGTGCAATTCCTCTAGGAGTTAGTTTTATCTGTTGTTTCTTCATTTGTGAACAAGAGGCGGTGGGGGCAGGGAAAAGGTTTATACTCATTTGTTAATCTCTGTATTTTATATTCTGCCATTCAGCGAGGAGTGCTATGAATGGCAACATTCACATGCTGTTTTCAAATTAGTTTTTTGAACATTCAACATTTGCCAATTGACTTCAAAATCACTTTATTTCAATGCCTTTACTTAAGGAAAGGCAAAAGGAGACCTTTATGAGGGTTATCAAAAGCACAATTAACGTCAGATCAATTTAACACACATCACCTTTTCCAGGATTGTAGCCCAACTCTTTAGGGAAGAAAATGATTACTTTAAAAGTAATTGCACAATACCAGGTAAAATCATAAAATTACAGCAAAATGGCATTTTCATTTTTTTTTTATGGGGAGGAAATAAGAAGAGAAGTGCTTGCACTTGGCTAGAGTGCTCTAGAAGATTGTCCTGCCTCCTCCTTTAAGCTTAAAACCTATTCCAAAAAGCTGTTATGCTCCCATGAAGTATAACAATGAAACTGGGCAGGGGAGGAATGGGACCAGCAGTTTAAAAATACAGTTTATCTGAATTTTTTTTTTGCAGTGTTCCTAACTTTAAATGTTCAAAATCTGTTTTGAATACACAGGTCTACTATATGGAAGAGGAGTTCTACATATTTCAGCTCTCTTTTCATGGCAAAATCTAGAGCATCAGCATGACTGATTTAAATATTCTGTGTGACTGAATAATAAGCTGCGTTACTTTGAAATGCCTGTGTTTGTTATTAAAAGTAGATTCATAGCAAGACATTCCTTTGTTATGCAAATCTTGACTGGGAACATCAAATCGTGTTACTTTCTCAAGTTTTCCTCCACAATAAGGGGTTTCTGAAGTCTCAAACTATCAATAGCAGAACAAGCAAAAGTGTGTTTTCTGAATATTTCAATTCCCATACACTCCTGTCGGTAATAATTGATTGTGATGGTTATAGTTCAAAACACCTCTCCCAGCTACAAACTATGATTGATCACTGCTTGTTATCTGCATTTCTTTTAAAAAAATCTGCATATTAAAGTCATTGAATTAAAATTACAATAAATTAGATGAGGGAGCATGGGGAAACAACATCAAGGCCACTCTGACAAATCACCCACAAACACACACACTCTCACACACATGTAGGTAACAGTGACCTAGAGCAAGCAATAAAGGAATATTGCTTCATTGTATTATTCATATAATATGAAACTTTGGATAAGAGCCTTAAGCTGGGAAAATAAGAAGGTGTCAATATATGAAAAAAAATACGTGCACTTGAAAAAAAATCAGCTTTTTTTTAAAAAAAAATTATGTTGGGCACTCCTTCTATCTGGGATGGTCGTCCTCTTCCACCGAGCACGCAGCTTCTGGAGAGACGTGCATGGAGTGGTGAGGGAGGAAGGGGACACCCACCTAGCCTGCCAGATCAGCCGAATCAACCCTGGTGATCAATGGGGTGACAGATGTCACAGATGTCCATTTTATGTTGGGCAGAAAGATGTTGGTTGAAGCTTTATTTAATCATGGGTGACTTTGAACCAGTGCCTTTTTCTTAGATTCACTGAACCATATGGCTGTTGTTGTGAGGATAAAATAAGATGACATAATGTGTACTGTGCTGAGCTTTTCTAAATGAAACATGTAGGTTTCTAATGGTGATGGTATTAGCATTCTAGTTTTTCTGTTTCATACTTAGAGTTCACTAAAATTGCTTATCTCTATAAAACTAAATACTGATTTCCTTCCTATTGTGTGCAGATAATAATCCTGCAGATATCATACCTCTGTCGGGACTTCCAGTTTTAGGATTTATCATCCCCAAAGAATCAGGGAAAAATGAAGGCAAATAAGTTATAGCTCCAATATCTACAACTCATTTTCATAGAATATACTTTACCAATGGCTATTATGAGGTAGAAGATTGCTTTGATTCACTGGACTCTTCCATTTTGACATTATTATGAATGATAAACATCTCTGATTTCCAATTCTATTTCTCCTGGCATTCCAGTTGATTTCCAGTGAACCATATATCTTTCAAACAAAGCAAACCCCACTTTCCAGATCATAGCAATTTTTTTTATGTGAACAGAAGGAGAACAAAAGAAAAAAGTATCAATCAAGTTCTCAGTAAGCTGCTGCACTCTAATAAAAATACTCATTTGCAGATGTATTGACAGGAGACTTTATCAGGGATAACTCAAGATGATTGCAAGAACATATGCTTCTTCCACTTATGGGATACACACTTGGCTTAAAAATAAAACTGTTTAGCTGTGAATCAATTTTCTTTCCTTAAGGATATATTATGGATATCTCACCAGGTTCCAATTTCTGTATGTATAGTCATTAAAAGATGTAACATTCAGTATGAAGAGTAAAAATGTGGAAAAGAGGGGGGAAAAAACCCTGACATTTAACATCCACGGATTCTGGAAATAATCATGGAACTATAGAGATTCTAGGGTGCTTAGATGATTTTTCAAGAGAAATAAAGCAGTACGTTTATTCCAAATACTACACTGAAGACAGTACATTTCATTTATATTATACATGGACAAGCTCCCCTCTGACTGACCAGAAAAAGAAGAAAAAGAAGAAAAAGAAAAGAGAAGAATTAGTTTATTTCTTAAGCCAACTTTAAACTAGAGGCTTTTAAAGGCTAGGAACATATTATTGTTTCTGATATATATTGTCACCATCGCAGTCCATCCCAGCCCTCATCAACAGTCTTTGGAAACTATTGTCAGTGAAGCAACTAATAAACAAGAGGCTGGTCTCACTCTCTTAAAAGTTTATCATCCAGTTTCACTGGAGGTTTTTTAAAAGAGATTGGACAGCCATGTGTCCAGAATGTCCCAAAGGTACTCTTTTTCCCCCCAAAAGGCAACTGGACTTTCTTTGCTTTTCCATTAAGACATTTCTTTTCTCATCCAAGAAGCTTCTTCAGTTCTGATTGAATGGTGGGGAATGGAAGGATTTATATTCTGGTGGTTAGCACACTGAAGGTTGGTTGTTAACTCTCTGAACCTTCAGTCCAGTGGTGTAGAGTTCTGATCACTCTCACACAAATATCAGTATTTACATTTTGATTCTCACCACCCACTGGAGCACAAAATGAGAGTGATCAGGACCCTATACCACTGGGCTGAAGGTTTGCCTCTGAACTTTCAGCAAAGAGGGAAAATAAAAAGAAATAAAATACACTAAGGAAAGAACTTGTGGCTATCTGAACTGGGCCTTCATCAAATCCAGAAAAAGACCCAGCAGGAGCCTCTCCATAATAGATGAAGAAGAGAACAGCAAATGAAGCTATGTTGTCATTCCATACATTGCAGAAATACGTGAAAAACTCGGTTTTCAAACAATATAACATACATGCATATTTTTACACCCAAGAATATTCTAAGGCAGAAGCTTATCCACCCCAAGGGTAAAATACCCATAGATAAACTAAGCAATGTGGTATATTCAGTGAGACATGTGCAGACCTGTACATTGGGGAAACAAAACAACCACTTCATAAGTGCATGGCACAACATAGGAGAACAAACCTGTTGTGATTCAGGGTCAGCCTGTGGGTTCGGCAGTTGGGTTGGACGACTCAGAGGAGGAGGAGGGGGGTGTTGAAGAGCTTGCTGATGATGGCCTTGAGGCTCCGCAGAACCCTCAGCCAGGCCCCTCCCACCTGGTCACGATGGAGACCCAGCTGTGTGAGCCTGACAGCATGGATGAAGATGACCCACAGCTGGCCCTGTTCAAGGATGCCCGACGCAGGAGGCAGTCAATCAGGAGTAAACAGAGGAAGGCAATGGGGCACCTTGGAAGGAGGCAGAGAGAAGCCACGCCCTGAACTGTATAAAAGGGGAATGCGTGGGAGGGCTGGTTTGCTGAAGGCAACCACTTGAATAGTTCCTGTTTCATAGCTCCTGTTTCATGGTTGGTGTCTTGTTTTGCTCTGTTTTATGTTAATAAATTTGGCAGGCTTTATTCCAGCCTCTTGCTGTTTGTAAAGGGGTTGTCCCTGCTTTTTCTGCAGGGCCGGTAGCAGGCTGGTACAGAACAAAACCCATCAGGACAAGATTCAGCAGTCCATCTGCATTTGAAAGACAATGATCACTCTTTCGAAGACAGCAAAGTCCACATTTTGGACAGAGAGGACCACTCATTTGAAAGAAGGGTCAAAGGAGTCATCTATGTTAAACTTGAGCAGCCCTCTGTCATCAGAGGGGGAGGGATATGGCACCACCTATCTCCTGTCTACAACACAGTCCTTTCAGCAGTTCCAAGGTTTCACTCCATTTGCACTCTGATTCAGGTAAACCCCAAGGGCACAAATAAATCCCCAAGTGGCCTCAATGACTGTCAGAGAGCTAACGACCAACCTTCAGAATGCTAATGGCCAGATGAGAAGCAAAAGGTCATCAAGGAAAAACCAAGAAAATCCAGTTGCCTTTTGAAACAGCACCTTTGGGACAACCATGACCTGGATTAATGAGAATCTCATAGATATTTGTCCAAAATGGAATAAGGTCTTCTGCTTGAGTGATTGTGGGGGGGAGATTGAACGTCCAAGATTACTTCCAACTCTTACTATTCTGTATTCTGTTGAACAACATTAAATACAGAAAGTGATTTCTCAATCATAGGATTGAGGGACCAGATAGGCCACTGAATCCAACACCATGTGCTGTGTGTGAATCCAAGATTAAAGAACCACGGTGGACATCTGCTAAGGCACGGCTAGTGAAGGGGACATTATTCCTCTTTGGTTCACTGGTTCCATTGTCCAACTGCTTTCATTATTAGAGCATTTTGCCCTAATATTCAGTGAACATATATCATCCTGTAGCTTAACTACATCATTCCACATCCTGCACTTTGACATGACAATGAACAAAAGATGGACGCACAAAATTTTATCATCAAAGTGTTCCACAAAATGATTGCATTGAGATGCTGAGAGATCTCCCTCACTGCTCCATGTCCAAAATATAATCGTTCCTTCTCTACCTCTAAGAGGTCTACTGGATGATGCTGATGAAATAATAGTAGGCAAAAATTACTTCTGTTCTATCGTTTTTGCCACAAAGTAGCCCCGAAATGGGCACTAGCCCATTTTTAGACAAAATCTTCCTTCACCATCACTCTTTATCGTTCAAGACAACTACTCTAATGTACAAAGAGAATATTAACTAGATACCCGTCAACTTGATTATATATTTGTGTATGAGATATAATGCATGCTTTCCATGCAGAGGGTCATGGTTGAATCAAGCTTTTTTTAAGGATCATACAGCCAATGATTGAAAGGAAAGTCCTAGATATGCTTCTGTGGCCTTAAGAAGCATTGTAACTTAGTTTAGACAATTCCCAAATAGAGCAACAAATAGCACGAATTTCTTAACATAACTTTCCCATGTGTCTATGACATTAATGTAGTTTATGTTCTATTATTCAAGGGGGAAGCAATTCTTGATTAACTCTTTTGCAGATATAATGTAAAGCAACTAAAAACAATTCAGAGAAGCAAGAATTTCTAATGTTCATGTTTGACTAACTGTATGGTACATCAGAGGATGCTATGTTCTTTAAACAAATAAAAAGAAACAGGGGTTACCATGGATACCATTTCAACCATTATCCCAGCACTTACATATACAATATAGCAATAAATTCTCAGAAAAATAAGGAAAAAATGTATAGCAGAATAACCTCTTCTTGTACAAACCATCTGGCATGGAGGTTAACTTTTTTTCTGCATTATGCTACATTTACATAACTTAATGTGGCAAGAAAGGGATAAAAAAACTATGAATAAAGAACTCAATAGGGGATAAGATGATTTAACCTGCAATCAAGAGGGAAAAGGAAATTTCTGCTTCAGAGATTTGAAAATTGCTTGATAACCTTAAAATCACAATGATGGAAAAGTCTTGTTTTATAAAAAAGATGCAGACAGAAAGAGACATGGAAATCAAGTTTATATTTATATAATTGTTACTAGCCAAATTTCACTGTGTTCTCTCAGAAAGAGCATTTCAAAATTAAAGGGAAAGGTTTTTTTTTATTTTTTTATGTTCCTTAAATGAAACAGTAAAGTCTAGTGTTGGATCCTGATACACAGCAGCTAGCCCTGAGTAGACATGCCAAATTTCTAACCAATATCTTGAATTCCAAAGACTAATCTTGAACAGATATATTTACATTATTTTGCAATCTCCTTTTCCCCCTTGAAAATAGGTTTTTTTCCTGGTACAATCTGTGTTTCCAGAAGCTTTAGGTACATAAACAAATGCAGTAAAAGAAGACTGGAATTGAAGTAAATTGAGGCTTTCAGTCTAACTCACCGATTTAACATTTTTTGTTTTGTTTGTTTGTAACATAATTTCACTTTGGGAGTTTTATTTTATTTTAATACTACCATAGCATAACATGATAAGCTTTTGAGTTGTTTTAACAAGGCAAATTTTGTGTAGCTACCAGATGGTCAGACTTTTTTTCTTACCAAAGCCATGTTATCTTCAATCTCATTTAGGGCATTTACAAAGGACTTGCCTACATATAGGAGTCTCCTTTATTGAGATGAGTACTTGGCTATTAATAAATCATTTATTCAGAAAATCATCTGTTTTATTTAGATATATTGGGCCTTAATACACTATGGTTTGAATGTGTGCATAGAATTGACAATAACATTTTTTTTCTTTGATATTTTGTAGCATATTTCCTTGAAGAACAATTTTCTGACATATCTCAGACTGGCTCTAGATCATAAAGAAATATTTTATGCAATCTTTGTTGGACTGAATGGAAGTTACACAGCAGGCATATTTGGTAAATTACACAATTCGCTTTTAGACTGCTCTGGTGAACCTTTACATAGCTCAAAATAAGGAAATATAAGATTTTAAAGTACCAATTTCCAAGATAAAACTCTACCAGCATTTTATTTGCAAAGAATTAAAACTTCTCCAGCGTCAACTCTTAAATGCTTATCTAAAAATGTTTTAATGTGTTTACTATTTTTCTTCTTGTGTATCACAGAATAATTAAGGAAGAGGAAAAGGAGCTGGATTCTTTTTCTTTTTTTAATCAAGCTGCTGATTGGCTCATTGAAGAGGTAGACTTTTGATTGGTCTGGTTCCTGATTGACCTGCCTCTAAACCAGATTATTGCTAGGTGTTCTTTCTGATAAGACTTCTGCAGATTCTATATGTTGATGGTTAGTTAAGTGCTCTTTAGGCTTGCTATGGTGTGAAGCTGGGATCCATGCTTTTAGTTTCACAAATGTCCTCTTTCTAGTTGAAATTATTAGAATGTTTATGGTTCTTGATAGCCTCTCTATGTAAGCACACATGGTCATTTGATAGGGTAAGCAGAACTTGTATGTCTTCATATTTGATATTAGGTTCAGTATGAAGCCATACATGTTCCACTATTACTGATGATCAGCTTTCATAGATGGCAATCTATTTCATCTTCTTTTATTTTTATTTTTTATTATTTTATTAGTTTTCCAATATTACAATAGTATCTTTAAAAAGCAACGTGGTGTCTGGGTTACAATAGTTCCATTTCAGACAAATACATATTATTACAAATCTCCAAATTGTTGTAACCAATACTTCCTCTCTCTTATTTCCTTTAATACATACTATCTCTCAGTGCTTTTTTTGTAAAAGAAAAAGGTGCCGGAACTCACACATGTCATACAACCCGCCTTGCCTACCCTATGAGGTTCCATCCAAAAAAGGTGCCGGAACTCTGTTCTGAGTGTTCTATGACAAAAAAGCCTTGCTATCTCTTATCTAAATTAACATCTGAGGGAACACCTGCTGCCGGCATCAAGCTCCCTTCGTCCTGTGCGCTCCCACAGGGAGGGTCTTCTCAGGGTACCGCTGGTAAAAGATTGCCGGCGGACAATACTCAGGGGGAGGGCCTTCTCTGTGGGTGCACCTGCCCTTTGGAATCAGCTGCCTGTAGAGCTTAGGACTGCCCCTGACCTTCGCTCATTCTGCCGGGACCTGAAGACCTGGCTCTTTGAGCTCTCTGGCCTGGTCTGAGCATATTAATTGGGATTTTAACTGTTTTTTAACTGGGGTTTATTGCAAGGTCTATATAATCTTTTTAATTGATTTTAAGTTTTGTAATTCTTGTATTTATTTTTTTTTTAAAAAAAAACCTTGTGAACCGCCCTGAGTCCTACGGGAGAAGGGCGGTATATAAATTGAATAAATAAATAAATAAAAATAAACATACTTCTCATTGCTATCCATCAATCATTTAATAATTTTCTTATATTTGTCAATACTTTAGTATATTTTATATTTTAACATTCCATCTTTAAAACATCAAACACCTTATATATTTTTCTAGCTTTAATTTTACATTGATATTAAAATTAAACATTTAAAATTTCTCATTTTCATATTGTTAAATAATCTCCTTTCCCTTTGCACAATTTTCTCCAATACCTAGTAATGTAAATACATTTCTTATTTATCTCATTTCCATATCAATGTTAATAGTACAATATTAAAATGGTAGTTATTAGGATACCAATTGCAAGGAGGAGAAAGAGGAGGACAATATAATATTCTTATTTCTCATTTATAGTTTCCACATATTAAAAATTAACCAAAATTTCTTCCGTTTCAACATTTAATACATCCTTTCATGTCACTACATCCAAGTATATTAGCTACATTCTATCATTAATAACATTTATACATCTTATTCCATATCATTTAAAGAGCTCAATATTTCAATGTTAGTATTCATACATCTGTGTCTTATTTATTTTTTTAATTAGTCAGTATTTTTATCTACTCATCAAAACAATCTCTCATAATCCAAGTACAATCCTGTCTATTTTGGTATTATCTATTTCAGGCCTCTTAAGAATGTCCATATTTCTTCAATCTTATTCTTGCTTTCTTCCTTTGCCATGTCATTTATATACGGCACTTACTTCTGTATGTTGACATTACAAACTCTGGAAAGGAATCGCCTTCCGTTTGCTTCATCTGCCCACCAGTTTTTAAAGTAGCCAAACCGAGGTTATCAATTCAGAGTTTTGCCCTTGCTTGCATGCTCTTTCCAAAACACACATTCCAGAAGGTGGTGCCTTGGTGCTTTTCTCTGGTTTCCTTTCTTGAACAGAACTGCCAATACATAGCATGTAAATAAAGAGCCAGGCCAGAACAGCAGCACCCCCTTTCTTCCTGACTTGGGGAAATCTGCTTTCACCATTGAAACATGGTCCCCTGGGTTCACCACAGGGAAGGCCTCCTTGCTCGGAACACGGCAAAGATTACAAAAGCTCTCTCTTATTTATTCTCCAGCCTACACATTTGGTCGCTCAGCTAGAGCCACCAGCTCCCTTGTAAAGGCAGAGCAATTAAAACAGCTTCGTGACATTTAGTGAAGGGTGGTGCTGCAGCTATCATGTAGCCAAAGATATATCAGAGCAGAAGAGTGTGTGGCAGTTAAAAAGCCAGGATGCTTTATTTCCACACACACATACACACAAGACATTCAGTAATTCAGTGGGGCTTAAGCCTTTTAAGCCAGTGCTTGCTGTAAATGAAGGAACTCTTGAGTAACGCACAGCTGCTGTGTGTCATTCAGAGATCCCAGGAAACATTTAGTTTTCTCCGCTGGCTTATGCTTGTCAGAGAACACGAATACCTCATAAATGCTGTGTTATTTATTTCTTAGCTAAATAAAAAAGAGGAAGATGGTTTTCTATGAAATTTAGTTTCCCAATTGTTAGAGAAGGTATGACAGAGCCATTTCCTGAGTCATTCTATCCAGCCCAGCCCTTGCATTATTCTAGAAGCAAAAGGCTTTCCTTCCTATCATTCATAGTTTGCTGCATTCGTCTCCTATCAAGATCCTCAGACAGCACTTTCAGGTTTTCAGCTGTTATTGGCTAAATCACTGGTCCTCAAACCTTTTCTTCACCATGAACCATGAACCACGGTCATGGACCCCCCAAGACTTAACTCAATATTTAAATCATAACATTTCTTCAAGCCTTCGCAGACCCCTTATTATGACATCATGCCTCCTCCCGTGTTCCATGGCTCACAAGTTGAGAACAGAGGCATAGAATCAAGATCACGCGAAGTACTAGTACCACTTTACAAAGCCCTAGTAAGACCACACCTGGAATACTGCAGCCAATTTTGGTCACAATATCACAAAAAAGATATTGAGAGTTTGGAAAAAATTCAAAGAACAACTAAGATGCTCAAAGGCCTGGAGGCTAAAACATATGAAGAACAGCTGCGGGACTTGGGTTTGGCTAGTCTAAAGAAGAGAAGAAACAGGGGGGACATGATAGGAGTATTCCAGTATCTGAAGGGCTGCCACAAGTCAGAAGGTGTCAGGTTGTTCACCAGAACACCAGAGGGAAAGATGAGAAGCAATGGTTGGAAACTGATCAAGGAGAGAAGCAACCTGGAATTAAGGAGAAACTTCCTGACAGTGAGGACAATCAACCAGTGGAACAGCTTACCCCCAGAAATCGTGGGCACTCCATCACTGGAAATTTTTAAGAAGAAACTAAACAATTGCCTGTCTGAGATGGTGTAGGTTCTCCTGCTTGAACAGGGGGGTGGACTAGAAGACCTCCAGGGTCCCTTCCAGCTCTATTCTATTCTATTCTATTCTATTCTATTCTATTCTATTCTATTCTATTCTATTCTATTCTATTCTATTCTATTCTATTCTATTCTATTCTATTCTAACCACTGGGCTAAATAATAATGTGGCTTGGCTTTTGTATAATAAGATATGCAAATCCACACTGTATTATAAGAGTATTATGCATTAGCAGATCATTAAAGGTTTTTTTAAACAATTATAACTTTTTTTAAAAAAAGCTTAGCATCAGATATGAAGATAGCCACCATTCTGTTAGAAATGATATATTCTCTCTCTTTCAATAGGTCTGTGGTAGATTCTACCTCCATAGTATCATTAAGGAGAAACATGACTGATTTATTTGTTCCAAATAAATATGATAGCAAGCAAAGACATCAATTAATCCAAGGACATTGCAAAGGATATTAAAACTTAAATGGCAATTTAAGTCCCTGTGAGGATGAAAGTAATTATAAATCTCAAGGTTCAAGAGAAAAAAACACATTCCCCTGTGCCGGAGCATTTGAGCTTTATCTGGGAGAGGGAACTATTTGCAGATTTGATGCAATCTTAAGGAGCAGCTATGCAGAAAAAGGATCTGCAAACAAGAAGAGAGTATCAGAATATTGCTCTTGAAATACAGAATTTTGAAAAGGTCAGATCAGCAATATGTATGCCAAATAAATGTTGCCATGAAAATACACAGCCATATCTTCCATTTATGGATCATCACTGTAGATGAAGGTCAGAATATAAACCTTTGCTCAAATTCCTGGTTTCACCAACTATCTGCTCAGCTCCCTGTCCAATTCCCCCACCCTCCCACAAATCACAATGCGAACCTGACATACAAGAAATTACTGACACAAGGATGGTCTGTGCAGTCTGCTTCAATTTTCACGAAGCAATAGCACGGAAAGAAGCACTTTTAATTTTGCTTTCCATATGCAACAAGCTGGCAAATTTATTGCTACTGTGAAATGGCTACCTTTGCTTCTCTCCACAGCCCCTTTTCCTCCTGGAACTTAAAAAAAAAACAGGTAGTCCTTGACTTACAACAATTTGTTTAGTGACTGTTCAAAGTTACAACAGCACTGGGGAAAAAAGTGAGTTATGATCGTTTTTCACCCTTATGGCCATTGTACCGTCTCCATGATCATGTGATCAAAATTCAGACACTTGGCAACTGATTCATATTTACAACAGTGACAGTCTCCCGGGATCATGTGATCCCTCTTTTGCGACCTTCTGACAAGCAAAGTCAATGGGAAAGCCCCATTCACTTAACAAACCTGTTACTAACTTAACAACTGCAGTGAACAACTGTGGCAAAAAAGGTCATAAAATGGGGCAAAACTCACTTAACAATTGTCTCACTTAGCAACAGAAATTTTGGGCTCAAGGACTACCTGTATTCCCAAATCAAGAGAAATTCTCTTTTCCTTTATTCCCAGAGAGAGAGAGAGAGAAACGGGTATCCCAGATTAGAGGAGGAGAGGAAGAACTCTAAATCTGAGTACATGACATGTGGGTAGCAAAGAATAAAGCTGAGTAATCAAGTAGAATGGAGATATTGGCTACCTAAGCAATTACCTTTGTCTCTACACTCAATGTTCACTGAAAAATGTAAAGCATGCTTCTGGATAGTTAAAAAGAGGAGATTCTAACATGGATTTTCCCCCCCAATGAATGGATGGTAGAGCTTAACTAATTAAGGCATGAAGCCACAATTTGAAACCTAAATGTCTTCCTCTTAGAAAACGTATATACCATATTTTCCGGCGTATAAGACGACTGGGCGTATAAGACGACCCCTGACTTTTGAGAAGATTTTCAAGATTTTTCGTCTTATACGCCGGAAAATACTTACATGCCAGTTGCCAAGTGTCCGACACAAGCCTGATTCAGCCCCGTCTGATGCAAATGGTGCAAAGCCACGCGCTCTTCCAGGCCAGACTCTGCAAACAGCAACCACCGTGGGAACTCTGAGTCCCCGCCTTTCGGCAGCCTGCACAGCCAAGCACGATCCGGCTTTGAGATAGCATTTGCAGACGGAGCAGCCGCCGCGTCTGGAGCCAAGCCCCGCCCAGGAGACGGTTGGCCAGGCGGGCCCAGAAGACGCACTAGAGAGCCGGGCTTGGGGCGGCCATGCCGAGGCTGGCTGGCGAGGGCCGCTGCATGGTCTGCGGGCAAGAGTGGCGCCATGTACCGCTGTTCCGCACTCCGTGACCGGACAAGCGATTCTTCCGGTCGGCGCAGGTCAGGCGGTGCCTCGGCAGGAGCAAAGGTGCTCCCTTCCTACTGTCGAGCAGCGCGCCTCTGGGAACCACCTGCCCCTCCTCTTTTTGGGGACCTGACAGCCAGCATTGGAAGCGCCAGTATGGCCAGTCCTACAGAGAGCAACGGCAGCGGCTGCAGTAGCCGCCCCAGGAGCTGATGAGAGTTTGCCCTCCATCACCCATTCGCCATCGGCCGCTTAACCATGGGTCGCCATCGCCTACCTCCATTCACCCAGCGATCCCGCCGTCCAGCAGAAAAGAGAAAAGATCAGAGAGGTGAATAGTATTTTCCGGCGTATAAGATGACTGGGCGTATAAGACGACCCCCAACTTTTGAGAAGATTTTCATGGGTTAAAAAGTCATCTTATACGCTGGAAAATACGGTAGTTTTTTCTGCTCAGATGTAGCTTTCGGTAAAATAAACTTCAATTTGCTCATTTTACGTCAAGAAAAGCCGCAGTAGAGTTGGGAGGAATTAATTGCAAAGTTAATTTTAAGAGAAGTACAGGTAGTCCTCAACTTATGAGCACAACTGAGTCCAAAACTTAGGTTGCTAAGTGGGAAATTTGTTAAGCGAGTTTTGCCCCATTTTATGACTTTTCTTGCCACTTTTGTTACGTAAGTGAATCGCTGAGTTGTTAACTTAGTAACACGGTGCTTACATGAATCTGGTTTCCCCATTGACTTTGCTTGTCACAAGGTTGCAAAAGGGGATCACGTGAGCCTGGGACACTGCAACCGTCATAAATGTGAGTCAGTTGCCAAGTGTCTAAATATAAATGACAAGACCATGGCGGATGCCACAATGGTCGTAAGTGTGAAAAATGGACATAAGTCACTTTTTTCAGTACCATTGTAACTTCGGTCACTAAATGAACAGTTGAAAGTCGAGGACTACCTGTATTGCTATTAAGTGTAGGTATAGGTCAAGTAAAATATGGTTTATATTATGAATAGGTCCACTTTTTTCTTTGACCACACTTCCAACATTTATGTGGTCTCATTATTTTCCATAAGATGCACATATGGCTTTAGTTTCTCCTCTAATTTGAGGATCCATATGTTGAAGAATTTCATGTAGGCTTTTGCTTGATTTCCAAACTGGTGGAAGTAGCTTACTTTGCCAAAGTACAAACAAAAGCTGGGAGAAAAGGCAAACCTTAAAACAATCATCAGAGAATGAGGTGGCTGGATGGAATCACTGAAGCAGTAGGTGTGGGCTTAAATGGACTCCAGAAGATGGTAGAGGACAGGAAGGCCTGGAAGAACGTTGTCCATGGGGTCGCGATGGGTCAGACACGACTTCACAGCTAACAACAAAAACAATCATAGCACTTTTTAAATGTTGAACGTAAGATTTCTTCACATATTTTATTGGATGTTGTGTAGTGAAATTCAGAGATAAAAGCAACTTAATGAAGTATGTTTCTCATGCAACATTGAAAATAATATTAAGCAATGGAGATATGTGTGTATGCATACACATGCATCTGCTCATCTTTTTACATATTTGAGAAATGTATTGTTATATATAAAAATAGAACATCATCCACTCATGTCACAGCAAAACAACATTCCCCATTATATATATATTGGTATTTTTGCTCACAGAATTGTCAGATTGAAAATTCTGCAGTCCCAATATATCTAAAGGACACCAGTTTCAGAAAAACTAGTTTAAATTTCTTTTTAAAACGAAAGCTATAGCATCTCAAGGCCCAGGACACATTTATGACAGCACAGGACTTTTTGCCGAAGCTGGAATGACAATTGTAGAACACTGTCACACTGATACATCTTTCGACTGATGACTGCAGCATACAAAACAGTGCAAGCCTGGGACTTCTAATCCCACTTGACTATAACTTGAAAACTTGGCAAAAGTAACATTAGACCTAGAGATAGCTCAGATAAAATAGGGCGTGCCCACAGTACTGGGTTCTACTGTAGCAAAAAGGAGTGACCCTTATAATAAAGTAAGCAAAAGGTGTTTGTTTTTTAGATTGCTGGCATTTTATAAGCCATTTGCCCATCTAAACTAAGCCTGTCAGCAGTTTATTTAACTGTGAAGCACTATGAAGCTTCACTATTGGAAGACAAAAGTCCAGTGGAATGAAGGTTGGCTCTCTGCCCTTCTGCAGATGGAAAGTGTTTTTGTTAATGCACAGAAGTCCCTCTGACAGAAACACTAGAGTCCTGACTTTCAGCAATGTCTGGAGGCAGAGGAAATTAAGAGATTACTTAATTAAGGATTACTTTCTGCGTCTCTGTGTGTATATCTCTATGTATGTGTGTGTTTGTGTGTGCATGCGTATGTGTAACAGAGAGAGAGAAACAGACAGACAGACAGTCAAGGTATATACTCTAACGTAAACCAAGAGAAAGGAGGGAGAAAGAGTGGGCAGCAAAGAATATAATGCAACACTACATTAAATTATACATGGATGGAAGTCTCTATGTGATAGTTTAGAATACTAAAATAGTCAAGAAAAACTTATAATACTGTCCACACTTCTTGACTTGCGTTTTGTCAATTCAGGGCAAGGGAAGGCTTTTAAGCTCCCATCTGGGAACAAAACAGCTGCTTGCACCACTGCAGTTTCTGCCAAAGTTGATACTATGTCTTTGTGCAATATAGCTTTTGCAACCCCACACTGTACAGAGTATTCATCTTTATGCCATTGCATTTTCCCCAACCCATATGGTTTTGTGACATTCGGGTCCTGACAATCACAGAAGGTAAGATGCCCAGTTTAAGATCTAGCAGCACCTTCCTAAGAGATTTTTTTTTAACCAAAGAACATAAGATTCACATCCAAATCAGCACCAAACCACCCAGGTTCAACAGAGTAATCACACATGCCACTCTTTCTCAGTCTAATTTCCCAAAACTAATGTCTGTAGTCCATTGTGTTACAGTCATTTAAGCCCAGGTTTAAGGTCTTACTCTATTATGGAGCTGACTGGATCGCTTTGGCCAAGTCATTCTACTTCAGCCTAACGCAGCCTATGTTCATCGCCTTCTCCCAGAAGGTACATGAAATAAATCTAATAATCTGCTAAAATAGACAGAAACATAGTTGATTGAAACCAAAATATTTCACATTACACAAACACACACACACACACACACACACACAAACACTCACACAAAGACATAATATGCCCCCCATCTCATTATCTAGCGACTGGGTTGTTTATGAACATCATAAAAGCAAAGGCTTAAAACATTAAAATATTTAATAAATAGAAAGTAAGTTAAAAAACAGAATACTTTGGAGTAGGAAGTGGGATCTTTTTCCTAATCCAATAACCACCTCCAATATGGAACATCACCACAAGGGCCCCAGGCTAGTCAGCAGAGCCAGATTTTGAGGCTCCAACAGAAGGCCAAGACAGTGGGGGCAGATCTCACCTCATGCCGCATGATATTCCAGAAGGCGGGAACCATGGCAGAAAAGGCCCTTCTTCTGGACCTGATATTACAGAGGACAGGAGTCATGAAGAAAAGACCCTTTTCCTGGATCCTGCCACTGGAATTCCTTGACCAGTGGCATCTACAAGATGCCCCTTTTGCCGGAATGAGAGGGCCAATCACATTGAGGTGAGATGGTTCCTCAGTCAGGATCCATGCCATAAAGTGTCAAAATTATATAACTTTTTCATATTTGGTAACCAAACCAAATATGGCAAATCTATACCAAATATTTAAAAAGAGGGTGTGTTCTATGCTGAGTTTCACTTTCATCTCTGCTTACTTAACTTGGGTGGTGAATTTTGAAAGCGGACATGTTGGAACAAATCATAGTTCTGTGTCCGACCGATCACGACCCCATGGACAACGTTCCTCCAGGCCTTCCTGTCCTCTACCATCTTCTGGAGTCCATTTAAGCTCACACCTACTGCTTCAGTGACTCCATGCAGCCACCTCATTCTCTGTCGTCCCCTTCTTCTCTTGCCCTCAATCTTTCCCAGCATTAGGCTCTTCTCCAGTGAGTCCGTCCTTCTCATTAGATGGCCAAAGTATTTGAGTTTCAACTTCAGGATCTGGCCTTCTAAAGAGCAGTCAGGGTTGATCTTCTCTAGGACTGACCAGTTTGATCGCTGTGCAGTCCAAGGGACTCGCAGGAGTCTTCTCCAGCACCATAGTTCAAAGGCCTCAATTCTTTGGTGCTCAGCCATTTTATGCTCCACCTTCCACTGCCATACATTGCAACTGGGAAGACCATAGCCTTGACTATACGCACTTTTGTTGACAGGGTGATGTCTCTGCTTTTTAGTGTGCTGTCTAGATTTGCCATGGCTTTCCTCCCGAGGAGCAAGCGTCTTTTAATTTCTTGGCTACAGTCCCCATCTGCAGTGATCTTGGAGCCCAGGAAAATAAAATCTGTCACTACCTCCATTTCTTCCCCATCTATTTGACAGGAATTGAGAGGGCTGGATGCCATGCTCTTGGTATTCTTAATGTTAAGTTTCAACCCAAGTTTTGCACTCTCCTTCTTCACTCGCAACAAGAGGCTCTTTAGTTCTTCTTCACTTTCTGCCATTAAAGTGGTATCATCTGCATATCTTAGGTTGTTGATATTTCTTCCGGCAATCTTAATTCCAACTTTTGATTCCTCTAACCCTGCCTTTCTCATGATGTGCTCTGCATATAAGTTAAATAGGCAGGGCGACAGTACACAGCCTTGCTGGACTCCTTTTCCAATTTTGAACCAATCAGTGGTTCTGTGTCCAGTTCTCACTGTTGCTTCTTGGCCCACATATAGGTTTCTCAAGAGACAAATAAGATGGTCTGGTACTCCCATCTCTTTAAGAACTTGCCACAGTTTGTTATGATCCACACAATCAAAGGCTTTAGCATAGTCAATGAAGCAGAAGTAGATGTTTTTCTGGAACTCTCTAGCTTTCTCCATGATCCAGCGTATGTTGGCAATTTGATCTCTAGTTCCTCTGCCTCTTCGAAATCCTGCCTGTACTTCTGGTAGTTCTCGATCCACATACTGCTGGAGTCTAGCTTGTAGGATTTTAAGCATAACTTTACTAGCATGAGAAATGAGTGCAATGGTGTGATAGTTTGAACATTCTTTGGCACTGCCTTTCTTTGGAATTGGAATGTAAACTGATCTTTTCCAATCCTGTGGCCACTGTTGAGTTTTCCAAATTTGCTGGCAAATTGAGTGTAGCACTTTTACTGCACTGTCTTTTAAGATTTTGAATAGCTCAGCTGGAATACTGTCACCTCCGCTAGCTTTGTTGTTGCTCAGCTTTTCTAAGACCCACTTCACTTCACATTCTAGGATGTCTGGCTCGAGGTCAGTGACCACCTCATTGTGAATATCAGGGACATTAAGCTCATTCTTGTATAGTTCTTCTGTGTAATTTTGCCACCTCTTCTTAATCTCTTCTGCCTCTGTTAGGTCCCTGCTATTTTGGTCCTTTATCATGCCCATTTTTGCATGAAACATTCCCTTCATCTCTCCAATTTTCTTGAAAAGATCTCTGGTCCTCCCTATTCTATTGTTTTCTTCTATTTCTTTGCACTGTTCATTTAAGAAGGCATTCTTATCTCTTCTAGCTATTCTCTGAAATTCTGCATTCAATTGGGCATATCTTTCTTTTTCTCCCTTGCATTTCACTTCCCTCCTTTCCTCAGCTATTTGCAAAGCTTCCTCAGACAGCCATTTTGCTTTCTTGCATTTCTTTTTCTTTGGGATGGTTTTGGTTGCTACCTTTTGTACAATGTTGTGAACCTCTGTCCATAGTTCTTCAGGCACTCTGTCTATCAGATCTAATTCCTTAAATCTATTTGTCACCTCTACTGTATATTCAACAGGGATATGATTTAATTCATACCTGAGTGGCCTAGTGCTTTTTCCTACTTTCTTCAGTTTAAGCCTAAACTTTGCAATGAGAAGCTCATGGTCTGAGCCACAGTCAGCTCCTGGTCTTGTTTTAACTGACTGTATAGAGCTTCTCCATCTTTGGCTGCAGAGCATATAGTCAATCTGATTTCTGTGTTGACTGTCTGGTGATGTCCATGTGTAGAGCCGTCTCTTGCGTTGTTGGAAAAGAGTGTTTGCTATGACCATCGTATTCTCTTGACAAAATTTTATCATCCTGTGCCCTGCTTCATTTTGTACTCCAAGGCCAAACTTGCCTGTTATTCTGGTTATCTTTTGGCTTCCTACTTTAACATTCCAATCCCCCATGATGATAAGGACATCATTTTTTGGTGTTAGTTCTATAAGGTGCTGTAGGGCTTCATAGAACCGGTCAATTTCATCCTCTTCAGCACTGGTGGTTGGGGCATAGACTTGGACTACTATGATATTGGTTTGCCTTGGATTCGAACTGAGATCATTCTGTCATTTTGAGGATTGTATCCCAGTATTGCTTTTCCTACTCTTTTATTGACTATGAAGGCTACTCCATTTCTTCTGAGGGATTCTTGCCCGCAGTAGTATACCTGATGGGCATCTGAATTAAATTCACCCATTCCTGTCCATTTTAGTTCGCTGATACCTAAGATGTCGATGTTCAGTCTTGTCATCTCTTTTTTGACCAGGTCCAGCTTTCCTTGATTCATGGATCTTACATTCCAGGTTCCTATGGAGAAAAAATCTTTACAGCATCGGACTTTCCTTTCACCACCAGACACATCCACAGCTGAGCGTCCTTTCGGCTTTGGCCCAGTTGCTTCATTCTTTCTGGCGCTACTAGTACTAGCCCTCTGCTCTTCCCCAGTAGCATATTGGATGCCTTCCGACCTGAGGGGCTCATCTTCCAGCGTCATATCGTTTTGCATTTTGGTACTGTCCATAGGGTTTTCATGGTAAAGATACTGGAGTGGGTTGCCATTTCCTTCTCCAATGGATCACGTTTTGTCAGAACTCTCTGCTATGACCTTTCCGTCTCGGGTGGCCCTGCCCGGCATAGCTCATAGGTTCATTGAATTACGCAAGCCCCTTCGCCACGGCAAGGCAGTAATCCATGAAGGGGACATCAACCTGTTAGGTGCCAAAGAATAGAATAGAATAGAATAGAATAGAATAGAATAGAATAGAATAGAATAGAATAGAATAGAATAGAATAGAATAGAATAGAATAGAATAGAATAGAATAGAATAGAATAGAATAGATTTAAGGTGCTGGTACTTACCTTTAAAGCCCTACATGGCTTAGGCCCAGGATATTTGCAGGACCGTCTGCTACCGGGGACGACTTCCCATCGCCCAGTGCGCTCACACAGAGAGGGCCTCCTCAGGGTGCCGTCGGCCAGACAATGTCGGCTGGCGACCCCCAGGGGGAGGGCCTTCTCTGTGGGAGCACCAGCCCTGTGGAACCAACTCCCCCTTGAGCTTCGGATGGCCCCGGACCTCGGGTCCTTTCACCGCAACCTCAAAACTTTCTTCTTCCATCAGGCTGACCTGGATTGATGATGGGTTTTTAAATATGTTTTAATTTTTAACTGTGTAGTTAATTTATTTTGGGGCTGTTATTTAATTCTTTTTTAATTTTTGTATTGTTGTTTTTTATTGTTGTTAGCTGCCCTGAGTCCTTCGGGAGATAGGGCGGCATATAAGTCCCAAAAATAAATAAATAAATGAATGAATAGAATAGAATAGAATAGAACAGAACAGAACAGAACAGAACAGAACAGAACAGAACAGAACAGAACAGAACAGAACAGAACAGAATAGAATAGAATAGAATAGAATAGAATAGAATAGAATAGAATAGAATAGAATAGAATAGAAATGAAATATGGAAGGAACCTTGGAGGTCTTCTAATCCAACCCTCTGGTCAAGCAAGAGTCCCTATACCATTTAAGAAAAGTGCCTGTCCAGTCTCTTCTTTAAAACCTCAAGTGATGACGCACCCACAACGTCTGAAGGCAAGCTGTTCCACTGGTTAATTGTTCTCACTGTTAGGAAGTTTCTCTTAATTCCAGGTTGCTTCTCTCCTTGATTAGTTTTCATCCATTGTTTCTTGTCTTGCCTTCTGGTGCTTTGGAAAATAAATTGACCCCCTCCTCTTTGTGGCAGCCTCTCAAATCCTGGAGTAGTGCTTCATAAAGAGAAGAAACCATATCCCAATCAGCATTCTTTTTAATCCTTTATGTATACATTTTGTGTTCTCTATTTTTTTAAAACTGCAGAACTTAAAAAGTTTAACAAGTATTAACAGCCTCTAAAATGTACGGAAATATATTAATGAAGGGAGTTCGCAGTCATAAGCCCAAAACCTTGTTATACACCGCCCTCTGGCGGGTCCAGTAGGAAGGAACAGCTAAAGTTTAAACACAAATAGCTTCTGTGAAAATAAAATATGATATTCACTGGAAAACAATGCAGCAAGTACTTCATGATGATAACAGTTTATAATCCATATTAAAATGTGGTTATAATTTCCATATCAGTGATATGATATGATTTACAATGTTACAGGGGGGAAAAATCCAAATTTGCTTTCAGCTGCATAACATGTAGAACTGCTTGTGTTTTAGAAGGAATTTAAGGAGTGCTGTTTTTCATCTTTCATGAGAAAATCTACTCCCTTTCACAAAATTAGTTAATGCAAATACCTATTTCAGTTAATAAGTTGGAATTAACCCTATCTGACATCAACATAAAAGAGTACACAGTAAGCTATTACCCGAAACTAGCCCCCTAAATAATTGTCAAAACTCATGTCACAGAGAAATTAAATTTATCATCCCATAGAAAATATTCTTTCTTAATAGAGGCAATATGTTTGATGACTTAATCATCGCTCACAAGGCACACTGATCTTCCTCAGTAAATTCCTGGGTATAGCAAATATGCTTACCATGACCAGCAAATTTAGAATAGAATAGAGCTGGAAGGGACCGTGGAGGTCTTCTAGTCCAGCCCACTGCTCAAGCAGAACCTATACCATTTCCAATAAGTGACTGTCTGGCTTCTTCTTAAAAACTTCCAGTGATGGAGCACACACAATTTCTGAAGGCAAGCTGTTCCACTGGTTAATTGTCCTCACAATTTAGCTGAGGACTTCAGTGATTCAGAAAACACACTGATTCAAAGGCTGACTGATTCAATGTGGTGACTGAAGTCAAAAGTAAAACTCTGAAAATTGAATTATATTTCTTTTTCATTAGTGTGGGAAGCTTAGGTTATAATTTCTTAAATCACTTTTCACAAGATAGGATGAGACACTTAATAAATCATTTTACAGTGATGATTCCAGGTCAACTTCAAAGAAATAGATGCAGAGATTTTAGAAAAAGGGGTTCTTTAAATTGTGATTTAAAAAAAAAAATGAAGAAATTGAAAATTTTATTTGCTTCCCTTTGGAAATGTAAAATGACATTGCAGGAATATTCAATGCTTGTTTATAAAAATGAACGCTACCTTATTTTAGACATGCAAGCAAAAGAAATTGCCTAAAATAATCTTAAAGCTTTAAAAATCTATCCTGCTATTTGTTTGGCAACAGCAATGGAATTGGCAAAGGATTAGCTAAGAGCTCTCTATAGATTCAAAACCTGTCAATTTATGGAAAGTCAGTTTTTTGTAAATATTTATAGACCATGAGTACTAATTCTACTTTAGGCATGAAAGTTGGCTGGGTGACTTTGAGCCAGTCACGCTCTCTCAGTCCAATCCATCTCACAGGGTTGTTGTTGTTGTGGGGAAAAACAGAAGGAGGATGTCATGGTTCCGATGAATAAGACAAATCAAACAAATTGCAGGCATATTATTTATCTAAAAAATCTTAGTAATGAAACGAAACATTGGCACTCATGGAGGGATGCCAGAATCTGAAATCTCCTCCCCCCAAACCCATCCGTAACACACACACAATCCCCGCCCTTATCTACATGTCATAAATCACATTATCCAATTAGTTTCACATATGAGGTCTCTCCTCCCATTCTGTATGTGGGCTTCTTATCTTCTCAAAATAGTTGTTAGAAAATTCCCTCCCTACAAGATTCAAAGTGAAGCAGTTTAAACAAAAGGCTGTCTCTTACATTGTCAGTGCAAAAACATGTCAATGCTGCAAACATCTTTTCCCAGTTACATCTATCCATACCCAGCAGTGCAGGGAGGCAATATATGTTACAATCCTCTCTATTATGGAGATCCATCTAGTGGGACCAAGAAGTGGTGGCTCTTGCCCAGGGGTCTTCAAACTTGGCCCTTTTATGACTTGTGGACTTCAACTCCCAGAATTCCTCAGCCAGCCTGCCTGGGTGAGGAATTCTGGGAGTTGAAGTCCACAAGTCATAAAAGGGCCAAGTTTGAAGATCCCTGCTCTTGTCTATGGAACATCATTCCTATGAAGATACTTTTGATACTTCTTTGAAAGCCTTGAAGATATGGTTTTGCCAGGGAGCCCTTATTACTTAGCTTTTAGCTTATGCAACTTAATTTACTGTAACAGGCTTGTGTTAAACACCAATTTTATTTTAACCATATTGAATGCTATTTTGCATATTACATTTTATACTTTGCATTGTATATATTTTATAATGTGCTTAGCTGTTAGACACTAATCTGTTCTATAAGGTTACATCCCTGATTCTTATCAGATCTTGTAATGTTTGAAATAACCTTCTGATAGCCAGAATTGGCTAAACTCCTTAAAGGTACTGTATGTTTGCAGCAATTTTTTCACTGCTTTATGATTGAGGCTAAGGAGGACAGCTTTTATAGCCTGGGATTTGATTCAGAAACATGTTCTGTGGAGACACAAATGTAGTATCAGTCTCTGATTCTTTAAAGCAGCTGCATCTTTTCTCAGGGTCGTAAGTGAACTTTGGTCTTAAATATATACATATATATATATGTATGTAATAATATTGTATTGTATATAATACTTATTATCATGTTTTGCTGTTGTATTATTAATTTTTCACATTCTGATGATTGGCTCTGAGATTCTGAAAAGCAATGACACAAGATTAAAAGCAACATTGGGACCAGCAGTTTCTGGAGCTCCTAATCACAGTGCACGTGGGATACTCTACAGTTTTCTACAAAACATAAGCAATGCTTAAAATGCATATGTTACTTGTGGAGTGAGCAATGTGTATGGGCAATTTCCCTTCCCATGTACAAATACTCACCATATTCATATTTATTTATGTATTTATTTATATCATATGCTGCCCATCTGGCCTAGTGGCGGATTACAATCAAGTAATCAAACCAACTTCATCACAGAATAAAGGCTTAGAACTGCTAGATAAGCTGAAGTTGAAAAGTCAAGAGAAGGAAGGAAGAGATTGCAAGTAAATTAATCAACATGCACAAATTTGGGAAGACAGTAATTCAATGGGGGAGGCAGCTGAAGATGAATAATTGCTTAGAGTAGAAGGAAAAAGGGAAAGAGGAAATAAGAGAAAAAAGAATCATGACAAATGCCAAGAAGCTACAATTATACAACACATTAATCCATAACCCATGGATAAATAATCACAGTGGGTGTGCTAAACCAATATAGGGAAATCACACTAGAGTCTGATTTTATTTGGTTCAGAAAGGAATCAGAAAACTAATACTCTGAAAGAGCATAACTATGTCATGAGAATGGGCCTTATTTTTTTTTAAAAAGCTGCATGTATTTCAATTAAGTTTTGTTGGAAGTCAGCACTCCCCCCCCCCACAGAAAAAGAAATATTTTGGGGGATATTAAAAAAGACAGAATATTATATTTCCCCAAAATAATAATGGAGAAAAAAATCCTAGGGGAGGCAGAAACCAACCCATGTTTCCCCAGGCAGAAACTGAGCAGGCCAGCAGTTAATTGCAAATATAATATTTGCATATGGACTCCAGAAATGGGCTTTGGAATTAGCATGACAAATGGATATTAATTTGAACATTCAGTTTGCTTCGTTACTATCCTTCTATTAGCACTTCAGATTTTGTGTCACATCTGCTGCAATATTTTTCAGTTCCCTAAACTTTAGCTTTCAAAATAGGTTTGACTTGACAAAGCACTACATAATTTATTAAAGATCACTTTGAAACTAAACTGAAATATTCTCACCCTGAAGTGGATATTAAAGGCATATATCAGTTCTTAACCTGTCAGCACTGATTGCCTACCATTTCTACGAGGCAATCTCACACTTCCAGTTTGCTCTAAAACCACTTAAATTAAAATTTAAAAGCATGTCAAGGGGAAAGCAATCTTTTTATCATGAAGGTAATTGAATAAAGCATTAAGGCGCTCAGCCATTTTTCTGTTAAAGTAATTGTTATTATCTTAAAATAAAAAACTGAACAGGAAGATATACTGTTTATCAAGTTGAATTCTTAGAGAGAACAATTGCTGTGCTATTAACTCAAGAGGACATACTAATCCATTTCAGACCACTTTTTTAAACATGGATCAGTTTTTAACAGTTTTACATTTATCTGCATGTATCTCAATCACATTATTATTTCTGTATCAATACAAGTAATAATTTAAGGATAAGAAAAACGTTAAAATCCAACTGCTATTACTACTTTCTACTAGCAACTGAAAGACCTTATTAAGCTCTTGTCCATTCATATGATATCAATTTCAAAGTATCAAGAAATATTTGTGTGCCTTTTTACTGAGATGATGCCATTTGCTTAAATAATAACTTCCACATTCTGTCTTTCAATAATTAGCAAAGAATGTTGTATGGTGGTTTATGGCTTGTGTGGTCCCCTACTCTCCTGGTTTGTTTGTTTTTTTCAAAAAACCAAATTTCTTATGTCAAAGTTTAAATTATTATAGGAATTGTAATCACTTTTACAACAATCTATATTTTTATTGTGATTTTAATTCTAAGCTGATTTAGATGTGTCTGTACACAGAAAGGCCAGCTACATGTTTAATAAAATAGATAAATCAATGAAAGAAAATCTCCATAAGGATGTTTTTTGCAAATAGAACAATTTTTAAATATAAAGCCTTCCCACTTTTAAAAGCTTGCCTTTTCTGAGCAAGGACCAAACTTTCAATCCAGCTCTCTTTCTAGAACCTTCTTCCCACCCTTCATTTATTTGTTTACTTATTAAGAGAACTTACATGGTCATCTCACAGAACGATCAAGAAGCTCACAGCAACCAATAAGAACATTATAAAAAACAGACTATACCCTTCCCACCAGCCATCAGATCACTAAACTATTGACTCCCTGACTCAACTCCATTCTAGTCCAATGCTTGGGAGAAGAACGAGGCTAAAAGGGTAGCACTCCTTACCCCACCCTCAAATTTCAGTGGGAGACATTCTAAAGGGCTGAGTCAGCTGCAGAGAATCTGAGATCCCACCAGATTAAATGTCTAAAAGAAGAGATCTGCAATGTGCCCTATTTCAGGGCTTTTCAACTTTTTCACCCATTGTACCACTTTTAGGATATGGCAACATCCGTGTACCACCTAGCAAGGTGTCAAAAACTTGATGACCAAAAAAAAAAAGGAAAAAAGTGATGAAGTACAGGTAGTCCTTGACTTACAACAGTTCGCTTAGTGACTGTTCAAAGTTACAATGGCACTGAAAAAGTGTCCCCCCCAAACCACAGCCGAGCAAGACACCTGCCTGCCCGCCTGGCGGCACTCTTCCTCCTATCTGAGGTTTTCATTGGATTGGTAGCAGGGGTGGGGTGTGGAATGTTTGGTTTTTATTCCTCCCATCTGCCTGGTGGTTGTAGCACATTTTGGTCACTTCACATGACCCTGGGACACCGTGACCACCATAAATATGAATCAGTTGCCAAGCATCTCAATGTAAAACAAGACTCTGGAGATGCTGCAACATTCCAGCTGATTGGCACTTCTTCTGGGCTCAGCAGACGTGCCGGGATCAGCGCCGAGCTCCAGCTGGAGCTCAGCACTGATCCTGGTGCTTCTGCTGAGCCCTGACAGCCCTGCAGCTCCAGCCATCTCTCGCTCAGGCTTGTGCGGTGCTACCACCGGTTCAGCTCATTCCCCTCCCCTGCTACTTTTCTAGGATGGCCGCGTACCATCTGCTAGGTACTAATGTACCACAAGTGGTACCCGTACCACTGGTTGAAAAGCCCTGCCCTATTTGACGTAGTAGAATTTGGCAGATATCCTCAGGGAAAGGTGGTCGTGCAAATAGCCTAGTCTTGTACATGTAGGGTATTATAGCTGATAATAGAATAACAAAGTTGGAAGGGACCTTGGAGGTCTTCCAGTCCAATCTCCCGCAGGAGACCTTGTGCCATTTCAGACAAATAGTTGTCCAATCTCTTCTTGAAAACTTCCAGTGATGGACTACCTACAACTTCTAAAGGCAAGCCATTTGACTAATTTCTGTCAGGAAATTTCTCCTTATTTCTAGGTTGGTTGTCTCCTATTAGTTGCCATCCATTGCTTCTTGTCCTGCTTTCAGGTGCTTTGGAGAATAGGTTGATCCCCTCGTCTTTGTAGGATCCCCTCAAATATTGGAACAGTTCTATGATGTTCCTCCAGTCCTTCCTTTGATATGTACCCAATTCCTATAACCGTTCTTCGTACACTTTAGTCCCCAGCTCCCTAATAATTTTTGTTGCTCTTTTCTGCATTCTTTCCAGAATCTAAACATTCTTTTTATACTGTGGTGCCCAGAACTCGATGCAACATGGGCAAACTATGGATCATCCAAAATGGTATGCCCATTATAGAAGTTGCATCTCCCAATATTCAAGGGCAACAACATCTGGAGCACATTCTGACAATCCAATCCAGAGACGATTAAAGCACGTGTGACAGTGAGCATAGATTCCCAGGAAAGGGTGTCTTTGAAATACAAGATGAATTAGTGCAACCATCCCTCAGATTACAGCTGCCAACTGCTCTTCCAGCAGGAACCACAAGTCCAGGAAGGGTCACCCCCCCACACACACGCTAGTCCTCGCAAATCAGACTCTGATCTGAAAGAGTTCTCCTAGATAAAATAGCAAAGATACATGGGGAATATAGGTCTGCTCAGATCAAAAGGAGAGCATCTCAGCATCTTCCAGAATTTGTCACCTCCCCTTCTGAAGAGGGGCTGGTGACTGTCTTTCTTACTGTTAAGTGGTATCAGGGATTCCACTAGCAACCTTAAATAGGTAAAGGTAAAGGTTCCCCCGCACACACGTGCTAGTCATTTCAACTCTAGGGCCGGTGCTCATCTCCGTTTCAAAGCCGAAGAGCCAGCGCTTGTCCAAGGATGTCTCCATGGTCATGTGGCCGGCATGACTAGACGCCAAAGGCGCACAGAACACTGTTACCTTCCCACCGTAGTGGTCCCTATTTTTCTACTTGCATTTTTACGTGCTTTTGAACTGCTAGGTTTGCAGAAGCTGGGACGAGTAACAGGTGCTCACTCTAAATAAGTCACATATTAAATCAATCAGGCAATGAGGGCACAGCTCAGCAAGCCAGCATAGGGTCCAGAGCTATGTCAATTAGAACAATTAATCAGTGGAACAACTTGCCTCCAGAAGTTGTGAATGCTCCACAACACCGAAAGTTTTTAAGAAGAGACTGAACTACCATTTGTCTGAAATGGTATAGGCAGGGCTTTTTTTGTTATAGAACGCTCAGAACAGAGTTCCGGCACCTTTTTTGGACGGAACCTTGTACAGTAGGCAAGGTGGGTTGTATGATATGTGTGAGTTCTGGCACCTTTTTCTTTTACAAAAAAAGCACTGGGTATAGGGTTCCCTGCCCGAGCAGGCAGTTGGACTGGAAGACCTTTAAGGTCCCTTTCAACATTTCTATTCTATTCTATTCTATTCTATTCTATTCTATTCTATTCTATTCTATTTTATTATTATTATTATTATTATTATTATTATTATTATTATTATTATTATTATTATTATTATTATTATTATTATTATTAATTTATTTATTAAATTTTTATACCGCCCTTCTCCCGGAGAAGGACTCAGGGCGCTATTCTATTCTATTCTATTCTATTCTATTCTATTCTATTCTATTCTATTCTATTCTATTCTATTCTATCCTATTCTATTCTATTCTATTCCATTCCATTCCATTCCATTCTATTCCAACCGCAGGTATGACCGCTATCGCCGCGGCGGCAGAAGTTCTTAAACTTCTCCTAGCTTTGCTTTCCTTTTGTCTCTCCTGCTCGCCGTATCCCCATGCAGAGGCGGCTCTGCGCTCTCCCGCGGTCGTTCCTCTACCTCGCCCTTTCCTCCTTCCCGCCGGCTCCGGAGCGGCAGGTGGCGCCGTCCGTAGTTCGCACAGGAAGGCAGCCTGGCGGCGGGTAGCTTGCGGAGAGGCTGGTCAAAGGACGGCGGGGCAGGGCTCGACTCAGACTCGCCGCTCGGCTCTGCCTGGGTGGCGGAGGGTTGCAGCGGGCTCGGGATGGGGATGTGCCTTCCCTGCCTGGGGGGAGCCGCCGATCAGGTGGTGGAGACGCCGGACCCAGTAAGTGGGGCGAGATCGGGCTGCCGAGACTCGTTCCGTGGTGGCTGGGGGTTTCTCCTTCTCCCTTTTGGCTTTTCTGGGCAATCCCAGGTGTCGTTCAGCGTCCGGCTTCCGAAAAATTCCAGATTGCTTTTAAAAAAAATAATAATAAAAAAAACCTCCTTCCTGCAGGCATCTCTAAAATGCCGTTAAACCTTCGCCGAGGTTCTTTTTTTGCTCTGTGTTTACTAATTGTTAGATTACGTATTCTTTAAAAAAAAAGCTTGGAAGTACGAACAGCCCGTTCTTTTTCAGGTTTCTCCAAAACCGAGCCTTGAGGAGTTTACTTACTCCCAGGTTCCGCCTTGTAATATTAAAAACCACTAGGTGCTTTGTGATCCAAATTAAACTGTTTAATTCACCATCAATTGCCTCGGTTCTTTTCACAGGGAAGGGCGTGTCTGTTTTATTATTTACTTGTCTTGCCTTTGTGCACTAGATCAGTGTGTACCCAAAGGTCCAAAATTGGAGTGCAAGTGATCTATGCTACATAAGCACACACACACACACACACAAAACCCCTGAAAGTGCCATCTTTCAAAAACACCAAAGGGACAATAAAAGGTTGGATGCATAAATCCTGCTGGAAAAAGTCTGCTTGTTTATAAAACATTCGCTTTGTTCCCAGGAATGCGAAATGCTTGGTTGCACAAATACCTTCAGATCTATTTATAAATGAAGTGATCTGGATAGGAATATCACTCTTCATGAAATGTTTGGGGTGGCATGAGAATACTCTGGTGTGTGCAGCAGGTTTTGATGGAGAGTTAATAAAGCCTTAAGGTTAAGGTAAAGGTTCCCCCGCACATGCGTGCTAGTCGTTTCCAACTCTAGGAGACGTTCAAAGCCGAAGAGCCAGCGCTTGTCCAAGGACATCTCCGTGGTCATGTGGCTGGCATGACTAGCAAAAGCAAGTCCTTCATTTTCTACAACTAGATTGTATTCCAAAGCTGGCATAGCATGGAGGTTTACTTTCCACTGAAACTGAGGAGATGCCAAATAGTCATGTGAGTTCAAGGAGAGATAATGTAAGTGTGTGGTCCACTTCCAGCTTGCTGAAAGGTCCTGGCACAATAACTTCCTTATTTCAGAAGAGTAAAGTAACTCATTTTCCTTTAATGCACAAGATTCAAAACTTTTTAAGGGTTGGGAGTCACACACGCTGGAGGACATGCTGTGGGCTGCCTCGCAAAATGGCACGAAAGGTTTAGCCTATTCAGAAAATAACTGCCATAGGACAGAACCAATTTAAAATCCTTTGCGGCATAGAGCCTGAATATTTGCAAGATTTTTCTTTCTCCAGTTACCCCACCTGAAAAATTCCAGCTGAGTTAGTATGCGTCAGATCAGATAGGTTTTTTTCTGCCTCTGCCCTCTGGAACAGCATTCCAAAACTGGCCCACAGTGGTAGGCCAGGAAAATATGTGAGCCACTATTCAGTTGTTTGTTGTTATTTGTTTGGCTCCCTCCCCACCTGCCCTGACATGGCCACTTCCATATTTTTTATATTATTGTTTTTAACCATTGAAAGCCACCCAGAGTTGTACAAAAGTGATCAGCTGTAGAAGTTGAAACTGTAAATAAATAAATATATTCACTAATAGCACTAATTTGCTGGAAGGCTATTTGTGACCCTTTTATCTACCCTTTCTACAAGATGCTGTGCATTAACCCTCCTCTTGGTTGTGGCAAGCAGGCACAGTTTCACAATATCACTTGTGATAATATCATTTTCTACTTACCATTTGAATTTTCTAAGAAAGTTTATGGTGGCTACTTGGGGACCAGAGGCCTTCTGGGAACATCTCAAGGGGATCCAATTTTTTTCACCCATGATAGAGTGAATGTTTCTTCAACTAAATACACTCTTATAATCTCCTTCCACATTATTGTTCTAAATATACAAAAATTAGCAAGGAAAGTCACTGAAATTCAACCCTATATATATCCTATTATCAAGAATGACCACATTAAGACTGTAATGTAGCTGATAAAATATTCTTGCAGGATCCATATTGTAAGCAACCCAACAGTGAGATAAGGATCATGTAAATTTAATAAATAAAATAAGCACTATCAGAAAATCTGCCTTTTCTATGCAAATTTAATTCTCAGTGGTACATATTTAAACTGAAGATGAGACAAGCAGATTTATTTGACTTCTAATTATTGGCTGGATTTTTGTTCAGCCCTAAACAGAAGTAACAAACACAAGAAAAAGTAACTAACAAAAGGCTTTTTCCACTTCTTCAGCTGGAAGCACCATTTAGTCTTTCATATGTACAGTTCAATGACCTGTGAAATGTTTTATGTGGATGAGAGAACCCCCAGCGGTGGAAGTAGATAGCTCTTTATGGTGGCTAAGGATTTCTCTCTGGCAATTCTCTTTGGCAACATTAAATAATATGAGCAGAAGTGGCATTTAAAAAAAATCAACACTGATTTCTAGGATTTTGAAAGGTTCTATTATATTTGGAAAACCCTTATAAAATCCCTTCTTTTATCTTTGGATAGGTGATGTGAAATACCTTCGTAATTATTTTTATATGTTTTCTTCAGGAAATTAGAAGGCAGCAACTTGCAGAAGCAGCAGAAAAAAGACAAATGGAGGTAATTGGATATTTGGAACAGCAATATATTAAAATAAAACCTTATTGTATAATGCAGGGGTCCCCAATCCCCGGTCCGTGGACTGGCACCGGGCTGCGGCATACCAGAAACCAGGCCACGCAAACAAGCAAAGCCCCATCCAAGGGTTGCAGGCAGTACATGAAACCTCCGGTCTGCAGAAAAATCTCTTTCCACGTAACCGGTTCCTGGTGCTCAAAACGTTGGGGACCTCTGGTATAATGAATGTGAACAACAGAATGATCTTTCCTGGAAACAGCATCCCTTAGGAATGTGCAAACCGGCCATTATTATACCATTGCAATGGGGTTTGTCTTAAGTTACACTGAACCTCAGCATTGCAACTAACTTTCAAAAAAAATAAGTACCCAGTGCTTTTTAATGAGAAGTGTAGTAAGATCATATATCTGTGTAGTAAGAAGCAACAAGATAATGTTTGCAATAGTGCTAATTTGTAGATGAAGGCCTGTAGATTAACAGGCTCTTAGGTCTTAAACAATCCAAATATTATGATGTCTTTGAAGAAGCACAAGAAGAGGTAACAGAAGTAGCTCAAATTTATTATTCCAGTGAGTATGGAGAGGAGTGGGGCTGGGAATATCAAAATTAAACATGCAGGTATCACTGACTTAAATAAAGCAAAATACCAACGTTCAGGATTCCTGACAGATTGGTGTTCTTTCTAAGGTTCTGCTCAAAATTTGCCCTAATGTTTGAATGTTGACCAAAAAGCTAATACTTATAAATGACTCTTCGCTTGAACCAATCCATTTCTTTGGGGTGGGATGTCTCCAATTTGGTGTCCTCACCACTGCTATACATTTTTCTCGCACAAATCCCTCACTGCCACTGCCACCTTCTTTGCAGCAAAGGAGAGAACTTGTAAAATAATACCAAAATCACAATTAAGTTTTTGGAAATCGCACATTTAGTTTTGGCATAAGATCAGCAAAAGCAACAGGGGAAAAAATAAATGCAAGTTAAGACAGCTTTTTAAGTATTCCCTGACACATTTTAAATATATATATATATATATATATATATATATATATATATATATATATATATATATATATATATATATATATATATATATATATATATATATATATATATATATATATATATATATATATATATATATATATATATATATATATATATATATATATATATATATATACACACACACACACACACACACACATATATGTATATGTATATATCTTAATTTCTGCATGGTGTTTCCCGCCTCTTTGAATTTTAGGGCACTTTCTTCCATGACACGGTGGCCGAGTCTAGTTAGGTTAAAAAATGAGTGGGAAATGGGGATTATCCCCCAAAGCAAGGGAAAAACTAGCTAGCCTTTTGCAGATATTATAGATTTGGGTAGGGCAAAGAAATATAGATATCTGCCCAGTCCTTTTCATGATTACAAGTCCCAGACCCCTTCTTTTTAAACAAGAAAAATGTTCGTTCCTACTTCATTGTCTTCTGTTCTATGCTAGGCTTCAGTAGGTAGTTTCCATGCTATAGAAAAGAAATAACTGAAGCAACAGCTAACGGGGCAATGCTATTTTTTTCTTTTTTGACATGGAAGTGCAGTGGGTGTGGTTAAGTTTTTTCCGTTCTTCAGTGGAATGAGAGGTTCTGTCTTCGCTTTGAGCAGGTGTCAAATTCCAGTCAATTGTTTCTTTTTAACATCTGCATTAGAGAATATGTGAACAGGAATAGAGCATGCGTAAGACAGTTGTGACTGATCATAAGCAGCAATAATTCTACTTATCAAAGGAAGAACATGTATAGCATAGTTTCTCGCCCACATTTTATAAGAATCACCTTATCAGTGAAATGGATGACATATAAATTTAATAAATAAACAAAAGTAATGAAATAGCCACCTTTGGGGGAAGGGAAAAACCCTACTGAGAGTTTCTTCTCAAAGAGGCTTCAAAATATGCTTCCTGGCCCTCCTCATTTCTAGAGGGGAAAAAAATAAAGAATAAAACTTGTGCAAAGGCTTCCAAAGGCCTTTTTTTCCCTTACAGGATTTTGTTTGGCTGAAGCCCATGCTTTTACAGTCATTCTTCTAAGTCTGGTTATGTAAACTTAATACAGATTTATTGGAGTTTCATATGGAATACAGATTAGAGAATTGAATTTATTTTGCTGTGATTGTAGAAATGCGGGATGTAATGTAATGCACCTGTTGCTTCTTTCCCAAAGGCTGCATCTCGTGGTATTAAGAATCTCTCTTCTGTGGAACAAAAAAAACGAAAACAAGAAGAAATGGAGAAACGTCTTGAATCTGGAACCCAGGGACCAGAAGGAGGAGGCCTAAGGGTAAGACGTGAAGAATCAAATTTGGATGGATAAGGTCAAAGGCCAGACTCTTCCAGACTATTGTTTCTTATATTGCCAGTCTATTATGACAAGGTGTGAAGGCTCGCTCTTCTGATTTTTTTCCTCCTCATTATCTCATAAAACGTGTCAAATGTCACCTGGCTTGATATCAGTCACTCTTTTAAGTGTCCCTTCATGTATTGAAACTTTAGGATAAATGACTGTAGCATTTTGGCCAGACAATTGAAATCGCTTGGACAGATACCCTTAAGCCAGGGGTCCCCAACCCCCAGTCTGTGGACCGGTACGGGGCCGTGGCATGCCAGCAACCAGTCCGCACAAACAAGGAAAGCCCCATCCACAGGATGCAGGCAGCACACAAAACCACGCCCCTTCTAGTCTGCGGAAAAACCTCTCTCAGCGGAACCGGTCCCTGGTGCCCAAAAGGTTGGGGACCTCTGCTTTAAGCCCTATTCACATGTCCGGTACCATATTCATAGCATATGATGGCCTGATCAATTATCTTGTCAAGATCATTGCTTTCTTCTTGTATATAGATTTGAGGTAGAATCTTGAGCTAGAGATGTCTGGAAGTTGAGTCATAGTAACTGGACTTCTTTTCTTTTTGGGGTTTGAAACTTTTTGCTGCTTATCCAAGTAGCTTCTCCAGACTAACAGACATTTCACTTCCAGACAACTCTTTATCAGGATGACCGAGAATTTTCATCAACACTAAGTGTGAGATTGCCAGGGCAGTTCTGGACTGCTCCCATCTTTTTGGGATAGGAATTTCATTTAAAGCTGAAATAGCTAGGCTAATGTCAGTATAGAAGTGTGACGGATTCACGCAGACTTTATTTTAAATGTGATCATTTAAATGTGCTGCATAAATCTTTACTTCTCTTGCACAACAACTTATCTTTCTTTCTCTACTATATACTGTACATTTGCTTCCTTTACATGTACTCATGGTCTGGAATTGTACAATAAAACTCAAATGCATTAGAAAACAAGCATTATTACTTCTTCTTCTTTTTCAAAATACCATATTTAAGGAAGATTATTCATAATCTAATAGTAGCCTGGGAAGGTGAGATGCGGGTTGGAATAAAACAAGGTTATGCTCGCAGATAAGAAATTGAATAATGTCCTTACACATAAAAAGTAGCTAATGTTTATTTCTGTGTATTTGCTTTTAGTGGCAGGTTGGATAAAATATTGAGCAGCTTCAGAATGAAGAAGGATGAAGCTTCGTCCTGCCAATAACTTGCCAGTTGCTACAGATGAATCAAACTTGTTAATTGTCTGGCTTTCAGTGTTTGCCTCTGAAGATGCAGCAGTATTTTGCCATTGTAGCAGGATAGCTGACATACATGCACTAAGGATGGAATAAACTTCGTAATATCCAGCAAAGATGCCCTAAACCAGGGGTAGGCAACTATGGCTCTTTTATGACTTGTGGACTTCAATTCCTAGAATTCCTGAGCCAGCTGTGCTGGCTCAGGAATTCTGGGAGTTGAAGTCCACGAGTCATAAAAGAGCCAAGGTTGCCTACCCCTGCCCTAAACCAATCACTTCCTGTTTGTGTTGCCCTATTGTGTAATGCTGCATGTCTAAATGTACTGTAGGGGTGAATTATGGGAGTTACTTATGTAAAAAGATGACATTTTCATGCCTCTGTGATCATGGGGAACAGTTCTGTTTTCCAAAGTGCCCCTTGTTAAACTTGTTGCCATCTTACCCTGTGTTATACTTGTTCCATTGATCTTTAAATATATATACAGGTAATCCTTCACTTAAAACCATTGGTTTGAAGATTGATCATTTGAAGCTACCACTGAAAAAGTGACTTAAGCCGTTTTCCCCACTTATGATCATTGCAGCATCCCCATGTTATACTTGTATGATTCAGTTCAATCCAGTCCACAATCCTTGAATCCCTTTCAGTGGATTAAATGCCCGAAATCAACAGGCTTGTTTTAAAAGTAAGAACTTCAGAATCAAAGCTTTAGTGCCTTCTATTGGTTACACATTGAACTGCTGCGTTGCCATGAGGTGAAAAATCCCTATCCTTGTGTCTTAGTTTTACACGTGTTATGCCTATGTGCAGCGTTTACAAAAATACAGGCCAAAATACTGGACTCTTATTTTTTTAAAATAAGAAGTGAAAAGAATATCTACAGGCATTCTCCTTTACCACTTGGGTGTGAAAAACTCATGCAAAGGACAGGTATATGTTCCTACTTATTTGTGATGAAATTTCTTCATAAAAAATTACTTTTTTTAATTCTTAAAAACTGGTTGGAAGATATTATTCTGCATCTACATCCAGTGTAAAAATATGTTTATAAAGTCATTTGTATTAACATACTAGAATAAATATAAATATATTATGTGATTATTCTCCCATAAGACCCTTTGCAGCTTATCTGGAAGTGATGTGGAAAGAAACTAGATTTGTTGAACTTCTAAACTAATATAGGAAATGTTCACACATCCTGAATTTTAAGCAAGGAGTAGTATCGACTTTTATGAGAGAAATGAGGGTGCAGTTTATCTTGCTCTGTATCAGAAATAAAGATGGTTGCTTCTTACTTATTCCCAATATTATAGGTACTGATTTTTTGAAAAAAAGAATGCTTCAGAAATATATTTAAAAGTAATGACAAGTGTTGTACATATGGGTACTGTATATGTCAGAGAGAATAAAATGTGCAAATGAATTACTATTTTTTCCTGATTCTTCCCCTTTCCATCCTAGACAAATATGAAAAAATAATGACTCACGAAAAATTGACTAATAATAAATTTCCCACCTAAAATGTGATATGAATCCACGTGGCTAAGACGGATTGCTTTATCATATTCTGTTAAGTTAACCTTTTCAGTAAAGTATGTTGTTTTCTAATCTATTACAGTTAATTCTTTTAAAAAAAAAACCTTGAAATCTTCATATTTCACAGTTTATACTTTTCTCTTTCTCATTTGTGCACATAAATCCAGTATTAAGTTTTTAAAGAATTTTAATGGGAATTCAGGAATTCATACTTTCATTGCAATAAAATAGCTGAAATTTAAGCTGTTAAATTATTGCAGTGCTTTGTCATTAACGTACTATCTATTTGCATCTCTTTAAAGCAGCCACAGCATTTACCTGGATCATGAGGCAGCTGCAGAGGAAAGCTAGGTATTCATGAGGCAGGTTTAAAGATTTGCAAGCAGATGTACGTTAATACTCTTGTGCTCGATTGCATTTTTTCCCAATTTATTTCTGAAATTCTTTAGTGTCCTATAAATTATAATGCCATTTTATTTTTTTTACTTTGTTTCCAGTTACTGGGTTATGGTAACTTTGTTCATTTATTAACAGTACCATTTTTCTCTTGGTTAAACTAATAAACTATTTGGTGCCCACGTTGATCTTTATGCATTATAGTGTTATTGCATTAAATAAAGTATAATCAATTAAAATCTGATGATAAATGGGCAGTTATACCATTCTCTCTTACTGCTTTTGTTAATTTAATACCAATGTACCAATAACAATTTTGTTTGAATCATCTCGATTGTTTTTATTATGCAGAAAATGCCTTTGGAAAATGGTGCAAAACCATGATTAAAGTCCCATTTTGAGATTAGAATTGTTCATGAATCCATATTTTTATTCTATGTCAGAACTTTTAGGAAATGGATTTATGAAGATTGTAAAGGTTGAGAAGCACTATTCTAGATAATTTCTCATTTGCTGGCTAGAGGATGGACATTGTCAATGGCTCATTGTCCTTCACTGAACAGAACTGGCTTAAACCCTGAAAAGGGGTGGGAAGAGAAGAGAAACAATAAAGGCCTTTCTATAAGCTGCCTAGGAGAATGTGTAGATCAGGGATATCAAACTGCCGGCCCATGGGCTGGTTTCATCATACCGAAGCCGCACCCACCCCAATGCTGGCAATGCAAAAAGAGTCGTGATACGTCGTAACACGTCACGTGATCCCTTTCCAACCTCTGTTTGCCATAACCTTTGCCATGACCATAAACCAAAATCTCAGGCAAGCAAGCAGAAGCAGTTTGACTGAGCTGCCTATTGATTTTACTTGGAATTCTCTTATGTACAATTGTTATTTTTCCTTGTCTCCTTTCCTGCTGTCATCTTTATATCTAGAAATCTGGCTTTATTGGAACTAATAGGGGAATTCTCATTTACAGCCTTTCCACATTGTGATAGGACTGTGTCTTGACTTGGGTTAATGTGGTGTGGGTGGAAAGATCGAAAAACCAACTTACTGTATACTAAAAAAATTGTTTTAGAGATTTATTTAAATAAAATTGAGGTAAAACATACTTGGTCTGATTTAAAACTTCTCCACCCTCCTAGAGAGGGGTTTCTACACAGCATTTAAGCAAAAATATAAATCTAAATAAATCTAAATCTAAATAAATAAAAGGTAATAATAGTAAAGTTGGAAGGGACCTTGTAGGTCATCTAGTCCAACCCCAGCTCAGGCAGGAAATCCTATACCATTTCGGAAAAAATAGCTGTCTAATCTCTTCTTAAAAACTTCCAGTGTTGAAGCATTCACAGCATGCTATCTATTCCCTGCCATTTTTTCCTAGTAGATTGTCAAATGTATTAAAGACCAAATAACCACTTGCCTGAGAAACAGTAATTTTTATTTATTTTTCAAATGTACATAACTCATCTCACATACATTGGTTCTAACACTTACTCCCCTGAAAACTCAAATACTTAATAAACAGCACCTCTTGACTGACATTCCTAGTAAATTAAAATAACATTCTATTGGTCTAATGGTGAACCAAATATGTAATTTAGTTATTGATTGCAAGTAGATTGCTTTTTGCAGTTACTCTAAAATATGGATGAGCAATTTGAAGGCCATATGCTACAAGCATTTGATAAAGTAGATCACAACCTTCTACTTGATAAGATAGAAAAATGCGGGTTAGACAGAATAACCACCAGATGGATTCATAGCTGCCTGACCGGCCGTACTCAGCATGTACTCCTCAATGGAACCGCATCTACATGGAGGGAAGTATGTAGTGGGGTGCCCCAGGGCTCTGTTCTGGGCCCAGTGCTCTTCAACATCTTCATCAACGATTTGGATGAGGGGATAGATGGGGAACTCATCAAATTTGCAGATGACACCAAGCTGGCAGGAATAGCCAATACTCCAGAACATAGGCTTAAAATACAGGAGGATCTGGACAGACTTGAACACTGGGCGCTATCTAACAAAATGAAATTCAATGGTGAAAAAAGTAAGGTTCTACATTTAGGCAAGAAAAACCAAATGTACAGGTATAGTATAGGGGGTACCTTGCTCAATAGTAGTAACTGTGAGAAGGATCTTGGAGTCCTAATGGACAATCACTTAAATATGAGCCAGCAGTGTGCTGCAGCTGCCAAAAAAGCCAACACAGTGCTAGGCTGCATTAACAGAGGAATAGAATCAAGATCACGTGAAATATTAATACCACTTTACAATACCTTGGTAAGGCCACACTTGGAATACTGCATCCAGTTTTGTTCACCACGATGTAAAAAAGATGTTGAGACTCTAGAAAGAGTACAGAGAAGAGCAACAAAGATGATTAGGGGAGTGGAGACTAAAACATATAAGGAACAGCTGCTGGAATTGGGTATGTGTAGTTTAATGAAGAGAAGGACGAGGGGGGACATGATAACTGTTCCAATATCTCGGGGGCTGCCACAAAGAGGAGGGACTCAAGCTATTCTCCAAAGCACCCAAAGGCAGGACAAGAAGCAATGGATGGAAACTAATCAAGGAGACAATCAACCTAAAAATAAGGACAAACCACCTGACAGTTAGAACAATTAATCAGTGGAACAACCTGCCTCCAGAAACTGTGAATGCTCCAACACTGGAAATTTTTAAGAAGAGACTGGACAGCCATTTGTCCGAAATGGTATAGGGCAGGGGTCGGCAACCTGAATGGGTCAAAGAGCCACTTGGAACTGCTTCTTTCAGAAAAGCAAAAAAATGGGAGACATAAAAAGCGCACACAGGTGCTCCAGACCCGTTGTGGGAACAGCTGTGCTTGATTAAGGAAGGCGAGGGCTTGCTCCAGGGCTGGCCCTTTGCAGGGAAAGCTGTGCACAGTCGAACTGTCAGGCCAGACATCCCTCCCCACCCCTTCAGGTGGGTGTAAGCTGGGGAAGCTGATTCAACCTGGGACTTGACAGGAGACCGGACTCGTCACTCTGCCTTCTGGGCTGGGAGGGCGAGGACTCTGAGGAGAGGCTTCAGCCTGTGAAGCTCAGCCAAGGAAAGGCGTGGACGCAAGAAGAGCCCTTCATCCCGGACCGTGCACCGCACTTGCCCAGCCGACATCAGCTTACCTATCTCTCGCGCCTCGGCTCCCGGCTCTGCCAGTCCCACACAAACTCCTGGGCTGAGTGGGAACTGCATGGCACAGCCAGCAACTTTCCCTGCCCCCGCTTCCATCCCTCCTGGCTTGCCTAGCCCAGCGTCCGCTGTAGGAGAAGCCAGTGGCAGGCGTGGCCTCCCTTGGTGGCAGCGGGTGGGCGCTTCTCGCCTCCCTGTCCAGTTTACTTCGTGAGGAGGTGGCAGGTGGGACTGGTAGTGCCGTGCTTGCATGCTATTATGTCCGACTGCCAAGGGATCGTGGAATATGGAAACCCCCCAGCAGGGAGCCACCGTGCTTGCCATCTTTGGCAGCTGTGGCGGCAGGAGTAGCGGTATGACCGGGCAAAGTAAACAAAATTCTGGTGGCATCCCGGAGCTGGCCCGGCCTCGGCTGTTGGGCCACAGTCCGCTCATTGGGTAGCCTGGCTCCCGCAGGGGAGGTCTGCTAGGGAGGCAGCAGTCTGGCATTGTTTACCTCCCTCCTGTGTGTGTGTCGGACCTGCGGGGAATGGTTGGTAGAGGCGGCGGCAGTCCGGTGGTTGGTCTCTCTGTGTGTTGAGTCCCGTGGACTTCAACCAATCAATTCAAACTTCACAAGTTTTTTTTTCATGAGAAGTTTGAATTGATTTAACTTTTTTAGTCCCAATTTTTTTTTGGACTGCACGTCAGAGGACTGGGAGCCTCAGGAGATGGCTGAAAGAGCTGCATGTGGCTCTGGAGCCATGGGTTGCCGACCCATGGTATAGGGTTTCCTGCCTGAGCAGGGGGTTGGACTAGATGACCTCCAAAAGCACTGTCCAGCTTTTAATTTACAATATTTGAAGCATCCTGATGTAATATTAGAGAAAGGACTAATTTTGGTTGCATATTTTTTTTGTAAAAAAAAAAGTGATGTAAGGTGTATATGAGATAAAATGTCAATTTCCAACCTTAAGATCAATGATGCTATCATCATATTGTCAAGTCTCCCTTGGTCCTTTTCCCTAGTTGGGAAAATTGAATTGCAGCCTCTGTCCTATAAATAATTCTCTACTTCTAAAATGTGATAAGGCATCCGGCTTTACTTATACCAGGGGTGTCAAACCAAAACCGCGCCCACCCCATTGGCGGCAATGGGAAAAAAGTCACAATACGTCATGACACATCATGTGATGTCACAAGTTTGACACCCGTGACTTATACAGTACATTCAAATATGATTCTCTGCTTTTGGTTCCCCGAGCATTGCCTATTATTGAGTTCTTCTGAGTAGCCTTGTGGCTCCAGCACAGCTATCCCACTTAACCATTTCTTGGGGGCACATTCTCATGATGTTGTCCAATCTTCTCTTGAAAACCTCCAGCAATGGGGCACCCACAACTTCAGGAGGCTAGCTGTTGCATTGATTAATTGTTCTTACTGTCAGGAAATTCCACCTTATTTCCAGGTTGCACTTCCCTCTGACAAGCTTCCACCAATTGCACCAATGTAAAAGTGGTGTTTTCCATGATATGCCAACATTCCACATGGACATGGAATCACAAAGTACCTTAAGATAAACATAGTTGACATTAGCAATCTGATTGGCTCCAAATGATCTGCCAGGCCAACTGTGGGGCCCTCCTCTTCTGTTTTGTTGCTGGGCTGTGCAGTGCTACTTTGGGGGTATGGGAGTTTTCATAACATATTTTTGTAATGAAGGGTCCTCTCTGAGCTTGCTTGTTTTCTTGCAGATGTTTCATTACCCTAAGTAACATCATCAGTGTTAATAAAAAATAAAGCATATTTTTGTATTTTGTATTTGTTGGGAAATCCACCCCAAGGTCTAGGACAGACAAAAACAACTTTTTAAATAAACCTAACAAAAAACTAAATGCAACCCCTCAACTAAATGCTGAGTTATCCATTCCTCAAGGTCTTAACTGAATTGGAGCAGTGGTGACTAAAATGTGCTGTATCATGGCTATTCTCATGGATAGGGCAATCACTTTTGGAGACTTAGTTTATAAATAAGTGCAAAAATTAAAAAAAGTTCATTACACTCATTATTCATTTGCAATGTTGCAAATGAATAAATAAAAAAGAAGAGGGAGTCAAGCTATTCTCCAAAGCACCTGGAGGCAGGACAAGAAGCAACGGATGGAAACTAGTCAAGGAGAGAAGCAACCTAGAACTAAGGAGAAATTTCCTAACAGTGAGAATAATTAATCAATGGAACAACCTGCCTCCAGTAGTTGTGAATGCTCCAACACTGGAAGTTTTTAAGAAGAGACTGGACAGCCATTTGTATGAAATGGTATAGGGTTTCCTGCCTGAGCAGGTTTTGGACTAGTTGACCTCCAAGGTCCCTTCCAACACTATTGTTGTTGTTGTTAGAAAAAATGAGTTCCTAGAAGTGTTTTTAAAGTATTTTTTATTTCTAATACACCATGTGATTTCAGCTTATCACATCATTTATACAGTCATCATTCGATTAATTATTGAACAATGTTTTTTTTTCCTAGCAAGGCACAAAGTTATCAAGTATAGTCAAGGAAAATTAGCAAAACATATAACCCAAACCCCAGCATTTGCATATATCACAGAGATGTATAAAGCAATCCCCTTCCTGTTACTTATCTACAGAGAAAGCACATATTATTTTCATTTTTTTCCTAGTATCTCCAAATATAATGGAATTCAGAAGCAGAGAGTATCCCACTGGGTCAACAGTCTGTACGTAACTGAGGTTTAATATGAAAAACAATCCTGAATGAAATTGGTAACTCAAAACCATCCCCGATAATTTTTCACAGATGTATGTAATTTCAAAACCTCTGCTGGTTTTAAAAGCTCAATAATACAAAGATGCTCTTATCTATTTCTTGCAACTGTCAATGTAGTTAAAATATTAACTTCATACCTACTGCATGAATCCTGGCTTTCTAGGAATCTTTGTTGTGATTTTACCATGTCATTAGTGTTGGGTTTTGAATGGAGGGAAAGTTGTTATTTCAGGGAACCAGCTCCCAAATAGGGCTTGTTATTCTGCTTTACAGCGTCCAGCAATATTGACATTATTTGAGACATGCCAGAGGCAGACATAATTGACAAACTCACAGTATATATCAGCATAAGCTACTTTCTGATATAAATAAACAAAACAAGCATTGGCCTCTCATTCACAGAGGATTTCTATTATTTCTTTTTAATTTCATTTTGTAGATGGGCTATCATATTGACCCAGCGGTTACTTATGGATATGGATCTGCCTGAAGCAAGTATATATTTTCCCAAACAATGTCCCATTCATTTAATATGAATATGTGTATAGAACAGCTTCCTTTAATATGCGAGTCAGCCTGGAATAAACTCATCAGTTTGATACATACAGCTAATCTGAAGTGATCTGTCTTGATTTGCTGAGGAAATTAAATTGGCTGTTCACATATTTAAATGTTAACCCATGAATAATGTTTTACAAACAACAATGGAGTTGTACGTGATATAATTCACAAATAAGAAGCTGTTTTTCTTTGAAAAAAATAGGTGAAGCCATTCGAATATATTTGTCTGGCATCGTCTGTTACGCTATTAGCTCTCCAGAGCCCAAGACAGATGTTTTTCCCATTACATTATCCTTCCTCACCCCTGCTTTTTTCCTACAAAGCTGAATATAACTCTTTGCTGTGGCAAATTATTGGGAATCATACCTACTGCTTTTTCAATCCAATTTCTCGCATTTCATTTTTTTTTAACATGAGCCATATTGTTTTAATCAACCTACGAGTACATTCAAGAGTAATAATTAGACTAAAAAATATGTCTGTCTTAAAAAAAATCTGGTTTTCATAATTAACCTACCAAGAGTAACTTGCTATGAAAAGGCACAGTACTAGAAATAAATAGTTCTACCGCTCAACAATCCATGAAATGGGTTGTCATTTCCAGTCTGCATGTTAAGTCCAGAAGTCCTTTCAAAGCATCAACTAATTTGACTACACATGAAGAATAGCGTGGGTCTACATATACCAAGTCCCGCAAAGAAATGAGAAGGCAATTTCACTTAATCTCTTTTTTGGTTTTGTAATGAGCAGAAACCACCAGGTAACTGTCTGGAGTCAGGTCCTTGATGGTTGGAGACTTGTTCTGGATGGGGGAAGTTTTGCCATCCACCCGAGATATTTGCAGCATTCGGCAGGGGTCATGCTTCAGCAAGTATCCTGCAAATGTCTCCCATCCTCCTCCTACACGAACCATTACATGTTTGTTGTGCAGCATCTAAATTAGCAAAAGGAATGAAGAAAAAAAGAAGGAAACATAAAAGAGCCGAAAAGCAGCATTCACATTTATCAACTGTTGAGCAGTGAAAGGGCCTGATATCGTACATAATCCTGTTAAACTTATTGTTAGTATCCAATTCTGGGCTAATATGTGGCAGGAAATAATAATAATAATAATAATAATAATAATAATAATAATAATAATAATAATAATAATAATAATAATAATAATAATAATAATAATAATAATAATAATAATAATAATAATAATAATAATAATAATAATAAAAAATGGAAAGAAAGGAATGGATTGTTGATGTCAAAGGTATCTGTGGAAGTACCTGTAAAAAAATAGCCTACTGATGACCAAGGGTGTAAGGGGGAGGTCATGTCCTCTAAATAGCTTGGAAAACCAGATCAACTTTATTGGGAACCCTCTGCATTTGACTTAGAAAGCAATCAGTAAGCAGAGAATCAGTTGCAATAGAATAATAATGATTGTTTAAGCAATCTGAATTAGATGCAGTTTCTGGAGTATCTTCAGGGACCATTTCATGAACAGAATATTGGAATAGCTTAGTCCAGGGGTGTCAAACTCGCAATGTAACGTGACGTGTCGTGACGTATTGTGACTTTTTCCCCATTGCCAGAGCTGGGGTGGGTGCTGTTTCGGCATGACGCATCCAGCCCATGGGCTTGCAGTTTGACACCCCTGGCTTAGCCTATAGGAATCACTGAAGCCAAATCTTTCTTTTTAAATATGCATACACCTATTTGACCAGCCCAAAAGATACACTCAGAAGGACATTTAGATGATCAAGCCACTAATGTGGTAACAGCATCTTAACTCTCTTATTGTTGTTAATATTCAGATCTTAATTTTACAACTTGCTAAGATGCTGCATTGCAGCTTCAAATGTTAATGATAGCTAAAACAGAGAGCCATATTCAATAGCCTATCCTGTTTATTTTCTCTATAAGTTGAATATCTATTCTGAACAGTCTCCAGCACAGACAGATAAGAACAATTGGTATCTAAGCACAATGGATATCCTTTTTGACAATCTTGGGCTTGGGCACCATTAAAGTAGAATATTTTTTAAAAAAATTGGTAGGTTCTCAGACTACAGTATTATGAGAATCACTGAATAAAAATAAATAAAAAATATTCAAAACTTCTTATAACATAAGGACTAAACAGGGTAGTTTCCACAACAGAAAATATAAGTGATCTTGCTTTTAGGAGCAGGAAAGTAAACTAACCAAACCCTTGTGTTATATTAATTTGACACCTGAAAGCTAAATAGCTACCTCAGAATAGAAACCTGCTCCATAATAAAACAGCACTGACAATATAAATGGTTTAAAATGGACTATCACACTTATAGTTCCACAGTAGAAAGGGCTGCATTCTACTTCTGAGTAAATACTGCAAAAGTAGTAGAAAACCTGTCCAGGTTAGGGCTGCCTATTCCTGATGGCTTGAAGATAAAAATGACATAGCGGTTTTCATGAATTATGACAACAGTTTGTTATATGCAATTAATTATCACTGTCTATCAATCACCCAAATCTGTGTTGATCCCAGAAGAAGCAAATTAAGCCAATATCAGAAAATAAAATGTGACAAGCCAAACTATATTACAGAAAAAAGTAAATTTAATTATTTTATATATTAAATAGAAATGGGAAAAAAATAAGTGTGACACTAATAAAATTGAATAGGCTGCGTGTTTAATAAATATTCTGGATAAAACACTGAATAAACCTCAGGAGGAAGAAAAGTCAGACTAAAGACATGCTCTTCAAACATCTCTGGACACAGAGAGGATGAAGATTTTACAAAAGTGCTCCATACAGTTGCTCCTCTTGAACAGACTTCAAGACAGCAATCTCTTGCAGGTTTTGAACCATGGAAGACAAGGGAATAGCCATCTTATTCATCTTGCAAAGGAATAGCTCATCTTGTGGTTAGCACCTTTAAAGGAATACTAAGTTTGCACACTTCCTTTACTAATTACAGTAGGAAATTGCTTATTAACTACTTTTCAGCTATTAGGGATCTTTGATTCAACGTCTAAAAACACTAAAAATCCTTAATGGAAAAAAAAACTTTAATTACAAAAATGAATTAAACAGCAAAAGGATAATTAAGATTTTGATTCTGAAAAGTTCAAATGGGTAAATTATAAAGAATTAATTGTAAAGAACCCTTCCTCTGAGAAACTCGGATGCTTTTAAACATACATAGGAGATGACAATTTCAACAATTGGACACTAGAGGGAACTAAAGTTTTTAATTAAAGGAGAAGAATCCATGAACCTGCTTAAGAACTACAGAATTATGAAAGGTATTATAACATTTTGGAAATGTTATAACAATTGTAATAATTGGAAATACTGCAGAATGTTTTTGAAAAAATGGAATCAGAAGTTAATACCAACAATCTCAATAATGATTGTGGATGGATTGTGTCCAAACAACATTTCAGAAAAAATGGCAGAAAAGGAACAAATTTTATCTGACAAGACAGAAATAGCATCAAACGTGGATCTACAAATAACAGGCTACAAGAGTGACATGTAAAAAAAAATGCCTAATTGGACATACAAAATAAATTGGTTGATGCTTTAAAAATGAAAATAGAATTACAATGAATAAACCAACAGAGTGTCCTAGACCTAGATAATTCTTTTATATTGGATTCACAAAAGACGTTTGTTAAAGCTTGGATGAATCTTGGGAGAATGAATAAAAAAGAAAAAAATGAGCTTTATGACATTACATAAATGGACTAAAGATATGATAATTAAAGTCAAAGGAAGGAATATAAAGTTGGTTTATTTGATACAGTAGTTAAATTGTTATTTCTGGTAATTCTTAATAGATTTTTGTTGATATCAGGACTGAAAAGACAATATTTATGATTTGCTTATAGATAAGAGGTGGGATGAAATAGAATGATGAGATCATTGCTTGTAAATTAAGAGCTGGTAAAAAGTTACTAAAATGTTTAAACTTGTTATAATGAATCTTGGAAGTCTCACACACACACACACACACACACACATATATATATATATATATATATATATATATATATATATATATATATATATATATATATATATATATATATATATATATATATATATATATATATATATATATATATATATATATATATATATATATATATATATATTCTTCATATATTCTTTATTTTCCTCTTTTTTTTCCTTTGCACTTTTTCCTTTACTATTTCTACTCTTTTCTTTCTTTTAGTTTGTATTAGTTTTTACAATTGAAATTATAATCTTTAATATTATTTTTAAAAACTTTGTAAATATTTTAGGAAAGGTGAAGGAATGGAAGCATGTATGAACCCAAATTTATTTAATTTTCTAATTACAATCAATGAGTTTATTTCTTCAAGAACTTTGTGTATATCAATTTATTGTTGACATTATTCAATTAAATAAAACAATGAGGGATTACAAACTTGAAGCAGCTAATTCAGTTAAAAACCATACAGTTAAAGAGAACTACACAATTACAATGCAACTAAAGAGTTTTATAAGACACATGCAATTCAGATATGCCTAACATTTCATTTATTGGTTGGTATAATCCTCCAATCCTTAACTAGAGAAATAAAATAGTAATATGAGATGGATTAATTATAACAACAGCAACATAATATAAATTTCAAGCACAACAGTCTTGACCTTAAGGAAAATTCTCAAGCTGAAACAACTGCCATTATTCTCATGCCAAATTAGGAAAATATAAAAGATTCATAAGCTCTGGAGGAGATTAATCAATGGAAACATTTAGAGGTCATCCTTCAACCTAGGGGGAAAAATATCTGGAATTTTAAAATGTGATACTTTGAAAGCATATTCCCTCAGTCACGATAGTCATTGTAATTATAGAAGCATATCTTGGTAATGTTGACATTCTTGCATCCATTTGTGAAATGTCAAAACCTTATATTTAAATTTGTAAGGAAGCTTTATATAAGGCAAGCTGAAATGATTTTAGTTATGAGTGCTCCTTTCTTAACAGGTTTTTGGTTAAAAAATATAATGTTCTTGTTGCATTAGGAAATCCCCTGAATTTTTTATTCACATGCAAACCCAAGGTCAGAAAGCTGACTTGCATGTCATCAGAAGAAACATGTTAATGTAATATCATGGCTCCAAACAAAGAACCTTCAAATACAGCATCATTATCAACAATCTAGAAGAGAGAAGGAGAAAAAAGGAGCCACTCTTTGATTATTTCCTATATAAGGCCACCAATTGGACCTGTTTGTTATTTGACACTTGCTAAATACTAGGGAAATGTTTCTGAATTTCTGTTCTATGTTTTGTATTCTGAATTTCTCCAGCAAGCAAAAGACCTGGACTGTTTCCAATCAAATATTAGTACATAGATATCTTTCCAGACAAAGTCAACAATTGGAAAGAAAAAAAGGTTAGCATTTTAACATAATTTGGGACAGTTCTTCTGAAAGTGCAGTTCCCCCCATGCCCCTTAACCCAAATACATTGTTACTAATCACTGCTGAGGAATCTGCCACTTAATCTATTATACAACCAATGAATTCAATCAGAAAATCTTCACACCAGGACTTTGTGACACTGTCCATGGTTCTGAAATTGCTAATCTACAAATCTTCAGCTCATTACCTCTTCCTCAACCCTCTTCCCTAAATGGTTGCCTTTTGGGGACAGTACAATTCCAAAAATCACCATGGGTTTACTCTTTAAATCATTTGCAGGATCAATGAAAAAAAACATTTTTTCTTTTATTTTCCTTCCATGATAGATAACTTTCATAAATGTTATAACTTGACTCCTCTATAAAGTTCTTATTTGGACTTTCTCAAATATCACAATTCTTTACAGAGATTCTTAAAAGTTCCATTAATTAAATCAAGTTTATATGAAACAGCATCATAATTATCTTTGCCCTGTATCCATACTATTTATGCCAAGAGTTTTAGATATTTCTACACACCAAAATAGTCCCATAAATCTTTTGCCACAAGGGTTACCCAAGATTTTCAAACTAAGTCTACACACTACAAAATAGATTATTATACTATATCCCAGGTTGGCACACACATCTCTCTCTCTCTCTCTCTCTCTCTCTCTCTCTCTCTCTCTCTCTCTCTCTCTCTATATATATATATATATATATATATATATATATATATATATATATATATATATATATATATATTAGAAAGCACTTTGATCTTTCTACATATTTCTGTGGTTCTTTATGCAGCAATTCTGTAAATTACTCTCGAACATTAAGATAACAAGGCAACAAATACACAAGGAAAAGAATGACAACCTCTTTCAGGAAATCCAAGTTGTTTATGATAGGGTTAGAGATAGGAGTATTAGGGACGCGGTGGCTCAGTGGGTTAGGATGCTGAGCTTGTCGATCAGAAGATCGGCAGTTTGGTGGGGCGAATCCCGAGTGCCATGTAGCAGCATGAGCGCCTGCTACTCGTCCCAGCTTCTGCCAACCTAGCAGTTCGAAAGCACGTAAAAATGCAAGTAGAAAAATAGGGACCACTATGGTGGGAAGGTAACAGCGTTCTGTGCGCCTTTGGCGTCTAGTCATGCCAGTCACATGACCATGGAGACGTCCTCAGACAAGCGCTGGCTCTTTGGCTTTGAAACAGAGATGAGCACCGGCCCCTAGAGTTGGAAACGACTAGCACGCATGTGCGGGGGAACCTTTACCTTTATCTAGATAGGAGTATATCCAAATTTACCTTACATCCCTCCAGGCAAGAACTCCAATCATCCTACTCCCACCGCCTAAGGAAGGAACAAGGGTTTCAATGCCTTTCTGAAGGCTATTAAGGTCAGGGTCAAATGGTTTTTTTTTCAGAACTGTTAGAGGAAGATCATTCCAGAGAACAGGCACTGCAGTGGAAAAGGTTCACTTTCTGGATACTGTCAGATGACATTGCTTCAAGGAAGGAACCTAAAACATGCACATCCTTTAAAAGCCCATCAAGGACAAGTAGTGCCACAAGTAGATTGAGAGCAATGGGAATGGAATACTTAAGAAACATGTAGTAAAACATGAGACAGAGTCATACATGTATGGGTGCTGAAAGAATGCAGATGGAATGAAAAAGTGAGCAACTACAGTAGTATGACTTTTGAAGAAGAAAAGGCAATGGAAGGAGCCTTGTATGAACCTGGTACAATTAAGATTAGTTGACATGACCCAGCATCTTTAATGCAAATATGTTAGTTATTGATATAAAGCCAGTTTCATTTGTACTTTAGAAATATGAAATGATTGGACAAATAAAAAAAATCCACTGTCTGTGAAAACTCTGTTTTGCTTTGAAAAGACAATTAGACAATCAGATGGATTAAAGTCCTACTGATAATGTTTCTCTGCTCACATAGGGACTAATGAATTCATATATGGTGAACTGATTTTGATTCTAAGTTTCGTTTCACTTTGCTAAGACTGAATTGAGAATTGATGCTATTGCAAAACACTAAGGATGACTGAAACAATCTGCTCACAGCTTTTGAAGTTTTTGAAGCACAAGCCCATATTATCACCTGTCAGGACCCACCCCAAACCACGTCTTAGGAAGACAAAAACTCTTGGAGTCAGTTATAGTCCAAAAGGAATCTTTACTAGGACATGCTTGGTTGTGGGAATACAAGACAGGACTTAGTATTGTTTTATAAATTGAAATTTTATAAAGGGTACCCGGTTCAACTCCCCTTCCCTCAACCCCATTTGGTCAGCCCCCATCCTTCTACTTCGTGTCATCCCTTTCGTGGGGAAAAAGGTTTAAGTTTAAGTTTAAGAAAAAGGAACTTTGAATCTTTATGGTTATTGCCTTCTTCCTCTCCAGAATTAAAAGAAGACACAAGCCAGATGCCTTCTTCTCTAACCCTCCCTTTTGTTCCCCCCAGTTCAAAAGGTTCCCTTGGTCTTTGAAATAACCTAAGGCAGGCTGAATCCACATATGCTCCTCCTTCCTCGGGAGATGGCAGAATCCATATGGGGGGAGGGAATAATGTTTTAAACATACATTTATGAATGTGATATAAATGGATTCTGACATCACCTTTCAGTACATTGGTATGCTGATTGGGAAACATGAAGCAAAATACCAGAATGAATATTTTGTACACTTTTATACACAAGTATATAGTGTGAAATAATTTGCATATGTATTTAACACCCATTTTTGTACATTTTTAAAATATAGCAATAACATATTTCCAGATTGCATTTAAATTTTATGAGAGAGAGAGAGAGAATCCAGATAGAGTACATTCCTCAGAAAAAATGCAGGTGAAGGATGATGGCTTAATAGATCTTGTGTTTATTTGGGCATGTGAATTAGATTGTCTTGAATTAAAAAAAAATATTTACTAAAACAAGAAACAGTCTTATTTATTTTACTGATCGGATATGTCTTCAATTAGGATACTTTGCGAAGAAAGAAAGGCCATTCATATAACAAAAGACAGCTGCCCTCAAATGAAATGTAGTACTTTAGGCAGAGATATAAGTTAAAACTTCTACATATGAGCTAGGCCTGATATCACTATAAAGTGCAAATACTACATAAATGAATAATTGCTGAGTTCTGCAAACCAATGTAATAGCTTGGTAATCCTCAAATAATAGTTGAGAAAGTCAGAGAAGTTGCAAATATCACAACTACCACTGGATGGCAGGCATGCTCTGTACATAATGTGTGCTAATCCGCGACGTAGCACATTAACCTGTGTAGGAGAATAAAGATTTCATTGAAAGTGAATCAACAAAATATATATTTTATTAATTATTACAGGGGGAAAAATCTTTGAACCTGGTTTGGAAATCCCAGAAGTCTTGAGTGTCCATTGTATAACTTCAAAACGTCGGTTCCTATGGTGTATCTATTGATCCTAAACCGAAGCTAGAAGGAAAGGGCGGGGGAGGGAGAGGATTTTTTTTTTAAAAAAAAAAATTGGCAGCTGCCAGTCAGCACAGTGAGATAAGTAGGATGGAAAGCAAGTTGCTTGGAGATTATTTTTTCCCCAAGTTAGGCACGGCCACATTCCTATGGTCTGATCCAGCAGGGGATTGGACTAGAAGACCTCCAAGGTCCCTTCCAGTATTGCTTTTATTGGGATATTACGCTCTTCTATTAATCTTTCGCCTTATGCTGTAGTCATTTGCAGTTTGCGATTATTTTATTCCATATCAATGACACCAATTTCATGAGTGAATTTCGGGACAGTCTCCTTTAGAATCATTTCTTTAATAGTGTTTTTAAATCACCCCAGAGAAGTCATTTAGTTAGGTGTAGAAATGGGATAGACGGATGGATGGATGGGTGGATGGATATAATAAAATCCCAGGCACTCTACTAGGCACTTGCGCCGGTGGGCCATAAGCTCCGCCCCTTTTGTGCGACCGGTGAGCGTTGCCCGCCTGAAGGAAAGGCTGGAGCTCGCACCGTTGTAATGCGACGCCCTCAAAGCTCACGGATGCCTTTTGAAAGATATTTCTAAAATCAAGGTGGGGCAGGTCATTACAAGACATTTCTCCAGAGATAAAGCATTTCATAATGCAAGGGCCACTAACGAGAAGCCTTTTCTCCTTTTTTTTAAACAAACAAACAAACAAACAAACTAAGCAATGATCCTCCCCACCCCATAGCTATATATATGAACCAACCTCAGCAAAAGCTAGGTTTTTGTTCTTAAATTATAGTCTGCAGATACAGCCTGCTTATGAACAATGGTTTGATTTTTAAGGTAGGGATATAATACAGAGATGGGTGAAAGGGAGAAGGGGGATGGAGAGAGAGGCTTAAAACACCTTTTTTTCCCCCATCCTCATTTCCCCAAATCATGGTCGATGCTCCAAACTTAGTGATTGGGAGCCCACTGTACACTTCTAAAAGCCATTTCCCAAAACACATTTGCAAGAAGAACAAGGCAGGGAGTAATTGTGTTGAACTAGTTGCTTCCAATTAGAATGGGTCCAAACACTGTACAGACATATTTGGCATGTCACTCAGGATTATACATGTGAAGGCCGCTTTGAAGAAGATGTAAATCAAAATTGCAAATGTGCACTGGAACCACTCTGGGCTGCAGGAACCACAGCTTTCAAACCAGGAATGACAGATTGAACTAGCTAGAAATTTTAATTAAACCTTGTAAGGGAGAACTCTCCAGTTAGCTGAGCCTCAGCTGTGTGGCTGCCCTGGCTTGGATGAAGAGCCCTGCCAGAAAACCAGAATGATTTGAGAAAGTCATCACATCCTTAGACTCCATTAATTGTGCTCCCAAATCATGACAATGCTTTTGAAGAAAAGGGGGGCAAGCTGCTTTAAAAATGACAGAACATATAGCACAGGATACAAAGCAGTGTGACCTTGGTTGCTTAGCAATGTGAGAATAAAGCAAAAACAAAAAAACAAAAAAAAACCAACCCAGAAACCATGGGGCCTTTGTGCTACACTCTTGTGAAGGGTTATGTTATGTACTTCTCTTCAATATTTGTGGTAAATTGCCAAAGCTCCCTGCATAAATTTCCCTGCAAACATAAAAACACTAATGAGAAGAATGCAGGATCACTTTTTCCTTTCTTCTCTAGGAGATAAAGAGGATGATTTGTTTGTTAGAACACCTTGTAGCTTTTCAGAAGGTCTGGTTCTGAAATCTTTTTAAATTGTAAACAAAAGAGAGAAGACTGGAGGAGAAGACTGGCCTTGGTGGAGCAGTGGGGTAATGCCTCCCTAAGTAACACCAGCTGCCTGCAATTAGTGCAGGTTCGAGTCCCACCAGGCTCAAGGTTGACTCAGCCTTCCATCCTTCCGAGGTAGGTAAAATGAGGACCCAGATTGTTGGGGGCAATAAGCTGACTTTGTAATAATGCCGCTTGGGGGGGGGGGGCGAAAGCCCTAATAAGCAGGCATATACATAGAATGAAGGCTATTGCTAAGCACATCGATTTGTGCTTCTTAGATTGTAAGCCACCCGGAGTCTTCGGAGAAGGGCGGGATATAAATGGGATTAAATAAAATAAAATAAATAAATAAAATATCCATATATTTTTCTTAAGATAATCTAACTGCACTGTATCACAGTTTCAAAGGGATACAAGATCAGGGTTACATATTGCAACTTTCTGAAAAACTAATTACCCAGTTAATCTAAGCAAAACTAGCTTGGGTGCACAAGAGTCAGTGAAAAGCCAGTATGTTTGTACTATCTGTAGTCTGTTCTCTCATGTTCTTAGGTGTGTTTATGTACTGGTGGACTGGCTGGGGATACTTTTCCTGAAACAGTCTGGACATCCTTCTGAGTTGGAGTCATCAGTCAGTGGTTTCATTGACTTTGAAAGCTTCTTGCTAGCACTGGCGGTTAGGACGCTGAGCTTGTCGCTCAGATGGTCAGCAGTTTGGTGGGTCGAATCCCGAGTGCCGTGTAGCAGAGTGAGCGCCTGTTACTCATCCCAGCTTCTGCCAACCTAGCAGTTCGAAAGCTGCAAGTAGAAAAATAGGGACCGCTACGGTGGGAAGGTAACAGCGTTCCGTGCGCCTTTGGCGTCTAGTCATGCCGGCCACATGACCACGGAGACGTCCTTGGACAAGTGCTGGCTCTTCGGCTTTGAAACGGAGATGAGCACCGGCCCCTAGAGTCGGAAACGACTAGCACACATGTGCGGGGGAACCTTTACCTTTACCTAATGCCTCTGTAGGAAGAGACTGCCTTTGAGGAGACAAATGCTAGGATTAAATGAAGCTCTCTTTGAAAACAGGTGAGGAACTATTGTTGTAAACCCCCCCCCAAAAAAATGCTTGGTAGGTACAAAGAGTTGCAATACATGCATTTATATTATAATGGTTACAGAGGATACATCTTGATCCTAGCTTTAAAAAAATACCTGCATTGTCATAATCTGAAATACCGCTTTCATTTGTGTAGATACGGTATGTGATACATGGTCAGTTCTGATGATGTATTAACAAGAAACATTAGATTTGCTAAGTGGTGGCATCAAGATTCTTTTAGTAGTGGTGCTATGTGATTTAATTCATTTAGTCTACATTTTGCTTCCACATCAAAATTTGTATCTAAGCTGGTTCAAAGTAAGATAAAAATAAAATGAGGAGTGCCTGTAAAAGCAAATCAGGTAACACATCACATTAGTAAACTTCACAAAGGTGATCATCAAGTTCTACTCCCCTCAGTTCAAGAACCCAAATTAAAGCATCTTTGACAAGCATGCAGCAAATATACATTTTTATCACTTCCTTCTGGCATGCGCTCCACGGTTCAGTGGCTCTTATCCTTAGCAACTTTTTCCTACCATTCAATTGATATCTGCCTTCCTGTAATTTAAGTTCTGCATTTTGCCCTCTATGATAGCTTAGTAGGAAACAGGACAACCACTGTTGTTCAATGGGGGGGGGGACACTTTACAGTGTATATATTTGGTAAAATTTGGTGGTGTTGCTTTTGAATAGTAGCCTTATTTGCTTGAAACTTTAAAAAAAATAAAATAAAAATAAATTCTACTTCTATTATATCACCCTTACAGGATTCAGAGATTTGCCTCAGGAGACTAAGAGATACGAGGAAGAACTTTATTTTATTTTATCCTTGTATCATTTAATGAATAAATTGCAAAGTGATTCTATTCTGAAATCCACCTAGCTAATGAGAATGCTGTAGCATTTTCATGGAAGCATTTTTATATACGATATCAAACGAAACATTTCCAAAGGAAATTTCATGCCTTTCCAAAACACATTGTTTAAATATGAAGATATGGAAGTCATATAGCTTTGATCCTATACATATATGTATGTTGGAGATATGAAGATAAATGATCTTGGCTGCAATGTGCATGGAGGCACTTAAAACCTTGCTGAAATTCTTAATGTAAGAAATCTGAGTATATTGGATGCCTTTATGTTCATCAGTTTTATATCTTTCTCTTTAAACTAGATGACCAGAAGAAAAATGGGGAAAAAAAGAAGAAGAAGAAGAAGAAGAAGAAAGGAGACTCTGGCAAAGTGTTTGGACCATAAATATTCTCTAAATGCCAGAAAAGTACTGATTGTTGTAACAGAATATCTGGGAGCTTTCATGCTTCTATTTCTTTTCAGTGTGAACAACTGGATTCTGGTGTAGAATTTGGCTTTTTGACAAGGAGAAATATCTAAGTAGCTTTCCAAAGAGAGAGCTTAATAGTCTCCATCCCAGTTCTAATAGGGTACAAAAGAACAGAAGATCCTAGTACACAGCTCCTGTGTGACTTAATTAATATGTTCATATATTAATGGGACAGCTAAATCTTTTACCTTTCATTTTCCCCAACACGTGCTCCATCCCTAGCCATCCTGAGACTATTCATTCTCTACTTATTTATTAATTCCTATTAATTCAATTTCTATAGCTGTCCATTTCAACTTAATACTTGTGCATTTTAGCTTACCTATCTACCTATCTCTATCTGCCATCTCTCTCTCTCTCTCTCTCTCTCTCTCTCTCTCTCTCTCTCTCTCTCTCTCTCTCTCTCTCTCTCTCTCTCTCTCTCTCTCTCTCTCTCATTTTTATTTTTATACATAACTCAAGGTGGCTAGCATATCTAAACCTCCTCCTATTGTCTTCACAACAGCCCTGTGAGATGGATTGGACTGAGAAAGTGTGACTGGCCCAAGATCACCCAGCTGGCATTCATGGCTAAGGTGGGACTTGAATTTGTGGGACTCCTAGTTTCTAGCCTAGTACCTTAACCGCTAGATCACACAGGTTCTCTATGCATGTCCATAAAGGATTGAAAGACTATGCAGGTACAAGAAACCTGCAAAAGCAAGTATACCTCTGTGCAAAAATAACAGGTCTTCAAAAGCAAAGCTTCCTTTTGTTCACCTCTAATTTATAAAATGTTAAAAAATAGCAGAATCTTGGATGTTTCTTAAAAATAAATCCCTACTAACTGTACTGATTTATTTATCAAATGTATATACCATTTCCCAGCCAAAGGATTGAATCCAAGGAGGTTTTCATCACCAGTTTTAGCTAGGGCAACTCAAGTCAACTGCCCAAACAAAGAAGTGTAGAAACATCACAAGTGGGTCCTTCTCTAAATGCATAAATCCAGTCCAACTTGGAAGAGAATTTGGAAATTTCTAGTTTATATCTCCTTTGAGATGAATACTTCTGAAAGAATAAAGATTATTTTGGAAGGCGAAACAGATGAAGCTCACCAACATTTCTAAGGAAAAAAAAGATTTTTATTTCTAGGAGCTCTGATTGCAGAGAAAGATTTATGTGTTATTATGAGTAGCACAAAACTTGGGGGGGGGGGGAGAGAAATGAAACCCATAGTGACTGCTCAGATTTTAGGATTTATATTTATTTATTAAACCTTTAGAACTAAACCTCATAGGCAGGGTGCTTCTTCCATTACTGAATACAAAATGAAAATGTCACAATGTACTTTCCATTTGAATATTTTTGAGTCCTATTCTTTCCTGTGCAAATCTCTTTAACCTTTGGCTTTCTACTAAACCGCTTTCTTTTTTTTTAGACCTGGTTATTTTTATCTTCTTCCTAAACAGGCCTGTTTTATTTAGGTGATAAGAGATAAACTATATATAATAAACTATGAGATATTAATAAATATCTCAGGAAAAAATGGACTTTGATAACCTTGTAAGGGGGAAAAATACTAATTACTAACAATAGAAATTCTCCAGAATTTTATCTCAATCATTTTAAAAATAGAATTTCCTTGAACCATGACTATCCATACTAAAGTTCATTCTAAAGAGTTTGGAATTAGCATCTCATTGTTGTAATGCATTTTAATTTTAGCTTCAATAGGTGCCTTTGTTGATCTTTGCTTTCATCTCACATGTCTTTTTTATTAGTTTTATTCATTTATAACATAAAATGTGAAAATACAAAAGCAAATAGTTCATCCCATATGTCTTGAAGGTAGCTGAATAGCTTCAACTAAAGAGTCACATGATATATGGTTTGAATGAAGGACAGGCAAGTTTATTTTATATAAAACTAATGTCTATCTAGGAGTAGTTATAGTTAAAAATATTCCCTGAGAATCTAACTCTTTCTTAGACATCAATTAAGAAAGGCTTCAGCTTTGGAAGATTTCTTATTTTGATCACGATTATTCATCTGTTAATGGGTATGTTTCATTCAGTCTAAAATTATTAAAACCAGCAACATCAAATAAATAAAATGAATAAATAACAGGTATCACGTATGCTCCAGAGAGAATTGGGGACTAATGTACACTTTCTGCATGAACAAGAAATGATATCACTTTTTGGCTTGCTATAATCATATACCCTGGAGAAAGAGGAGGAGGGGAAGGAAATTGAGAAACAGGCTTTTTTTTAATACATGTCTCAAAATGTTATATGAGTCTTTTCCTTTCCTCTTAGTAAATCATGGCAAGTGACATGACATAACAAGTAACTGCCTTCACAAAACAAGAAATTAGTCTGAACAATTGCAGTGTTGTTTCTGAAAAACAACTTTAAAAAAATCAGTCAAGAAAAAAATAAAGTCAACTGGATGAAATCCAAGTCATACAAAAACAATAAACTGCAAGCCTCGTGCATTTTTGCTTTCAGATCTAAACTTACAAGTATAGTGCTGCTCATTCACATTATGGATACATAAATCAGGAATCTTTTTCTAACCATAAAATGCAAAGCTAGCTAGTGAATCAAAGACAACAGATACAATTTTCTGTGTATAATACCAACCAAAAGTCATAACAAAATATAAAAAGTAAAATTGTTTACCTCTGACAAAAATGTTGTGTTTATTGCTAGAGACAACTAGCAAATGCGCACTTATTTATATGAACTACATTTGGTAATTAGATTTAGAAAGGGGGACATCAGTTTTAAGTGAGTGTTTAATATTGTTAGGTTGGCAAATTAATAAGAAGTCCATCAACATTGACAAGATCACCATCAGTCAATGTAGCAGCTTTTATTTGGAACAACTTACCTCAGGATGATACCTCAAACATGATTCAACATCAAACACCTGCCTTTCCCAGGTCCTTGTTTAAACATCTGACTGATTATGTGACCATCTATAACAAACCTGTGGCTGTGTCCATGTAGTTTCTTTGTTTATTATAGGCTATCTATTTTACTTTGCTAATAGACTCTGGGTGTTACAAGAAGCTGAACTTAACTTTTTTTAAAACAATCCTAGTGGTTATCATTACACACAGACTGTTGCATATTAATTCATAATGCCAATACCATATTACTGTTAGTAATGAGCCAAATGGAAAAGAAACCTTTCTTTCTATATTTATTTTAATGAGTCACTTTCTCATTCCAACTTCAATTATTTATTGATTGATGCAGGGAATTTGGTCACATTTATATGAGATTTCAGGCAATGCTATGGGTGGAATAAACAACAGAGAAGAAAATAATAAAATGTCCAAAAGCTCAAGCCAAGTCACGTGAGAGAACAGGGATAATGCATAAAATATGGATCATTTTATCTATGTTTCTTAATTTTTTAAATTAAGGGCCTGTTGCCAACACTTGTGCCAAGGGAACAAAAATTTGAATGGGAAAGCAATAAAGTCCATCTTTCTTTCCCTAGTGTTTCAGTGATGATATAGAACATAGATCAAATTACCACTTGGTCTATCATAAATTCTTGCTCATAACAAAAATGATTGGAGAGGATGCACATATATGAGACTTCTTTTTCAGTATGAGATATCATTAACAAAACACAAGAGGGAACACGCCCCCAAAAGTTGTTGTTTTTTTTAAAAAAATATCCCTTCACCTTTTTCTTTATTCCTGGGAATTGTTTGCACATGCTCATTCATTTTTCTTGCTAACATTTTTCAAAACAGGCTTGTTGTTTTCATATTCCCAGGGCTGAGAGAGAGTGACTGATTTTCTGTCTAAGGCAGGACTAGAACTCAAGTGCATCTTGAAGTCTTAAACCACTGTACCAAACTGTGTCTATGGTTTGTTTTTTGTTTTTTTTTTCTAGATTGCCTTTCCTTCAGAACAGACATTCTAGGATTTAGGAGTATTTACACCATAACAAGTAAATTCTCATTATAGAAACCACATCTCTGCAGTATGTCTATGGAGATTCTCAGTCATCCAGGTCATGGCTGACCCAAAGGTGCTTTTTTCACGAGGCAACTGGACTTTCTTGTTTTCCTTTGAAGACGTTTCATTTCTCATCCAAGAAGCTTCTTCAACTCTGACTAGATGGTGGGCAATGGGTATAAATCCTTCCATTCCCCACCAGCCAGCCAGAGTTGAAGAAGCTTCTTAGATGAGAAGCGAAACATCTTCAAGGAAAAATAAGAAAGTCCAGTTGCCTCATGAAAAAAGCACCTTTGGGACATCTTTGCAGTAACTATCTGGAAAATGCTATGTTTACTTAGTCATAGTGTAAAAATAACAACTATTGTATTATAAATTAATGTGAAAACCTTTAACCTTACCCATCTTAAAAAAATACTGGGAGAAAAGGAATGGGGTAGAATGAAAATCTCCTTTTTACACAGAAAAATGTAATGCAAAAATATAATTTTCTAAAAATTCTGAGAGAGAATACAAACCTCCCTCCAAAGGCTACTTTGAAGTATTTTTAAAGAAACTGATATTTTAGTATACATAATGGTAGAAATTGAAGTATATTTATGATATCATAGTTTTGTTTATCTTAAAAAGTAATACCCATGATAGAATGTGAACATTCACATTCACATTTTTTGTTGCTAAACTATTATCCTGTATTTTTGTTTTTGTGGTTAGACTCAAATTATTCCCAGCAGAGTTCATTTTCCAAAATTGGTTTCCCTTGAAAACATAATAGTTTATATATAACGTAAAACAATATATTAAATACTAATGTCCAGATTTTGAAATATTCCAAAAAGGAACCTTATGCAATAACCTTCCTGATCACCAGCTTTTTTGAAATGGTTCATCATTTGGAAATGCAATTCAGCCTGGAAATTGATCCCTGGAATCATTTTTAAATTTTGTTTTATATTTTGTAAGTAAAATAACTGGTTTCATAAATTTCCCTGAAAAACACTGTAAGACTTCGCTGTTGTACTTACTTTCAAATGTTTAATATTTTACACTGATTGTAAAATGGTATTATTTAATCAAAACTTACTGCTATACTATCCTGATAGGTGGTATTAGCTGGGAAAAAATAATGAGGAGAATCCATTAAAGATCTATTGGAAATGCTTTTACCTTCTAAGATTTAATTAACTTTTTTCTCCCTTTCTATATATTGTTACAGATCAGCTCCTATCAGCTATATAACAACTTTTCCAATATTTGAAGATGGAAATGAGACCATCTCTTCACCTTTTTATTTATATGCTAATTGTAATGCAACTCTCTCAATCTTTTTTCCATAAAACCTGATCACCATATCCATTGCTCCCCTGGAGACATTTATATCTTCTGTATCCAAAACTAATCATCGTGATTCAGTTCAAGTTTGATCCAACCCAAGGACCCAGTTTTAGCTGGTTTCCTTGGCTAAAACTCTCTCACTGAACATCTCTACTAGAAGATAAAGATTAATGCAATGTTCCCTATCACTGGGAATATGGCAACATACTACCAACTCTCCTTGAAACGCTTTGCAAAGATTGCATGCAATTTTGAGATGCCCTATCTTTAGAAGTATTTTCAGAGGGTGGTCATGTAATTGAGTCCTTTCAGAATAAATGTCTGCAACATCTTGTTCTCTAAATGGTCAAAGATTTCTGCTAATGGCAATCCTATAAATCAAGGAGCCATTAAAACAATGCATTTTAAAAAGGAGAAATTCCCTTAACTTCATGAATGCTCTGTTTACACTTTCTGATGCACACATGTGCTAAAAAAACAAACAAACATAGCTACAGTACTTTCTCCCTATAACATTATGCTCTAATTTTCCGCTAAGCTTTTTAGAATAATATTGAAAAAGAAATGTTCACTATAACGATAGTGTCATTTGCAGGGAGCACATGTAAATATACATAAGACGTAGTGGTTTGGATGATGGTACTCAAATTATCTGGAGGGACAGGGGCGCAGACCTAATATTGATCTCTTTATAAAACCAGAAGGCAGTTTCCAAATAATAAAGTGTACAATCTTATTGTTTAATCATATTAATTTTTATTGTTTAATTAATCAAGTGAGCAATAAAAAGGGGAAAAAATATCCAATGGTTATTCAACTGGACAGAAAGAGAAAACAGTGGGCCAATTTTACTATTTCTTCTGAAATATTCCTGCTTATTAATGTATAAAGAGGAGAGTTTCATGATAGATCATAGATCACTAATACCTCACCATCCAGTTTCCAGAGGACAACGGCAGCTAATTATGGGATTCTTAACAAGAAATACCTCATCTGAACAAGAAAAGGCAACAGTGCCTTTTGCTCAGAATAACTTGGATGAGTTTACTGTCTTAATTGTTGAAGAGATTCTTAGAATCTCCTTTTGCTTTGTAAATTTAAAACACATTGTTGGCTGGGGAGCATGTAGTAAAGTAAATAGACTGATCAAGATTAAGTATGTGTTGGGGGGGAAGTTGATATCAAATTGGTTGATGTTGAAGGAAACACTAAGAGGTTATGATGTATGTAATACCGTCCAACCAACAAAATGAGACATGAAATATCATCTTTCTTTCCTGTCTATACCAGAATTTCATTGCTTTTATAAAAAAAAAATAGTCTATAACATGTGGTTTTCATAAACATTCCTTTTGATTTACGGGACAATGTACTGCTTTTATCCAAACATGAATTACACAGAGATCTTTTATTTTGAGTTTAAAATCTCTGAAATTGTAAAAATATATTGCTATATATCAAGGTAAAATATGAAATTATACAGTTTAAAAACATCCTAGGAATGCAAGTTTCATTATCTTTACCTTTGATAAAAAATGTATCCAATTCCCCAAATGTCATCTGAGTGAAAACAAGTTTAATTGTTAAAAATTAAAATGTGGGGAAAAAATAAAATTAACTAAAGTGTCCATTTGTGTAAAAGGTTTTGAATGTTTAATTCTCGAATTTTCAGCTTATGTTCCTATGTATTCATATACTGTTCAATTCCTTGAGTTTTCTTCTGCCATGCTGGCAAACAGCTGTTTACCATCTAGGATGAAAATACATGAGTGAGAATTTTATTTACTTCATTTTTTTTATAAGAACCTGCTAAAATTCACAGCTTTTTCCAAAAATTGGAGGAAAATTTCAGATATTTTAATGAATGTTGGAAAAATTGAATTAAACTATAGAAACACCACAATGGTTGAATTTTGTTTTAAATTTCAAAGGTTGTAAATTTAAAACCATAATAAATATTTCTATATTTGAAAAACCTTCACACTTAACTATTACTATGGCTAATTTCAATGTAAGTAGTTTCTCCTCTTAATCCTTGCCCCCTACATCTTTTACTTTTTGTTGTTGTTGTTGTTGTTATTGTTAGCTGAGAAGTCGTGTCCGACCCATCGCGACCCTATGGACAACATTCCTCCAGGCCTTCCTGTCCTCTACCATCTTCTGGAGTCCATTTAAGCTCACGCCTACTGCTTCAGTGACTCCATCCAGCCACCTCATTCTCTGTCGTCCCCTTCTTCTATTGCCCTCGATCTTTCCCAGCATTAGGCTCTTCTCCAGTGAGTCCTTCCTTCTCATTAGGTGGCCAAAGTATTTGAGTTTTAGCTTCAGGATCTGGCCTTCTAAAGAGCAGTCAGGACTGATCTCCTCTAGGACTGACCGGTTTGATCGCCTTGCAGTCCAAGGGACTCGCAGGAGTCTTCTCCAGCACCATAGTTCAAAGGCCTCAATTCTTTGGCGCTCAGCCTTTCTTATGGTCCAACTTTCACTGCCATACATTGCAACTGGGAAGACCATAGCCTTGACTATACGCACTTTTGTTGACAGGGTGATGTCTCTGCTTTTTAGTGTGCTGTCTAGATTTGCCATGGCTTTCCTCCCCAGGAGCAAGCGTCTTTTAATTTCTTGGCTACAGTCCCCATCTGCAGTGATCTTGGAGCCCAGGAAAATAAAATCTGTCACTACCTCCATTTCTTCCCCATCTATTTGCCAGGAATTGAGAGGGCCAGATGCCATGATCTTGGTTTTCTTAATGTTAAGTTTCAACCCAAGTTTTTCACTCTCCTTCTTCACCCGCAACAAGAGGCTCTTCAGTTCTTCTTCACTTTCTGCCATTAGAGTGGTATCATCTGCGTATCTTAGGTTGTTGATATTTCTTCCGGCAATCTTAATTCCAACTTTTGATTCATCTAGCCCTGCCTTTCTCATGATGTGCTCTGCATATAAGTTAAATAGGCAGGGCGACAGTATACAGCCTTGCCGGACTCCTTTCCCAATTTTGAACCAATCAGTGGTTCCATGTCCAGTTCTCACTGTTGCTTCTTGACCTGCATATAGGTTTCTCAAGAGACAAATAAGATGGTCTGGTACTCCCATCTCTTTAAGAACTTGCCACAGTTTGTTATGATCCACACAATCAAAGGCTTTAGCATAGTCAATGAAGCAGAAGTAGATGTTTTTCTGGAACTCCATAGCTTTCTCCATGATCCAGCGTATGTTGGCAATTTGATCTCTAGTTCCTCTGCCTCTTCGAAATCCTGCCTGTACTTCTGGTAGTTCTCGATCCACATACTGCTGGAGTCTAGCTTGTAGGATTTTAAGCATGACTTTACTAGCATGAGAAATGAGTGCAATGGTGCGATAGTTTGAACATTCTTTGGCACTGCCTTTCTTTGGAATTGGGATGTAAACTGATCTTTTCCAATCCTGTGGCCACTGTTGAGTTTTCCAGATTTGCTGGCAAATTGAGTGTAGCACTTTTACTGCACTGTCTTTTAAGATTTTGAAAAGCTCAGCTGGAATACTGTCACCTCCACTAGTTTTGTTGTTGCTCAGCTTTTCTAAGGCCCACTTCACTTCACATTCTAGCATGTCTGGCTCGAGGTCAGTGACCACCTCATTGTGATTATCTGGGACGTTAAGCTCATTCTTGTATAGTTCTTCTGTGTAATTTTGCCACCTCTTCTTAATCTCTTCTGCCTCTGTTAGGTCCCTGCCGTTTTGGTCCTTTATCATGCCCATTTTTGCATTAAACGTTCCCTTCATCTCTCCAATTTTCTTGAAAAGATCTCTGGTCCTCCCTATTCTATTGTTTTCTTCTATTTCTTTGCACTGTTCATTTAAGAAGGCATTCTTATCTCTTCTAGCTATTCTCTGGAATTCTGCATTCAATTGGGCATATCTATGTTTTTCTCCCTTGCCTTTCGCTTCCCTCCTTTCCTCAGCTATTTGCAAAGCTTCCTCAGACAGCCATTATGCTTTCTTGCATTTCTTTTTCTTTGGGATGGTTTTGGTTGCTACCTGTTATACAATGTCGCGAACCTCTGTCCATAGTTCTTCAGGCACTCTGTCTATCAGATCTAATTCCTTAAATCTATTTGTCACCTCTACTGTATATTCAACAGGGATATGATTTAATTCATACCTGAGTGGCCTAGTGCTTTTCCCTACTTTCTTCAGTTTAAGCCTAAACTTTGCAAGGAGAAGCTCATGGTCTGAGCCACAGTCAGCTCCTGGTCTTGTTTTTACTGACTGTATAGAGCTTCTCCATCTTTGGCTGCAGAGCATATAGTCAATCTGATTTCTGTGTTGACCGTCTGGTGATGTCCATGTGTAGAGCCGTCTCTTGGGTTGTTGGAAAAGAGTGTTTGCTATGACCATCGTATTCTCTTGACAAAATTCTATCAGCCTGTGCCCTGCTTCATTTTGTACTCCAAGGCCAAACTTGCCTGTTATTCCAGTTATCTTTTGGCTTCCTACTTTAGCATTCCAATCCCCCATGATGATAAGGACATCATTTTTGGGTGTTAGTTCTATAAGGTGCTGTAGGGCTTCATAGAACTGGTCTTTTACTTTAATCCTAATTAAATAGGAATTAATCTAATTATTATAGCACATAGAACATAATCTAATAATTTATGGAATGTATTAATACAAAAGGTTATAATATGGGCTTGAAGATGTTTTAAGTGTTAGTCCATAGTTGTGCTTATATATAATAGAGGGATATGATTATGTCTCCATTCACAAGAAATATATTTCCAGTGTTTGTGCCCAGACATGGCATTGCCCAGGTTGTATGCTTCTAAAAATCTGTTAGTTAAAAATACAAATCATGTGTCTGGTATACAAAAAAATTACACATTTGGTGCTATGATTTATAAAAAGTTACATCAAGGATATTCATTTTCAAGCATTTTCAGTAGCAAAGTGGAATAAAGAAATTAAATGAATGAAGCTTGTTTCCATCTCTTTATTTTCAGGAAGGCACACTATTTAATTCTGAGAGGCCAGATTACTTTCAAAGAATCAAAAGTAGAACTCATAAAGCTGATGACAAATACATAGGCAACTCCTATATATGAAATCCATCTACTGTACCTAGTTTCTGTATTATAGGGATTAGCGTGGCTACATAAAGAATTCAGAGCATTATACACCTTCAACACAGATTTACATTATCCCTTTCCAGTAATGCAGACCTGTCAATTTGCACCAGATCCGGCTTTCAGAATGCCAAAAGCAACAAGTCCCGTCACCTCAGTCTTTGTTAAGTTTATTAGAAGCTTAACCTAGTTCTCATTTGCTAAGAAAAGCAAAGCACAGCCTGATGGGAAGGTACTTTGGATCCGCAGAAATTGCTGAACCTGGGAGAATCTCCATTTGAAGACAATGGAACCTTTTTGCAGGCATGCCCAGGAAATAACCTTTCCTGGTGATCATGATGGATATTGAGCTTAATGAACTAGATGATGAATGCTCAGTCTAATAAAACACACAGAGTCTATCTGAATACACAGGTGCACAAAGAGACAATAGCATGCAAGAGCACGCTGCCAAAGCCCTGGAGAAGATCAAAGTAAAACTGATGGATAAAAGCACCAAGTAAGGACATGAACTTCCCCAGTCAACAATTGCCCTAAAACAGCTACACTACACTCCAAACTGCCTCCTAAATTTGTAACACTTTTCTTAGCAAGATTGATGAAAAGTAGCTGGTCAGAATCCAACATGTTTTGGTTATAACACAGGAGAGAAAGAGGAATTCCACACACAATTTGTGTGTATGTTTGAACACACATAAGATATGTGTGTGTGTGTATAAAAAGCATGAAGAAATTCTCTAGTTTATTTGTTGTTGTTTTGTCTGCTCACTATTATTTTATGCTGGGAAATCTCTCTGGGATCAAAGATCTAAAAACCAACTTTGGGTAGCTGTCTGACTGCTTATATATATACAGTATATATATATATATACTGTATACACACACACATATATATACATACATATATACATATACATATACATATACATTATATATATACATATACATATACATATATATATACATATACAACTACAACTACATATACATATACATATACATACATACATACATACATACATACATACATACATACATATATATATATATATATATATATATATATATATATATATATATATATATATATATATATATGTTTTCTGAGGTTTTCGCGGGTGTTTGTATGTGGATGTTTGGTCATTCGGGTTTGCCAGCCTTAGACCTGAGCTGTACAGCTTTTCTCCTGCATCGACCTAAATGATGACATCTTTCTACTGTTTAGCACAGGGGCCAGCCAGCTTTGCAGGCAAGACTAGAGCCTAATTTTCTGAGAGTGACTGCAGAGAAGGAAAAAGACATTGGAAGACCGAAAACTGGACATCAATTCCTTGTATCATGTTCTCCAGCATAAGTCTGAGAAAGCAGAAATTAGCGGTTGGCATTCTCTTACTCATTAGCGTCACTATTCTGCTATGGGAGAAATTCAAACAAAAACAGGTCCAGTTAGAAAAAAAAAAATAACATGCCAGAAAGTAAATCAAGTTTTAAAAACAATGGCTTTCTTAGCAAGAAGAAGGAAGCTGAAGCCACTAGCCTGATGATGACGGATGGGATTTCGTCGAAACGTTGCTCCTACACCTTTAGTTCTACGCGGGGAAAAAACAGAATGACCAAACATCCATATATATATATATATATATATATATATATATATATATATATATATATATATATATATATATATATATATATAATTTGCTCTGCTACAGTTGGCTGTAAACAAATAGCTTAAGAGAGAAAGGCCGTTTTCCCCTTTGAGTAATATAATTGCTTGGCAAAAGGCAGAAAGATAGCAAATCATAAATAAAGTAAATAAGGTAAATTTAAAAAAAAACGACCCAGAGAATCATTCTTAATCTCTCCTTTAAAGTAAAAGTGATTTTAGGAATTGAAATGGGAAAAGCGGTCAGCCTTATGTTTGAACCAGTTAATCACTTTTATGGGATACATTTCTAGACTGTTATGCCCCTAGGCAAGTTTTACTATATAGAAATAAGTACAGAGCTACATCTTTAAGAATATTCTTTCTATTCTAGGGTAGCACAACAAAATATTGGGAAATTGAGTGAAAAGTATAGCTGTAGGCCTCAATTGTTAACATTTGTTTTACGAACAGTATGCACATAAGCCCTCAAAACATAGAGAAGAAGGAATAATGCTGTCCAAAAAGGTTTTTTTCCCAGTGCTAGCAGGGAGTCATCTTGAGGTGATAACCTTTACAATAGCTACACAGCTGTCTACTGAAACTTCCATTCAAGAATGTCAAAATGTTCTAAATTAAGTTACATTCTAGACTAATAAGACTGGAATTGAAAGAATAAAGAAGTACAATGTTTAAGAGTCTGTGATTTATAGTGAAGTGAATTGAAACCAGGTTCTAGATGCACATTCCCTGAAAATAAAATAAAAAAACCTCACCATTTTTTAAAATCCCATATTAGAGTGCCAAATTATTATCAACCATCTGGTAGCATTAATTTACATTTTTCATGATAACAATATATAGCCTAAAATAACAGTCAAATATTCGTACTCATACAACAAAAGAGTCCATTTTGGTTAATGTCACAGTTAGGTCTACATGGTGCCATGGGCAAAAATTAAAACAAGGGATTGTTTCTCAAAGGTTTTGTAATAGAAACGACTATGACAGATTTTTGTTTGGAAGAGTTCATGGTCCCTAGTAAAATACATTAAAAAATCTCACTGGCATTGAAAATGAAACTAAGGTTAGGCTTACAGATAGGTTTAAGACTACTTGAAGTCCTGGCTGAAAATTAATGCCAGGGATAGATTCCTAGACATTTTCTAAGGGAAGCGACTGTGACAGCTTTTCATTCAGAGTTGCTTGTGGTCCAGAGTAAATAACATAGGAAAATCCAATTGGCATTGAAAATGAAAGTAGGGTTATTGTTAGGGTTAGATCCAGTGGTGGGATTCAAATATGTGAACAACCAGTTCTCTGTGGGGATGCCACTTCTGGAAGTCCATTCTGGGCCCGGGCAACAAAAAATTAGCTACCAGTTCTGCCAAAGTGGTGCAAACTGGCTGAATCCCACCTCTGGTTAGATCTGCTTGAGGTCATGGCAGAAATCTTATGATAGGGATCGATTCTTAGTGATTATCTGAAGAAATTGTCAGTGATAGCTTTTATTTTGGACTTGTTTGTGGTCCACAGTAAATTACATGGGAAAATCCCATTGCCAATGGAAATGAAACTAGGGTTAGGGTAAAGGTTAGAGTAAGGGTTATGTCTATTTGAAGTTATGGCTGAAATCTAATGATAGGGATAGTTTCTTAGCACTTTTCTAAGGAAAGGGTCAATGAAAGCTTTTTGTTTGGGTTGTTTGTGGTCCAGAGTAAATTACATGGGAAAATCCTATTGGCACTGAAAATGAAACTAGGGTTAGTTTTAGAGTTAGGTCTGCTGGAAGTCATGGCCGAAATCTAATGCTAGGGATAGATTCCTAGCAGTTTTCTAAGGAAAGCATCAGTGACAAATTTTCATTCAGAGTTGCTTGTGGTTCACAGTAAAATGCATGGGAAAATTCCATTACCATTGAAAATGAAGTAAGTTTAGAATTAAGGATTACATAGATCTTAACATTCCAATAGCCTGTTTTCACTTTCAAGAAGCATTAAGCAGCTGGTACACTCATTTGCAACTTAGACCTCCATGAACTTTTAGAAACAGAATGACTATCTGCAGTTGAGAAGTAGTTTCCACCAGGTGATCCTTTTACATGAACTGAAATCTTGGATTACCAAGGTCCAAGTCATGTAGAAGCTTTTATATGTGCATCAAAACTCCTTCTTAATAGAGACATTCATGTGGTTGTGTAGACTACCTCCTCATAAATCTCACCAGCAGGAGTTTTAGCAAATGGGGACAGGATCCTCATTCTTTTTCAGATATGAAGATGAAAGGACTATGGAAAATAAATCTTTGGATTTCTTCTACTGTCCTACCTAAAATGAAACATGAGATCTTTTGCCTCTATAATATTTGTTCTGTGAATGAGCTATGACCTCTTCCTAATCTCAAAATGTTTCTCTTAATAACTTAATGGTTTATTATTGCTATTATTAGTAAGATTCATTGTCTCCATTTGTAATGTGTTGTTAGTACCTGTACTTTAGTTTGATCTTTGGTCTTTTTTATATCACTTTGTTTTGCTCCAAATTGTTCTGAAGACAATGTAGTCTTCAGAAGACTACAACAAATCCATACAAATTGAAATCAAAGAAAATGTTACCATCTGAGCCTGGGATTTGCTAGAGTAGATGAATTACATTCCTTACAATGTTTATTACCAAAACAAGCCTGAGGCATGTTTAAACATAAAATCACGAAACTCCAGAAATATTACACAAGTATGAAACTTGAAAAGTAATTCATTATTTTTCCTTTGACTGTCAGGCAGACAAGATACATAGCCCTGTGTCATGTATATCCCTAAAATGTATTCATACACACAGATAAAAACACAAATAAACAAGGGAAATGGAATCTGCAATCATGAGTCCTTAAAAAACTACTGAAGTTATCATCATATAGACATAGACAGCATATCAAAAATACTTTGAAACTTTGAAAAATATGGTTTTGCCTTTATTCATTTTATTTTCATTATTTACAGTATATTCTCTGTTTTCCTTTACCATAGTTCCAATCTCTGCATTATTTGATTTCTCACATTTGACCTATCCCTATCTTGTTATAGGATGCTACTTCCAGTAATTAACAAATTAAATAAATTTAATTTGCTTATTTATTTAATTAATGTAATAATTATATTAAAAATCAATAAATCTTTGGTAGATTTTCCAAGAGGAAAGAATAGTATTTTTTTATTTTCCATCAGGTGAAAAATGGAAGATACTCATCATAGTAGGAAGAAGCTGACCAACATGTCCACATTCAGAAGCAGGGTAGATAACATTTAGAACAGAGGTCTCCAACCTTTCTCAGTTGACAGACTGGAGGGAAAGGGAGGGGAAGCATTTTACACTCGTGTGCATGCACACAAACAGGCCCACGAGCACCCGCAGTGCAAACGGGGCGGTGCGAGCACCCATGTGACACTCACTACCACCGCCCCATTTTTGCTGTACGGGTGCTAGCACTGCCCCAGTTTTGCCACGTGGCACTCCATTTTCACTGTGTGATGCCCCGTTTGCATAGCGGCAGTACTAGTGCAAGAGAATATGAGTGCTCATGCACATGTGTGCACATTGGCGAACCTTTCCCGCAGCCCAGTGGCTAGCAGGCAATGGTCTGGTAGTGGGCTGCAACCCACAGGTGGTAGACCCCTGGTTTAGAAGACTACAAGTCTGTAGGGTACACTGAAAACTCAAAAAGGCAGGAAGGGAAGGAAAAGAATGTAATGTCAAACCACTTTTGAGCTAGTGCCAAGAAAACCATAAGGTTTTATTCATGTGGTCATCAGGCGTTGGCTCAAATTCATCTTTATCTTTATGCACAAGCATAGTGAGATCTAGAAGTGAATATCTTGCAACAGTGGATTAGAGATGAATGGATGAATAAGTAAAAGAAAAGTTCCCCTGAACTGAGCTCAGTGCTTGGTGATTTCACATATGTGTCTATGTCACTTTCTTGTCAACAACACATAAGCGGTTTGCTGATGGGATTTTTGATGAGAAAACAATGTTCTAAAAGCAAATATGGCTAGAAGTGTGCAGATCTTGATAATCACAATTGAGAATATAATATTGAGAATATAATCTGAACTAGAGCCTTATTTCAGACTGTTTTTCATATGAATAATACAGATTGGTCCTGAAGGTCCCCCCAAGACTCATTGAAGGATGGAAAGAGAAGGAAGGAATGAGGAAAAAGGGAGAAAGAGGAATTCAGTGAACTGTATGGAGAGAACAAATCTTGAAATAGTAGTGAATATCTGTAGCTCAAATATAAGATGAGGGGAAAAGTTCAATCTCCAAGCTTGTAGTTTGGTTTTGTTACCAGGCTAGGTAACATCTTCAGGAGACTTTAGGGGATGTCAGTGTCAGTGTTCTTCTGTTTATAAGGGCTTCAGGTGTAGATGTGTCAAGTGAGGGACTTGTGATGGGTATGAGAACAAATTTTGGCTGAGGGGATTCAAGTGTTCAGTAAGTAAGACTTCTGAGATGACATCCTGTTCACAGCCCCTTCAACACTGACAGAGCACATGAATGTAGACTTGTTTTATATGCTCCTGCGTATCTTTTTATAATAGCACAGGTCACAAAACATTTCTCTCACTCATTTGCTTACTTACCATATTTCACTTCACAAAAAAAAAATACTAGTTTTTTCTTACCCTGATGAAAAGGATCTTCTCTCCAACTCTGTACCTTCCCTGTGAAAGGCGCTCCACACAAAATTTACTAGGGCATTTACAAGGCGGGTCTTCAGAAATATGTTTGACCTAAAAAAAAGTTACAATTTTAATGTATATTCTGCATTAATCTTCCATTATCTCAGATTATATCCAGTCTCTGTCAGAGATGGAACTAATTTCCAGACTTTGCTGAATTGTAGATCCTCTGAATTTATAGTCTTCACATTCCTACATTTCCCAACACAGGACTTTCAATAGGTGTACCCACTAAGTTACAGGATCTCTTCTTTGGATACAAATAGTTAATATACCATTACTCTGCTTTGTTCCTATTACAAGGTGAGTTAAGAATTAACTCTCTCTCTCTCTCTCTCTCTCTCTCTCTCTCTCTCTCGTTTTAGTCTGATGCATCCATTGGCCTTCTGGAAAGAGCTAAGAGGGCTATCAAACAGGAAGTGAATTAGAATTGTCTCATCTCGTACCCTATAATCTTATTACATTATTTCCCCTTACTTTCTTAACATCTTGATTTCTTCCATAATTTTCATGTAGAACAAGAGGCCAAGTGGCATTCAAAAATGAGGAATACTTAACTTGTTACATCCTTTCAATAGCTTCCCTTCAGATTTCTCAAACCATGAACTTTAACTACCTTAATTTTGTTGCTAATAATACATGAAAAATTATTTACATCTCTGCCTTTCAGTCCAAAAAATGATGTGTCGTTACATTCTGTATTATTAATGATTATAATAAACAGTGTTCTTGAGATCTGGTCATTTGTTCAGGAATGTGGATTTTAAAAAACACACACATGCAATTAGTTATTTTAATTCAAGTTTTTCCAGTAGAAGGTGTTCACAGAAGTTGATTAAATATTGCCTCTGGAATTATTTCAAAGTGTCCTAAATCACATTTGCTACATGGAGACAAAGATCTTCCTGCTCATTATTTTGAGAAAGTCCTAAAAGTCCTGGGGTTCTGTTCTGTGGATGTCTCTGGTTTTATATGCTTAGTTTAAATGGTTAAAACTGAATTACCACTAATTGAAATTCAAAAGGTAACCTGTTCAGCCTCAAGGGTTGGGGAATACTTATGTACACATGGGAAGCATGCATGTGCACAATGGCAACTTTATACACACTGAGACGCATACACAGGTATGTATTCATAATTAATTCAATACTCTCCTGAACATTGTGTGTTTTCACCCTCAGATGATCCAACTGGCTAGCAGACATCAGGCTGCTGGGCTTTCTGCCATTAATTTCAGGAAGAAATCATTCAACTAATGATTTCATTCAAATGTTTCTTTTGTAATCCTGTTGATCATCTCATGATGGGAAGCATAGCAAAGTCTTTTAAAGTGCCTTTATATCTGAACTCTGCATGCAGCTCCAAGAATAGAATTTGCCCAGCTTTGCTATATATATACAACATTATCATGTTAGGCATCCATGAGAATCAGAGCTGTATATAGATGTGGAAGGGATGCAGTGGCTCAGTGGGTTAGGACGCTGAGCTTGTTGATCAGATGGTCGGCAGTTTGGCGGGTCGAATCCCGAGTGCTGCGTAGCAGAGTGAGCGCCTGTTACTCATCCCAGCTTCTGCCAACCTAGCAGTTCGAAAGCACGTAAAAATGCAAGTAGAAAAATAGGGACCACCACGGTGGGAAGGTAACAGCGTTCCGTGCGCCTTTGGCGTCTAGTCATGCTGGCCACATGACCACGGAGACATCCTCGGACAAGCGCTGGCTCTTCGGCTTTGAAACGGAGATGAGCACCGTCCCCTAGAGTCAGAAACGACTAGCACGCATGTGCAGGGGAACCTTTACCTTTACCTTTATATAGATGTGGTAATGTTATAGTATTAAAGTGCAGTAACTCAATTTTTTCATTTAAATACAGCAGGAAGACATACTTTTTCACATAATTTTATACTTAATTTTATATCTAAGCATTAGATAAGGAAGCATTGATGCTGAGTTTTTTGGGACATAATCCAAAAATAGCTGTTTCAAAAACTAACTATGAAAACTGTGTCAGAATAAAAAAAAACTGCCAGTGGTAGCTTTCCACATTGTCTAAGTATTTTGTGTTGCATATTCTTCCCATTGATGTCCAATATAAAATAATGGGCATTAAATTCACAATACGTTGGGTTCTACCATTTTAGAAACCACAAGTAGGTGAAACACTGTTGAGCTGTGCTAATATTTAGTATAACTAGAATTTCCAATGAACTGAAAGAACAGAAACTTCACAGCAAACAAAAAGTTTTAGTAATTCTAATCTGACATTCACGTACTACTGCTGATCGGCACATAGATGTATAACATCTACATAAAGCAGTGTTCCATGATGAAAATTAATCCAATGTGTCCATGTCAAATAAAGCAATGAAGGAGCATTTCCTCAACATTTCATCCATTTCAGCTTAATACTCTAGAGACCTTTGTAAATCTAGTTCATAACTCAACAACGTGTAAAGGAAGATGGAGAGCAAGATAAATACGTTGCTAAAAAAAATCTATTAAAGAAAGATAGTGTTTTAAACTTTCTTGCATTCTTTTTTTTAAAAAACAAAAAACACAAATGTATTTCTCAAATAATAAGAATAAAAGCAGCTTTATTGGATCAGACTAAAGGTGAGCTAATCCAGTGATCTTTTCTCAATTGCGGCCAGTCATACAATCAACCATGTAAGCAGGTCACCAAAACAAATGTTCTATCGCATATTTTATTAGTTCCATTTTAACCAGCCAGAAAATGTGCCGAGTATAAACAATGACTTCACTTTAACTAAACTTGCCCTAAACTTAACTCAACTGGAGTCTTGCTGCTATCACAGGGAGGGACGGTTTTTTTTATCATCTTGGATTCCTCGTATTTGCTTGACTCTTGTATGTTTCGTCTGGTTTCTTTATTTTCTTTTAGCCAAGCAAGGAAGCAGTTATATAATTTTATAATGTGATGAATGCATTCATCATCTGTATTCCTCCATATAGGGGGCTCCAAAATGTGAATGTATATTATGGCAAAGGTGGCATTTTGCACTATAAACTGAGGATTTCCTGGAAGTTAGGCACATAAATCTGATGCCCTTTCATAACATTAAAGCTAATCTTGTGTCAATTTATTTTCAAAATTTCATCTCTGTCTACAGAAAAAAAAATTAAAATATGAAGTCCACAGACTTTTTCAAACAAGTTCATCTGCAAAAGAAAACTGTTGACATTAGGCCTCATTTGCTCTGAGAATAAAGAAAAGTCTTCTTTTTTGTTTAAATGGCCTTCTTTCCATGATTCATTGCTTAACAAACATGGCAAGGTTCCATCCAAAAAAGGTGCCGGAACTCCGTTCTGAGCGTTCTATGAGAAAAAAAGCCATACATATACATATACATATACATATACATATACATATACATATACATATACATATACATATACATATACATATACATATACATACACACATACATACATATACACACACACATACATATATACATACATATACATACACATACACATATATGTATGTATTAAAACTACGCTGTAAAAAAGCAGGAGGTTTTCAAGAAACCTGTAGTGTCATTGTCCCAAAAATAGTAAATGGAACAAAAGAAAATATCACCTATAGTATAGTAGTTCAATGCTTTAGCCCAAATTAATGATATGTTTGGGACAGATGTGTGAGAATGTCCTGAGACATCACGTAAGCTCCACCCTATTCAGTCAGACTGCAGGGCTAAGTAAATGGCTAAACATATTGCACCTAACCTCATGCTCCAAAACTGAAAATCCATATAAGCAGCATAAAATAAATAATACAGTAGCAACCATGGTGAAAAGTGGCTGGATCTAGGAAGCAGATCAGCTAAAGTTATATACATAAAAGTAGTTCTTGACTTACAACCACAATCAAGCCCAAAATTTATGTTGCTAAAGCAAGATAGTTTTGCCCCATTTTACAACCTTTCTTGCCACAGTTGTTAAGTGAATCACTGCAGTTGTTAAGTGAGTAACAAAGCTGTTAAGTGAATCTGGCTTCCCTATTGACTTTGCTTGACAGAGTCTCAAAAGAAGATCATGTGTCCCCCACGATGCTGCAACCGTCCTATATGCATGCCAATTGCCAAATTTTGTCCAAATTTTGATCACCTAAACCATGGACATGCTGCAACGATTGGAAATGTGAGAAATGGTAATCGGTCACTTTTTTCGGTGCTGTTTGTAACTTCAAATGGTCACTAAACAAATGGTTGTAAGTCAAGGACTACCTGTATTCTACTTATGTGGAATAGGGACTTCTGCATACCAGAAACATGTCTTCAGCTGCTATTCTATGAATGATAGAGACCATAAGAATCATTGCTTATATTAACTCTACTTTTCTACCTGTTACTCTTTAGATAGGATGGGTTTCATTTTTATCTCCTGGAGACTGCACGACCATGCTAGCAGGAGTGATGGAACTTACACTGCAAATTCTTAGCAGGCAGTAAGTTGGGAAAGGCTACCTTGTATTCTTTTTTTCTTCCCTCGTTCCTTTTTTCCCCTCCTACAAGAACAATGGCTTTTCATTGCTAGGCACAAACCTTGCCTCTATTCTTCTCTGACAGCCCGAGTGAAAGAACTTGAAAAGTTAAAGACACAGGAAGGGGGAAAAGTGCTGACCCTAAGCAAGTTTGCATTTCAGCAAATTATACACCAAATTCCATCTGTTTATTATAGCCCTTAAGTGGCACAGGGGCTTTCAAGGAGTGCTTTGTAATTCCCAGGTGAGTAGCTACACATCTACCCTGCGATATAGGAGTTGCCATAGAAACAGGTGCTTTTAAAAGTGTCATTCTTACTTTCCCATTTAACTCTTCGTTCTCTAGAACATGGCTTATTGTATGCTGCTTGTACAAGAGAACACTGACCTGTGAACTGAAAAGCAAGTAATATTCTGTTATGATAAATACCCAAATTAGCTGCACGAAGAAAGTCCTAGGTTTCAAGTCTGACTTAGAGAGATGAAAAGAAAAAGAGGAAACCTTAAGACCCTGAAACCACTGCCAGGTAAATTCAAAATATGGATCTATCGTAAGCTCTTAGTTGTTCTATTCAAGACTCTGCATGACCCCAGACTCTCTTCCTCTCTCCACATAAATTGCCTCTACTTCTCCACCTTCCATTTTTCAAAGCTCTTCAGCATCCCAAAAAAGTATTCCTCGTTATTTAAATGTTCTAAATTGAACACCTGAACACCAACCTATTAGACATCATATCCTTTAAAATCCTACTCAATGCCTCCTTAAAAGAACATTGAAGACATTTCTTGAGATGCTAACTAGTTATATTGGCCTTATATTGGAAGCCTTCATGTCTCCAGCCCATATAAGCAATGAAGTCTATCACATTTGAATGCCACTAGCTGGGGGAACTGCTTTATTGCTGCTTCTCTTTTTTAAATCTTCCACAGAACCGCCTGCTTCATTCTCTGTAAAATACTATGCAAACCCACACTGACAGCAACAGAATAATATTGGGCTAGATCAGACATGTCAAACACAAGGCCCGGGGGCCGGATCCGGCCCGCGAAGTGGTTTCATGTGGCCCGTGAAGCCATCCTGGAAACAGGGAACGGCCCCCACTGCCTTGGCACTGGCCCAGAGACCCTTCTTCTGCCAGAGACCCCCAGTTCTGTCCCACTCCTGCCCAGGCCCCCATAGGCACCCTTGATGAGAATGATGTAGAGCTGGCCACGCCCACCCAGTAGGCCATACACACTCTAGCCATGCCTACCCAGTAGGCCACGCCCACCCTGGCCATACCCACCCGGCCCCCCGAGGGCACCACAATGCTGATGCAGCCCTCAATGAAATTGAGTTTGACACCCCTGGGCTAGATAGTCCAGTGGTGTAGAGGCCTGATTCAATGTCAATTAGTTAATAATATTAAATAATGAACAAAATCTTAAAAGGTGAAAGTTTCTCCTGCGCAGTTGTATTCATCTCTGTTTCTTAGCTGAGAGAGCCCGTGTTGTCTGAAGACATTTCCATGTTCATGTGGACAACGTGAATATATCCAGAACACTGTTACCTTCCCACCAAAATGGTACCTATTTATCTACTTGCATTATCTACTGATACAGTAGATCCCTTGCTCTCTTTTTTGCATTTGAAGAGAATCTGGGATGAATAGAGTAGCTAGAATCCTATTACCATGTCTCTCATCTCCAATATCTATATTTCAGCTTATTTGAAAAGTGAATCTGTATATATACCTTGAATGACCAAGTTACTGAATCTTATTGTTATGATCATTGGTAGAAATCAGCCTTTAGCATCCTGTGAGAAAATATGTCTATATTCTTCCTATTGTTCCTTATTTCCTTTCTTTTATAATTTTATTGTGTTGTATTTTGTATTTTGTTTGGTTTCCTTGTACATCACTGAGATAGTTTGGAATTGGGCAATGCCTCCATTCCATTCTCTTCCATTAGCATGGAGTCAGTAACAAATAAGGCTCAAAATGGTATAACAAAATAAGGCTGTAGGAGGCATAACAAAACAAACTTACTGCATCATCCAGGATTTTTCCTGTGCTCTTTTTGCCAGGCGACTTTGTTGGGGAAGGGGAAGGAGAAGGAAGAGGAGTTGAAAGTGTCTCTTCTTGTTCAATCTCTTTCTCCAGCTTTATCAACCCAGAAGGCTCTACACCAAACCTTTTAAAAGTACAGATTGAACCCTGGATTTATTAATCAGTTACATCATATTTTCATCAGTTGCTGAAAATTGTGAAAAAACCAAACTTCTAATAATCACATTAGAAATTCTTGCTTAAGATAAATCCTGAGACCTGTATTAGTTATGAGGGTAGACCTGAGGAAAAGCAACTACTGCATTGGTATTAACACAATCTTACGTGCTATATCAACATTACCATTTAATTTTGCACAGCGTTATATTTTAATTCCACAGCCCTGAATTTACTGACATAGAGCTTCTGAATTGTCGTTCTTCACAGAGGTATCTTCCAGACAATTGTATTCCTCCATCATTAGAGATGAGCCCTTTCCCTATGACCCCACAATGCTCTCACTGGTTGCATATGATCATGATATAAAGTCAAGTGAATACCAGCTTGACAAGCTGGTCAGTAGAGAAAAGCAGTTTGCACCAACAAATGTTACTATGTTGTTGTTGTTAGCTGCGAAGTCGTGTCCGACCCATCACGACCCTATGGACAACGTTCCTCCAGGCCTTCCTGTCCTCTACCATCTGCTGGAGTCCATTTAAGCTCACGCCTACTGCTTCAGTGACTCCATCCAGCCACCTCATTCTCTGTCGTCCCCTTCTTCTCTTGCCCTCAATCTTTCCCAGCATTAGGCTCTTCTCCAGTGAGTCCTAATTATTCCCAATTTCCAAATTATTTGAAATGGTCAGAACACTTTGAATAATTCAAGTAAATTGAAATAAGAAATATCTGTAGTTTTAATGACTGGGCATCCAGGAAGTACCCTTGGTCAAAAGGCACAACTTAATACATTGCAGCATTTATTGCATAACATGGCTTGTTTCATTATACAAAGCTATTGGGCACACTCCTATTCTTTATGAGATTAAGGAGCAATTCATAGCCTTAAGAAGATTTTCTCCTTTCAGATTTTCCAGAAATATTGAGGCTCAGAATTACTAGCCATTATGCAGGAGCAGGAAAGACGACAGTGACCTATTAGAAAAGACAATGAGACTGGGAGAATTTTTTTTCCTAATTTGTAGAGAATTTATACACATCTAATACAAAAATTTCAGTGCTGTTTGTTATGCAGTGCAGATCCAAGTCAAATTTACCTCACTGGCTTTTCTTTTTCTAATTACAGATCACAGATTTTTAATAATGCATCTAGTACGGATACGCAGATATTGAGAGGCTGTAAATTATTCTCACTGGACCCTGTCTATTCACTTACTCATAGCTTCTGTGCTCTTCAAGTGAATACAAATTCATTTTCTCTTCCACTTCAACATCTTATAATGCAATATATCCTATTTAATGGCTTAAGAGTGTTTTCCCCCGGCTTAGCTGTTACCTTTCTTTTGTTCCAGTCCCTTATATTAAATGGTACTGCATCTACATATGCTTATGTCTTGATACACATTAAATGAAGATTAAATTGATATGGAAAATTTGATTTATTCAACTCTGCTTAATCAATTCTTTCTTCTTGTAATTTATTATTATTTTTAATATGGTGGGATTAGAAACCGTATTCACTTGAAAGTAATGTCAGCAAAGTATAAACTGCTTTATATAGTAACTTTTAGTGGAAAGGTCAGGTGGACAAGACTGAGCAATTTAACTTTCAGTGATGCAAAGAGAGATGCAAATTAACTTTCAGTGATAGCAAAGATCAGAATCGTTAAAGATATAGATTTTTCAATGGGAGAATGAGGACAAATTCCTTCTAATTAGATTTGGAGACAGTATTATGGAATCTTAAGAACTAATCAATCAGTCCTCAAAGAAATTAAGATTTACTGCCTGATTGAAGCAAGTAGAAACTCACATATTTTGATCACATAATACAAAACAGATGATTATTATATTTGACAAGATGGGAGAGTATAGAATAAAACTGATAGTCAGGATGAGGGATATTTCTCTGGAAGAGTTCTAGATTGTCAGATAAATGTCAAGACATAAGGCATGTGTCCATACATCACCAGGAATCAGGTCCAACTCAGTAGTAATTAACTATAAATTCTGGATCTTGCAAGCCTAATGGACCTGGAAGGAAAGTGTGTGAGTAGGGTGAGTTTCTCACTTCATATCCTTCTTCTGAGAACTAATAGAGTACTGCCCTCTATGGATCTAAGAGACATCTTTGAATTCTTTTTGCTCCCTTTTGAGTTCCCTGCAAATGCTATATGATAGAAGTATCCCATTCTATAAGATGGTGGAATGGGATGCCTTCATTCTGTTTGGAATTCCATGTTCTCTATATGAGAGAAATATTACATAAAATACCTTTAGTGAAAAGGGTAGGGAACTTTCTTTCATCATGGAGACAATGGCCACAAACAGAAAGACATTTTTTGCACACAGCTGACTTTCTCAGTCAGGCATGACAGCTTTAATACAACAGTTTATAAATGTAAAAAGAAATTATTTTAGTGCAATGGGTTTATGTAGCCATCTTACCATATCTACGTTTTACTGAACTTTATATATTTAGACTGAGATTAGCCCTGGTTGGGTAGACCATCATTCATGATTTATCTTGGCAAACATAGGTTTTGCCTTCCTCACAGCATTATCTTTTGGTCTGTTTGTATTTCTATTGTTAGTTATTATCTGCTGTTGTTACTGTCACATATTTTCACTTGAAGTACTAAAAGCAATGGGAATGGCACCCTTTCCCCCTCAGCATATTGATGGCACTTCCAGACTTCAGCCTCCCACAGGAGCTGGCAAACCTACAAACTCTTATATCAAAGGTTGGGCATTTGTTGAGATAATGGTGTGAACTCTTATTACTTCCCTATCCACTCTGGAACAGCGTAACCATCCATGGTCCAACATTTGAAATTTTTGCTTTGTGTTCTTTCAAACTTTGGAAACATTAACAAATCAAGTTAGGTTTATTTATATCTTACTTTCCATTCCCACTGCTTCCACTCCTATTTCCCTGATTTTTGCTGCTAGCACTGTAACAAAATTTCTTTTTAATCTGAGGCTAACTACCTCAACACAAAAGAAGTCAAAAGTCATCTCAACTCGTTATTTTACTTGTGCTGGAGTAGACTGAAAAAAACACAGTTCATATGAGAAAGAGGATCATGATGATGATGCAAAGATACAGTATATGAACCTATTACTGTTTACAATAATGACCCAAGGCAAAAAGATCCCAGTTATTGAAACAAATACTCTGACTTGAACACACCAAATAATCTGCGTAATAGAAAAATCAGTCCTCTATTACGGATTTGTTTTCAGGATGGGTTTTTCCCCCAGCATTTTGAAGATGACATACAAGCTCTATCACATTTTTTTTCAATAAACCTTGACTGTTTTGTTTGAACAACTGCCCCCAATATGCTCCATGTGTAGTAATAGTTGGACCTTTGCCTTGACCCAGACTAGTATAAATGTTAGTTTGACAGTGCACTGAACCACTAATTTTCTCTGTTTCTGCTGCTGCCAAGGGTGACATTCTAGCAGCTAGCTCATTCTTTAAATAAGTTTGCCTACCTGGCTGCAATCCTTCCAAGCTCAAGCAAACAAAGGCACACTTCTCTGGGCTGCTTGTGGAGGACTGTAAAGCAAATTGGAGACAAAAAGTGTTTACAGAGAAGGCATTTGAAGCACTGAATGATACTTGCTTGTACTATGTTGAAACTACAGGATTGAATGGCTGACATAGATAAATAAAAGTAAGGCTACAACAGTTTATTGAAAAATTAAAATCTGGATGGCACATGCTGTCTTAGAAGAAGACAACTCTTGTAAGATGACATCTGATGTGAAACATGCAGGCTTCATTAAAGGCATACATAAAATTAATTGAGTTTAGGAACTAAGGAACCTCTGTTCCTCAGTACATTGATCTAAATTGATTCATTAATGAATAAGTCATTTTTTTCCTTCCAGATGTTTATGTATGTAGGGTTTTTTTTAAAAAAAATTATACATCACAAACATACAACTGGTCACTCTTTGAAACATACTGTACATTAAACAGGTCAGAACTAATAAGATCTTTACGTAAATAAGGGAGGGAATTTGCAGAATAAAGTGGGTTTAAAATAGGTTAGTCTGGCACAGGACCATGTTAAAGTTAGGTTTTTTGGTTCCCAAAGTATAAAGATAATTGGTTTTGCAAACTTAAAAGTTTTGTTCAGACAGCTAAAGTTTTATCAAATTGCATACGGAAAAAATCACTAATTTGGTTCTCATAGATATTCCATGTGGTAGCTTTGAACTTTGTATAATCTGATGTGTTGGCAGCAATCACCCTACTAAGATCAAAACGGGAAGAGTCCTTGGAAACTGACTCACATGGGGCACATAAATTAAGTACATATTAAAATACTCTTAACATAAATTAATTCTGAAATATCCTGCGGGATATTTAAAAAAATGTTCAAATTTTTAAAGCAATATAACAATTCAAGAAATGACAGAGGTGAGAATGGGAGAATATGAACAAGTGAAAGTTGGTTCCTACAAAAGTGTTCATTTGTGGATGCAAATTAATTTGTTTCTGTGCATCTGGTCACAGCAATCTGTCTACATCTCATTTCATGATGAACAATGTCAAACAGTGAAATTGTTATTAAAGCAAATAGGACAATATACTGTAGACAACATTCAACCATTAAAAAAATTCATGCTATGCTAAGAATGTGATGCCATATATGAAAGCAAGACTTCTCATTTCTGATTATCTATTAGATGCTGTTGAACAAAACAAGTGGTGAGAAGAATTATTATTATAGAAATGTATACTTACTGTTTTGCATTTTGTAGAACTAGAATTACTGTTTCTATCTATGAAATGCCAGATTTTTTAGAAGTTAAATTACATTATTCTTATCCTCCTTATTATTATCTTCTTATGGCTTTGACAAAATGTCAGGGACAATTGTAGTTACAAATAAAAATGCACTAAAGATGCAAGTTATACAGGCATATTCATGAAAATAATTACTTTCAAATGTTTTTGCTCTTGGGTACACTCGGATCTATAAAAAAATCTGTATGATTTGCAGCTTAATTTCCAAGACAATTTTAGCTTGGTATATACAAAAATTAAGGGTGTACTATAAAAATAGATAGTGTTTATACACTATGTAGAAAGTAGGACAATTAAAGGTAATAAATAATCCGGAAACCCAGTAAGGTTAATTAGGTCATGTCAATTGGTGAAGATAAATATAAATTAATTGTTAAGTTAGGAAGTTCATTACTAAGAAACATTACTAAGATTGTTCATTACTAAGAAACATCATTTAAAACATACAACCAGCAAGGAGGAGTTTGCCTTCAGTTACAATGAGATATTCATTTTTTGCCCAAAATCTAGTGCGCAAAGCTGGGTATTTTTCAATCCTTACTGATTATTTCATTTGAAAGCCTTCCTTCATCTGATATACAATAGAAACATTATTAACTTTTCTGAATATTGTTCACTTAGTTTCATGTGCTGAATTTTTTCTTCTGTCCAGTTTCCAACACTAATTGAAATCATCATGATCAATATGTTCTACTGACATTAGGCTGGAAAAAAACATTGCAGACAGTCTATATCAGCTGCAGGTGATTGAGTTTCTTAATTTTAAAGTAGCATTGTTTATGCAATAATATAAATAAAAATGTACAGTAAATAAATCACAGTAAAAACACAAAATTGTGAATAGTTCAAGCAAACTTTGTGAAAGACACAGACAGAATTAAAAAAAAGACTTATTCTGATGCAACTGTGTCATTGCATCCTAATGATAAAATGCACACTACACCCTTACAAATTTATAGGGCACCAGAGAGGTGCATGCACTGTTGGCAAGCATCACCATATCTTTATTATTTGTAATTCTTATTTTTATTTTACAGTGCATTTTTAACCACAGGTCTAGGATAAGGCGGCATGCAAAGTGGAATAACTAAGTAAGTAAATCTAGGCCCATTAGATTCAGTGTCACTCCCATAGGATAACTGCTATATCAGTTTTTTAGTGGACCGTCACATATGACCATCATAATAGGTTGGAAAGAAATCACAGTTGCAGAAAACTGATAACTTATGATGTAGATTTTATTCCAATGTGGTAAAGCTGAAAGTGATACATCATAAGGGGGTGGCTTGCTGGGTGGCTTTTTATCGTATATGCAGATTGCAGATGAGGACCAGGTCCACTTATGTGGCAAAGGTCCTGTTGTGTGTTGCATCAAAATGAGTCAGAATCAATCAAATTATGTATGCAATAGGTATGCATAAGAGTCACACGAACTAGTGATGGAAGAAAAAAATACTGTAAAGCACTCCAAAAATAAATCACATTTATTAGCATGCTTAGCAAACCCTTTTCTTGCTCAGCAGATTCCTTGAAGAAAAAGGTGAAGGTTCATTGCCTCCAAGTCCTATAACCATTAAACAACATAGGACAGTCACACGTACTTGAAAATAGAGCATTGCATGTTTACACAGCAAGTGCACACAGAACCGTTGATTGTCAGTTAAAAAATACAACTGTATTTCACAAGAGCTTTTGGCAGTAGGTAGCAACCACCCACACAATACTGATTCCTCGTAGTTTGCAAAAAGAAAAGAAAAAGTTTGAACCGTAAAGAATAAGTGATGTATAAGAAATCAAGCTCTTTTTTTGCTTTGCTTTTGCTTTGCTTTCTTGCACAACAATAATCAAGTTTTGCAATATTACAAAGTGGGAGTTCTGTAGGCTGATCTCTGGTCCCCTATTCCCTATGTCAACAGGATTGATGATGAACAGGGAAAGATAGAGCATTTAAAACCAAACAACAAATGGCTACAAGGTAAAACTCTTCTTTTAGATCTGTAATAAAATATGTTGAATTCTGTTGTGTACAAAGTGCCAACAGCAGTTGAAAAAAAGGTTAATGGTGTTTTGCAGACTGTTCCTCCTTGGTTTCCTTCATGACTACTTCTTAATCCCACTGATTAAAATCCTTTCCTTGTATAATGCATCATTCCTTTGCCTTTAAGGAAATGCCAGCAACTTGGTTCTTTGTTATACCTGTCAGACATTCAGTAGAAGAATTCTCATAATTTGTCAACAATTATGAGAGCTGGACCTAATGGAAAATGACTATATGTCTAAAGAGACGGAATGCCCTATCACCACCGTTAATCTATACATTTCATCTATCAAAGCATTTCAGTCAGATCACCTAAGCTTCTGAAGACTACATAGGCAGCAGACATTTCTATCATAAAGAACAAATGCTAGAGTAAAGCCCACAATGTAGAACAGCCAAAATATATACCACATTAGTGGCATGGAAATTATATGCGTTTTGATTTTATTTTATTTCATTTACTGCACAGCACATAGACAAATATAGCTACAGTGATATAATCTTCAGATTATTTTGAATAGGAACACATGGAATATATTCTACTGGGCAAATGTCAATGTAACGCTGTCAGAGGAAAAGATAGGTGTCTCTCTGGAGTTAGTTTATGAAATAGAAAAAAAATGATGCAATTACTTCCTACCCATTCAATTTTCTAAAGAAAGCTGCAACTTGTGTGTGAAATAAACCTATAATGTTTCTCAGGTCTGTCATAGTGAAAGCCCAATGGTATGTTTTAACAAAGTGTTACACACGGATGCAAACACACACATGGGTGGGGGATGGAGGGAGAGAGAGAGAGAGAGAGAGAGAGAGAGAGAGAGAGAGAGAGAGAGAGAGAGAGAGAGAGAGAGAGAGAGAGAGAGAGAGAGAGTGTACACGTGAGGTTGGAGTCTAAATCTTGTGATTAGTTCCTTACTTCCATCATTCTTCTCTGGATATCTCTGGAACTTCAACCTTGCCTCAAGGTGCAATTCAAATTAAAATCAAACCAAATCAAACCAAACCATATATTTGCACATTCTGGACACAAGGGAAGGCGGGGGAAAGCTCCTAGTTATTCTCTGATCCCCACCTAACAACAAACTTTCTTGTGTGATTTGATAGTAACCTCATTTACAAACCCAAAGAATGCCTCTAAGAATGAGTTGGCCAGAAAAGCAAACTTTTGATGCAAGCAATCTGAAAAGAAACAATTTGGAAAACAAGCCCTGATTATTTAAACAATTCTACAATCTGCAAAGAGATTATTCTAGTTGCATCTTTGGTCACAAAAGATCTTTTAAATAAAGTAATTTGTCTAATTGAAAGGATATGTGGCCAAACATCACATTCTATAGAAGTAACAGGCAGTGATCACAACCAGCCACTCTGACTTAAGCAATTACAACTGCTTTTAATTTCTATGCTTATGGCACATACTGTAGAACCTGTCATAATTTCCTACCCCGTCATGAGTTACATTCACTTCATTTGAGTAGTGTTATGTGTGTTGTAGCATGTGTTATGACAGGAAAAGCACAACATACTTTCTAAATTGGGCATGGCTAATATAAAGGCACAAAATGTCAATCATAAGACAAAAGGGCCTTTTATACTTCTCTGTTCAAGCTTCACCTTAAATGGTGTATCAATGCACGTTAAGTAATCTCAATTTCTCAGCCCTTTTTTCTCTCTCCCTGAAATAAGCAGAATTATCCATAATGTCAATAAAACAAGCAAGAAGCCCATATTCAGAATCTATTATTTATCCCAAGGGTAGAATTAAGAGGCCAAGATGAGCAACAATGAGATATTAACATAAAAGAGGCCAATGCCTTTTTGAAATTAAATTCAGACAGGACTGTTATACTCATATTTGCTGCATGACCTTCTGCTTTGCAAGTACTTAACTGATGGAATGCGTGAATCTACTTCTCTCATAATTGAGGCATACATTGAATATCACTCTCAGATAAGATAATATAACCTTTATTGTAATTTTTTAATGTGGGAACAACGACACACATTAAAAATGACATTTAGTTGCCTGCTTTCAAAGTGAACACATATATGACACACACGTAAACATACTATATACAACATATACATACTATATAGAACATATATATAGACCTACATCCCTACATATAAATAACATATGAACATATAAATATTAAACACAGAAAGAAAACAAAAGGGAGCAACAAACATTACCGCATAATTGGAAATTTCTGACTTGAGAAATCTAGAACCCTGAGATTCAGTAAGTAGATCTAAATGCAATTAGTGGCCGGGGTTATGATGGAATCACTGGTCTACCCCAACAACGATACAGGTAGTATTTTTAACATTTGTATTATTGTGTTTTATTGTTGTTAGCCGCCCTGAGTCCTTTGGGAGATAGGACGGCATATAAGTCCCATAAATAAATAAATAAATAAATAAATAAATAAATAAATAAATAAATAAATAAATAAATAGTCCTTGATTTACAACCACAACTGAGTCCAGTGTTTCCACTGTTCAGCAAGGTGGTTGTTAAATGAGTTGTATCTGATTTTACAAACTTTTTTTTTTGCCGTGGTTAAGCAAATCACTGCAGTTATTTGCATGGTTGTTAGGCAAATCTGGCTTCCCCTTCCATTGACCTTGTTTGCTGGAAAATGGCTGTAAAGGTTGTAAAGAATAGAATAGAATAGAATAGAATAGAATAGAATAGAATAGAATAGAATAGAATAGAATAGAATAGAATAGAATAGAATAGAATAGAATAGAAGAATAGAATAGAATAGAATAGAATAGAATAGAATAGAATAGAATAGAATAGAATAGAATAGAATAGAATAGAATAGAATAGAATAGAATAGAATAGAATAGAATAGAATAGAATAGAATAGAATTGTTGGAAGGGACCTTGTAAGTCATCTAGTCCAACCCCCTGCCCAAACAGGAGATCCTACACCATTTCTGACAGATAGCAGTCCAGTTTCTTCTTGAAAGCTTCCAGTGATGAAGCTTCCACCACCTCTGCAGGAAATCTGTTCCATTGGTTGATTGTTCTCACTGACAGAAAAGTTCTCCTTATTTCTAGGTTGAATCTCTCCTTGATCAGTTTCCATCTGTTATTCCTTGTCTTGGCCTTATGACACCAGGATGCTGCAACTAATGTAAATACATACTGGCTACTAAGCAACCACATTTTGATCATGTGACCATGAAAGCTGCTGCAACAGTTTTAAGTGCATGAACCAGTTGTAAGTCACTTTTTTTCAGTGCCGCTGTAACTATGAACAGTCACTAAACAAATGGATGTAAGTCGAGGGCTACTTGTATACTGTATGGATGGTGTCAGACTTTTCCTTGCCTCTTCTAGAGTAAAAGCCAGGCCAGCAGGGATTCTAGAATGACGTGGTTTTGACAAGTAGATTTATTTAAAAAATAATAGAAATGACATTAAATAAAAAAAAATCTGGAAATTGCCAAAAATAGAATGCAAGCCCTATTTAAAATGAAGTACAATTCAATTTTTGTGCTTCTTTTTCCTTCCTGCGCAGTGCATATTTTATATACCGTAATATAATATTATATTATATGACAACTTGGACTGTTTGTTTTCCGATCCTAGCAGCTATAGCATAAGCCTGCATCTAACAGCAGGGATTCTAACCTCAACCTTTCAAATTCCTTGCATAAATATATAATCATTTGAAGCCATTAACATTCATATCTTGCAAGTGGGAAACCTTGGCACAATGATATAAATGATCAACATAATGGCAGCCCTAACTTGCCATGGGTTAATTATTGGAAACAAGAGCCTCTTACAAATCTACTGCAAAATCATTCAGAGATTTATCACTTAACCTCCCTTTTCTTCCATCTATTAGTTACTTTGGGACAAGGCTGTTGAAAAGAATTAGATTAATAAAGACAATATGGGAAATGAGACAGGAACTAAAAGAGGAATTAAAACAAGCATTTTCTATGCCCAATACCCATCTACATGCTTTTTTCATATCTTTTCATGAAAAGGCTGAGTTGCCTTGGCAACTGCCAGAGTGCTAGAGCCATAGAGTCATGAAGTTTTCCATAAATCATTGCAAACAACATGTTTTCAGTAATGTCAAACAAGAACATATTTCACGGCATCACTGAATACTGTCTAGCATAATTTTTTATTTTTTTTCCTCCAGCTAGTATTTGCACTGTAATGGGAAATATATATAAGGAATATAAGCTATTCCTTCATTTAAACAAACACCCAAAGGTAATCAAGTTATCTCTTTAATATAGGTTTAGCAAGGAGTAAGGTAAAACAGAAGGGAACATCTTATTAAATTGTTCAGTTGCTAGATAATGAAATACATTTAAGGAAATGATTTTAATCAGGTTTCTATCACTCAGATGATAACCAAGGAAATGGTTTGGTAAAGTAATATACTGAAAACTTTTCCTTTTTAGTTTTGCTCTTTGAAAGAACTAACTCAACTATGGAAGATTCACTTTAGGTTTTATTCTACTATTATAAATTGAAGATGGAGTACTATACAAAACCAAAACAACTGAGACTTTCTGTTACATAATTTCCAGATGGAGAACTTAATCTGTCAAAGGATATTAAGTTGCCATTGATTTATTTAGTCCTCTACTGAAAGGGTACTGAAAAGATGAAAAAAAAGCTAGAGAAAAGAACTTCATGTAATGAAATAGCTGATTGAAACCCAGCTATTTTTTTTCTTATATCATCCTTCAATTCATATTTACTCAGTAGCTTATATAAGGAAAGCAAAATATAAATGCAAAAATATAATTGTAGTATATTAAAAACCAAATGTAGCATATACATCCAAGAAAGTACAATTTGATGAAAAAATATCAGCAGCTTTTTAAAAAGGTGGTTGATGCTGAAAGAGAACTAAAGTAGACATCAACAAGCAGGTAACCATTCTTTGACAAGTCATTTCAAGAAAAGGCAGTTTGTCTGGGAGCTACCGAATTCACTTTAGGGGAAAGACCGTAATCAACAAACAGGAGAAGAAAATTCTCCACAGCAATTTTTTTTTTTCTGAAGAGGTGAGGAAAAAAAATCCAAAAAAATATCTTGGGGTGGGAGGGAGGGAAAGTTCTCTGACAAAGATTGATTCACATCTACAAAAGGAAATATTTCAAAGGGATCCAAATAACAGAAGATTAAAAAAAAGTTCATAAGTTCTAGAACCGCATCATAAGAATTATGATGCCTAAATGGCATGGGTCCGGATTATTTACAGGAGCACCTTCTGCCGGCATCAACTTCCCATCGTCCTGTGTGCTCCCACAGAGAGGGCCTCCTCAGGGTGCCATCGGCCAGGGAATGCCGACTGGCGGCCCCCAGGGGGAGAGCATTCTCTGTGGGTGCGCCTGCCCTCTGGAATCAGCTCCCTGTTGAACTCCGGATGGCTCCCGACCTTCACTCCTTTCGCCGCAACCTGAAAACTTGGTTATTTGAGCTTGCCGGCCTGGACTGAGGGATTGGGATTTTAAATTTTTAGAATGTGATTTACTTGTTGGGGCTAATTTAATTTAATTTATTTTTAACCTTGTATATTGTGTTTTAACTGCCCTGTACACCGCCCCGAGTCCTTTGGGAGAAGGGCGGTATATAAATCCAATAAAATAAATAAATAAATAAATAAATAAATAAATAAATAGATAGATAGATAGATAGATAGATAGATAGATAAATAGATAATTAATTAATTAATTAATTAATTAATTAATTAATTATGCATGTAGCAACCATGAATGCCGTTATAGTATTCACCACGTGCAGGAAATAAGTGAGGTGGGATAAGACAGAGATAGAACTGGACTGTTGTCTTAAATGGGATTATCATAATAGTTATGATGACATCAACTTGTATTTTACTAATACATTATCAAAAGGACAAGACAGCGTTTTCTTCTGCAGATCCAGCTGATGTTTCATCTTAGGAACTTCAGAACCTGGTTAGAGTATTCAGGTGAGCAGATTTCAAATTGGCTATATGAGATGTGCAGATTGGCTCCATCTTTTCTCCCCTGACTTCCACACATTTAGACGGCATTCAAAAAAGAAATAGTAATTTATAATTCTCCTGATAATGTGGTACCCTGTTTCATTAAGGAACTAAACTCTATGGAGAAAGGGTCACACTCAAAGCAATGCTAGCTCATTTCCCCCTTCAGAAACCCAGCTGAAGGTATGGAATTCAGGAAAAATAAAGGGCAGAAATGTACTTATATCTCCACTTTTCACCTATGTATACGCTTGATTTATATAACTGGTTGCGTGAAAAGAGCTTATGTAAGATTTTTTAAGCTCCACAGCCACTGTTAACTGGCTAGCAGTGGTCTGAAGCCATTAAGATCTCTAACTTTTAAACAAAGAGCCTTTTGACTTTGCATTTGTAGTACACAAAAGAAGTGTTCAGGTATTGATTTAGTATGCAAAAAAAATGCTCAGTTTCAGCCATCACTAGTTTCAGTAACAGTTTTATAGTTTCCTTATCTAATCTCTCCAAAATCCCTATGGAAGAGAAATAGATACTATACTTAATTCCATTTTGACAATGTATTCTAAACACTATTGGCTATTTTATGTTATTTTTTGTAAGTCTTCCTAGAAAATATCTAAGGAATTAAATATTATCCTTCCTGCAGAGATGACTGAGCTGATATATAACTGAAAGAACAGATGTTCACTCTAAAACAGCTTCTTTTCTCTAAACAATCAGGAGAAATGGTTCTCCTGGAATAGTTCTATAACAAGGTTTGCATATATATATCTACGAAAACATATATATATATATATATATATATATATATGTGTGTGTGTGTGTGTGTGTGTGTGTGTTTTAAAAAAAGTTTTATTATAGTTGTCTGGGTATACCATCTATGACCAATTCTTGTATCTATGTTCTGAAGTTACTAGTACAGAGATTTGCATGCCAGCATAAGTCACTGACTAATCTGTAAGCTTAGTTTTGCTTGTACTGTAATCCCAGAAACTGATGGAAAGCAAGCAATAAAATAAATTACTTTGGACTACCCTATCATCATGCATAGCCTGTGGATACCTCTCTAATGTCATTGGAAGATGGTATGCTAAAATGATGGGTGAGAGGAAGGGGATTCTGTAAAGTCATTAAAATGTTTATACAGTACTACCATGATCTGGTAAATGTATCTGTTTATTTCTGTGACTTCTGTGATTATTCATATCTGTCTCTCTTCTAGATGATTGCAGTAGAGTAGAAAACCAATCATTAGCAGAAGTTAAATTAAGACTACCTTTAAGAAAATATCTTCAGTAACAGGAATGGAACACACACTTCAAAAATCATGTTCATTTACCTTCTGGATATTTTAAAGAGTGAATTATCTGATGTTAGTTACATAGCTGCTAATCATGGCAACTACTTGCAATCAAAAGTAATATAATTTAGTATTTAGAATGGTCAGGAGAAGCAACTAATTGGCTACTATGGGAAACAAGATAGTAGGCAAGATAAGTTATCCTAGTAGGTTTTTCTTACAGTTTTTTCTTTCTTTTTTTAATTAAAATTAAGCGGTTACAATCAATTAAAACTACACGAACAATCACCTGAAGAGATATTTGAAGCTTCAAATGAAAGTTAGTGAAAATAACTTTGTTGAATTCTTTATCTTGCTAATGAAGATTTCTGGGAAACTCAAAAAATGTATCTGGCTTTGTAATACTTTGGTTCATTCTAAAGATTGATGATTTTATTATTTATAACTCCAGATTTAACTCTTTATAAGAACTTAATTTCCAATGCTCTAAATCAGGGGTGTTGAACTCGCAATGTCACGTATCATATCACGATGTATCACAATTTTTTTGCCATTGCCAGCAATGGGGATGGGCGCGGTTTTGCTATGATGCATCCAGCCTGTGGGCCAGCAGTTTGACACCCCTGCTCTAACTATCCAAGAAAACTGTTTTGAAGGATGGCTTATACTTTTACCAACCTAAATTATCATTTTATCAGTTTGCATGGTTTTTTCTTATGGAGCAATATGGCTAAATTTGCTATTTCATTAGCATGTCAGTGTGTTTAAAAAACAATTTAACAGAACTACAGCTATCGATATATATATATATATATATATATATATATATATATATATATATATATATATATATATATATATATATATATAATGTAATCAACAAGAGTAATGAAGAAAGCGAAGAAGACAATGCGAACAGAATATTCTCACATACAAAAATATAAGAAAAAGAGGTTCAATACAGAAGATGAACAGATCATTTGCAACTCAGATATGAGTTACACATATTCAAAAACCTTTTGAGCTGTGGAAAACAGAAGCCTCTTGATGATAGTCCAGCTGATTCAATGGGCTCATCTTCCATCGCAACAGCTGAATTTCATTTCCAAACAAACAACTGGTTCCCTTCATCGCCTACTGAAATGCAATCCTGAGGCAAAAAAGTTGTCCTAAATTTTGTATCAAAAGAGATCTGTTGTACGAATGAAAAGGAGAACCAAATACTTCAAAGATGAGGATTTCATCTGAACTACTGCCTTTGGGATACAAATCTGACACAAGACAAGGTACAAGATATTATCACTTGATTCTCCTCTTCTTCTCTGAATGAAATGGCTAGGGGTAAATCGGTGTAAGACAAGAGTACTTGCATCCTGTTATTTTCAAAATAGTTATATGCCAATTTTAAAATCACATGTTTAGTTGAATTCTAAATATGAATTTAAGGACACAAGCAACATCAATTTGTATCTCCTGGATATGTAAAAGAATTGGATTTTTATGTGTTATTTTTTTAACCAAAGAACAGATGACTTGAGCCAAACATTTACACTAATATAGTGATTTAAAAATTTATGTATAAAAATAAACAAGCCAATTTTACATTTGTTGAAAAAGTGATTTTTTTAAAAAAATAAATTTCTCCAAGCCCTGAGGATGTTGTGCATAATCCATGTAGATATTTTTAGCAAAATCATAGATGTGATTTATCACTTTCCCAGACTAACACAAAGCCCTGGAATTGTTTTGTGGTCTGCTATCCAATAACTACCCAGGTCCAACACTGCTTAACTTTTCAAAATTAGTCAACTTTGGCTTTGTATTTTCATGTAGATTAATAGTAACTTCATTTGAAAAGCAACGTATTGGCATATTAGGTTTGATTTTCATCTCCTTCCTCAATAATCAAACATACCTAAACTGCACTTGAAAAAAAATCAATACAATGTGCATCAATCTTTCATGAAGTATATTTCAGGTAGCTATTAACTATGAAAACTGTGGATTTCCTAAGATGATTCAAGAATTAAGTGACAGGCATGAGGTGTGTTGGAAGGCAAAAAGGAATTTCAAAGTATCTGGAATCATGATGTTAGCTACTATCTGCAATTCTTTAAAGCAGTTTAGTAAGTTCTCAGAGCTGCAGAACAGCTCTGCCATATAATCTTATAAAAGAAAAACAATGCTGGCAAGTATTATCCAGTGGTGCTAATTTTATCTTTGTCCTTAATGTTTGATCACTCATGATATAAACATGAAAAAATCAAAATTTATATAGTTGGCAGAAGGAATTTCCAACTGAAAGATCCTGATATGGTATTGTATACATTTATCATCATCATCATCATCATCATCATCATCATCATCATCATCATCATCATCATCATTATTATTATTATTATTATTATTATTATTATTATTATTATTATTATTATTATTATTATTATTTCAAAATTAAATAATTTTCCAGTGGTGCTAATTTTATCTTTGTCCTTAATGTTTGATCATTCATGATATCAACATGAAAAAATCAAAATTTATATAGTTGGCAGAAGGATCCTGATATTTAATTTGGTATTGTATGCATATTATTATTATTATTATTATTATTATTATTATTATTATTATTATTATTATTATTATTATTATTATTATTATTATTATTATTATTATTATTATTATTATGTCAAAATTAAATAATTACATATGATTTATTCTTTCCTTTCTTATTTATTAAGAGATACTTTAAAAAGAATCATTTGAGGAAGCAAATGATTATTAGTTATTTTGTTTAAGATCTTTTTTCTGATTTGCCATTATTTTACATATGTTATTGAGGATGTGCAAAACATTTGTGGCCAGTAAGCCAAATAATCAGAGGAAAAAAAGCTGGAAGTAGCAAGGAGAATAGATCTAATCTTAGAATATTGATACTCACATACTACAAAGTTATAAGCATACAATTGAAGCCCAAACCAAACTGTGGGTCTGCTTTAGTTATTAAGATCTAAATGAGTAACTTTTGAAACTCAGTAATAAGTGCCATTCAAAAAAAAACTACATAGCTCAGTAGATAAAGAATGTTAGTAGTGATTAGAAAAATAATAATCGGTATAGATATATAATAGAAAAATCCTGAGCATAATGAATTGTATAGTCTGAATTTTTGCTCACTTTCTTGAATAATTTTCACTGAGAAATGATCTAGGGGCTAAAACATTTAGGGGAAAAATATGATAAATATGTCCAGAGTTCTACTAATATTAAATATATTTAAGTGGTTGCTTGTCTAAATGTTCCACCAAATAATAATAAAAAAACCTATGCAGACAACTGGTAGATAAAGAGAAAACTGCCCTTTCTGCACATACAAAAAAGAATAATAATTATAAAAAAAATCAGTAATGCAATTACTTTGCCTGGACTGCCCCCAATCAATTCCCCGGAAAGCAAATCCCTGACTCCATAGATTTAGAGAAAAGGTGCTTTTACTAGGTAATATCTGAATGCAGTGAAAGTCAGGCAAAGTCTGAAACAAGCGTGTGCAAAAATTACAAATTGAAAATCATCTCAGAGCCCGCCCACCCCCCTCAGTAGTCAGGCAGACAGAGTCCAATCATTGTCCAGTAAGATGTTTTGGGAACTTCTCCAGTCCAGGTGCTCTGTGACTGTGCATACCACACCCAGGACAGTTGGCCTTGAAGATGTGAGATAGCCGCCTTTGGCCTCTCTGTATTCCATGTTCAATTCTCCCCAGTTATTCCTAGCATTTCACTATCCCACCTCCTGCTTGCTTCCCCTCCCAAATGCCCATTGTTCCCTCTCCCCCCCCATTTCCATGGCAGCTGTCAGCAAGCTTGAAGGAAAGCGATGATGGCCAGGCTGACATATTTCCTATGTTTTGAAGTAATATAACAATTACATCATTCATTTTTTTCTTTCCTGCCTAGCAATCATACAATGTAGTCAAGATAATCGATGTATTAACCTCCCAAATGAATGAGTATCAAATTGACATCTAAGTAAAGATCCTTCCACATTCAATAGCTGCACCAGCGTGAGATCAGTGCTGTATCTCAGCCTTAAGGTTCTGCAGAAGTCTTAGCAAAGTGGGACAGTTGAGTTCTGAATGCTGATTCACAGTTGATTAGCTGTTGTTCCAGATAAAATTATGTTTCCTTTGGAATTACAAGGTGAAGTTTTCTGAGAGAAAGAACTTCTGCCCTGTCCCATTTAGCTTCTCAGAGCTGCCCCACCTTTCCTACTGTAGATACCATCATGCCTTGCCACCAATTCCCATCCTCTGGAATATCTGAGGGACAACGGCAGAAGTTACAGCAGCATTTTAATTTTCTGTAATCTCCAAGTAGCCAGTTGCAGAGAGTACTGGTCTATTCAGCAAGTGTACTTAACAAGAAATTAAAAATATCTGTTGTGAAGCTGTGGGCATCAAAATGGTGTGGAAGACTTATTCAGATTACAATCTAAAATACAACAGACCTGAATCAAGTTGTTGTTTTTTTTAACCCATTTCTTGAAATGCCTTTATTTTCTTCGAAATTCTGATATTATTATTATGCCCTTAAAAATAATACACGTTATTCCAAAAGTAAGGAAACTATAAATTATTGAGTTCTGTAAAAAAAAAATAAGGAGGAATAATGACATGCCACTTCGATATAATTATTTTTTGAAACAGAATGTGACCTCACCTCACAAAAGACTGATTAAATCCCATGAAAATCATTAAAAACATATGTGGCATACAGTGCAATATGCTAAAAAGTGCCTCATGTTACTGGGTGATACATACCCAAGCCTTCAGATTCAAAGAGACAAGTGTCATCCACTCCCACATCTCTGCACCAGGATAGGAAATTTGCTGTATTATCCCGTGCAAAAAAAGATCCAGAAGGAGCATTGGCTTTGCAGGGAATTTTCCTCACTGGCATTTTCTGTAACACAAAGAGAAAGGTGGTTGTGAATGGTGACTCATCTTTGCATACAATGGCAACTCATACAAAGACACAACCTGTGGAGGGCTAGCTTAGTCCATGAAATGATTCAAGAATTGAACTTGATAGCCTAAAATGATATTTTACAGCTCTATGAAAAGACTGAAATATTTTGAAGCAATATAGAGCTAAAAGCATGAAAAGAAGGCAAACATTTTATATCAAACTGAAGACAAGATCAAGTATTGAGATATGAGATAGTAACAATCTGGAACATTAGGACTCAGCAAAACAAATACTAGGTTCCTAGAAACTTGTAGACAACTAACTTGCAGACAATTAAGTTATAGACAACAAAGGTAACCAATCGGATATCAAATGACCAGCACAGGCACAGAATAATCGTGTCATGGCAAACCTGGCTATACAGTGTACACTGGAAAAGTTAACAAGACTGGACAAAGGAATAGAAACTAGAAACCATCTTAGAATGAGGAAAGATGGCATTTGTAATAATAAGTTGCGCCAACAATCCAAGCCACCAGCAAAGACAAAATATAACACTGCAGTAAATGAAAACAGATGTTTTAATTGTGAAAATAAATAAAAATAAACAAATAACCTGAAAGAGAAGTTGACTCTTTTTTGCAACCATGGGACAATTTATGTATCAACTCATCTACATGGGGCTGCCCTTGAAGACCACCCGGAGGCTTCAGCTGGTGCAGAATGCAGCTGCACGGGTTGTGATGGGAGCTCCCCGATACTCCCATATTACACCCCTCCTGCGTGAGCTGCATTGGCTACCAGTTGCCCTCCGGGTGAGATTTAAGGTGCTGGTACTTACCTTTAAAGCCCTACATGGCTTAGGTCCGGGATACTTGCAGGACCATCTGCTGCCGGGAACAAATTCCCATCGTCCAGTACGCTCACACAGAGAAGGCCTCCTCAGGGTACCGTCAGCTAGGCAATGTCGGCTGGCGACCCCCAGGGGGAGGGCCTTCTCTGTGGGAGTGCCAACCCTATGGAATCAGCTCCCCCCTGAGCTTCGGATGGCCCAAAACCTCCAATCCTTTCGCCGCGGCCTCAAAACACACCTGTTCCACCAGGCTGACCTAGACTGACAGGCATTTTAATTAATTTATATTTAGTATTTTTAATTCATTTTTTAAATTCTCTAATTTTTTATTGCACTGATGTTCTCAATTTCATTTTATCTTGATTTATGTACTTATTATATGTTTTGTTGTTAGCCGCCCTGAGTCCTTCGGGAGAGAGGGCGGGATATAAATCCCATCAATAAATAAATAAATAAATCTTCTCTGCCCTAACTCATCCACACTTTTGGTCATCTATATCAGAGATTTTCAATCATCATCATCATCATCATTATTTTTTGCTCATAATCCCCTTCTAAGCTTCATTTACCTCTGTGACTTCTCAAAATATAACATGCTGGAGAGACATTTGGCCCATACTAAAAACTATCAATCTATGCAAAGGATGGTGTTTTCTACCATTTGACTGTAATATAGAGGCTACCTAAATGGTTTTTTGCAACCCACCAAGTAGGAAATGCAGGCAATACAATGATTGATGCAGACAGTCATGCACAAATGCATGCTTTGTATTCCCCCTCTCTCTCCCTCTCTCTCTCTGTACACTCTTATTTCTCCTATAACAATAAATGTTACATCATAGATGTTGTGTACTGGGTTCGTTGCGCAGGAATGAAGACGAGGCGAGTAAGTTCAGCAGAGAGCATGGTTTATTTCTTGCAGGATCTGAACTAGAGAACAGGGCTGCAGTTGCAGCAATTTATACCTTGGCCCCTAGGTGGCGGCCAATAGGTTTGAAGCAACCTGTTGCCGCCTAGGGGACAACAAATAGCAGCGATGGAGATGGGTTGTCTGAGATGCTGGGAGCCGTTAGCTAGCTCCCTGCTCTAGCAACCTACCAGCCGTTACCACGTGGTGTTAACAAACAAGCCCAATACATAACAATAGAGCAGTGCATATTTTCAAAGAGATGCTTTGCTTCTTTGAATATTCAAGCAAATTGCTTCATTGAAGCAGTTTCTTGAAGCAGTTAAGTCACCTCCCTTCCCTTGAAAACAAAATGGCCATGTCATTTTAATTAGGTATGCTTTGACAAATAAACTTTTGACAAGTGCTTCAGAGAACATAGCACTCTTTTCCTCCAATACAACTTGCCCAAGCTTTGGTGAGCCATCCCGGAGGATACATCACTCTACTTTGTCCAGTGTGTTCTTCACAACACCTGAAAAGGCTTCTAACCAAATGTGGTTTCTGTGCAGAATCTTCTCCTGACTTTGGAAGTAGTACTCAGGAAGTATCAGGACAACATTAAGTGCTACATCAGGGCAAATTATATTATACTTTTTTCAGTGAAGAAAACTACTTTGTCACTGTGGTAAAAAATATCTTTGATGAAGCAAATCTTAATTGTTCTGCACAGACCTCCTGTATCATATTTGGATTTTGGTTTTCTATCTGGTTTATCTCAATATGGTACCACAACCATCTTGCAGAGTGCTCCCTATCCTCTTGTTTTGTTTCAGGATTGTATTAATTAAAACTGTTTTCCTTTTTCCAGAACACATAACACAGCTCTCTTTTAAACAAATATTCACTGGCAAATTAAGTGACTGGCTATTATTATAATTAATTTGTTATTCTTTACATCCAAGATTCTTTATTGTCAAAAATTGCCCATAACCGATATAATACTATGCATGCTTTTCAAGTTCAACTATGTTTTCCACTATATCTTCACACTGAGGTATACTTGGACTTTGACAAGTATGCCTGAGCCATTGGTCACAAAATTAAGCATGCTCAAGAGAAAAAGGTGGAGATGACTAGAATAAATTTAATTTAATAGTGAAAGTAAATTAATTATTCTCCCTAATTCTTTACTTCTGTCACATGAAAAATGGCAAATTTTGGAGAAACGTAGGCATGAATGTCTTCAGAGGAACAATGAGAAAAATTAAGATACATATGTCATGACATCAAATCACTGATATGATTTATGTCCTTTGTGAAATCATGACTGACATGCCATAATTTTTCAAATCATTTATGTTTGTTTTAGATTGTACTGGAACGTTAACACCACACAAAAGATTTCAGCAGTAATGTAAGTCCACTCACTCAAGTTGTGCACTCTTGTTAATAATAATAAGTTGGAAGGGACCTTGGAGGTCATCTAGTCCAACCCCCTGCTCAGGCAGGAAACCCTATACCATTTTGGACAAATGGCTGTCCAGTCTCTTCTTAAAAACTTCCAGTGTTGGAGCATTCACAGCTTCTGGAGGCAGGTTGTTCCACTGATTAATTGTTCTAACTGTCAGGTGGTTTCTCCTTAGTTCTAGGTTGCTTCTCTCCTTGATTAGTTTCCATCTGTTGCTTCTTGTCCTGCCTTTGGGAGCTTTGGAGAATAGCTTGAGTCCCTCCTCTTTGTGACAGCCCCTGAGATATTGGAACACTGCTATCATGTCACCCCTCGTCCTTCTCTTCATTAAACTAGACATACCCAATTCCAGCAGCTGTTCCTTATATGTTTTAGTCTCCAGTCCCCTAAGCATCTTTTTTGCTCTTCTCTGTACTCTTTCTAGAGTATCATCTTTTTTACATCATGGTGACCAAAACTGGATGCAGTATTCCAGGTGTGGCCTTACCAAGGCATTGTAAAGTGGTATTAATACTTCACGTGATCTTGATTCTATTCCTCTGTTAATGCAGCCTAGCACTGTGTTGGCTTTTTTGGCAGCTGCAGCACACTGCTGGCTCATATTTAAGTGATTGTCCACTAGGACTCCAAGATCCCTCTCACAGTTACTACTATTGAACAAGGTACCCCCTATACTATACCTGTACATTTGATTTTTCTTGCCTAAATGTAGAACCTTACTTTTTTCACCATTGAATTTCATTTTGTTAGATAGCACACAGTGTTCAAGTCTGTCCAGATCCTCCTGTATCTTAAGCCTGTCTTCTGGAGTGTTGGCTGTTCCTGCCAGCTTGGTGTCATCTGCAAATTTGATGAGTTCCCCATTTATCCCTTTGTCCAAATCGTTGATGAAGATTTGGAAGAGCACTGGGCCCAGAACAGAGCCCTGGGGCACCCCACTACATACTTCCCTCCATGTAGATGTGGTTTCATTGAGGACCACATGCTGAGTACAGTTATTACTGTACCTAGGTTTGTTAATATTAGGCATGCAAAGTAAGTATAATATAAACATATGGATTCAAACCAATATGCATAAACTTCTATACAAAAACAAATCAAGTCTTCAAAAATCCCAAACCAGTAGAATCCCTATAAATCACAGAACAACTATTCATATGTGGCTGGAGATTCAAAGTACATAGAGAATAAGCAATCAAGCCAAGAGCTTTTCAAAATGACAACACATGCATTGTGACAATAATTAATTAATCCTTGATGAACTTTTATCTGATGTCATTATGAAAATTTAAAAAAAAGGTTTGCATCATGATATTGTGATGTACATTTCAGCAATTGTTCCCTTTTAATCCCTCGTGGACACAAGAGAATGTTTGTAGGAATGTTTCTACAAATAGAATAATGTGCATATTTATGCTGGTCACCAACATTACATGAATTTATTGGTAACAAGATACATGTGTTCATATTCAGATGCAATAATAATACATACACATTCAAAATTTTCTCATCTATGAGTAAGTTAGGCTAAAAATAAATGGTTATAATATTCTGATTCTCTATTAAAATGATTTATGGAGTATCTGCTTCTGTTCTGGAGCTGGTTATTAAATTCAAGATTGTGTTTAAGCCAAGTCCTGGGAAGTACAAATGATGTCTGCAAAACCTTCCAGCTTTGAGTCCAGACATAGTTGCATGTAGGGAAAAAATCCAAACAAACAGCCTTAGACAATTCTTGGCAATATCACAAAAGACTCATGGGGAAGGGAGAACACACAAGCAACAGAGAACTGACTGGGTTACACTTAGCTGTAATTACTGGAAAACTAACTGAATCTGATATACGATTCCAGTCAAGAAAAATATTTCAAGTAATGGAATCATTCTGGGAGCAGAGAGGATTTTGCTATAAAGCCTCAAGCAATGTATTAACTCTGTTTTGACTCAAAACTAAATTTCGAGATGTTATTTGCATTCCACATCATAGTACTCAGGTCCACATATACTTAAGATAGCAAATTGGGAGGATCACTCTCACTGGGATATTCTACAGGAGAAGCAATAGATTAATATTAAATGACAATCATGTCAGGTGAAGTAGAAGCAACCAAAGAGAGAAGCAACCTAGAATTATGGAGAAACTTCCTGACAGTTAGAACAATTAACCAGTGGAACAATCTGCCTCCAGAAGCTGTGAATGCTCCAACATTGAAAGTCTTTAAGAAGAGATTTGACAGCCATTTGTCTGAAATGGTATAGGGTTTCCTGCCTGAGCAGGGGGTTGGACTAGATGACCTCCACCACCACCATCATTATCATCATCATCATCATCATCATTATCATTATTGCTATTGTTATTATGGAAAAGAGTCCAAAAGCCAAGTATTTCCATTTTCCTACTAACTCCCATTCAGTTTTTGACTTTCTGCTTGTCAAAATCATAGAAGCCTATCCGGAGTAAAAGAAGACTAGATTTTTCTGGATAACAAAATGTTTACCTTTTTTGTTTTAATTGATTAGTTACCATCAAGTCAGTGTCTATTCTTAGCAACCACACAGATTTTCCACATGATGATTTGTTCCTAGCCTGGTCTTCAATGTATTTCAACACTGTACCAACCTCCATTATAAATGAGTCCACCCACCTCACTGCTGGTCATCGTCTTCTCTTTCCTTTCACCCAGAGCATTCTCTAGAAAGCTAGATCTCCACATAATGTTTCTGAAGTAGGATAATTTGAGCTTGATCATTTGTGCATCAAGTGAGAATTCGAACTGACTTGTTCAATGGTTTGTTTTGTGACTGTCCACAGCATTCTCAAGAATCTTCTCCAACGCCAAAGTTTAAAATTGTCAATACTTTTCCTATTCTGCTTCTTCAATTTTCACTTCCATGGAGTGTAACAGGAAATACCACTGTGCTTTTTGTCAGTAAATAAGATATCACAGCATTTGAATATCTTTTCCAGAGCTTTCATGACTATTTTACCAAGTACAGTCTATGGCATTTTTCTTGATTGCTTATTCCTTTACTGTTGATGGTTGATTGTAAAAGGCAGAAGCCACTGGAAGTATCTTTGTACTATGCACTGATAACCATTATATATACAGTAAAAGTAAAGGTTCCCCCGCACATGCGTGCTAGTCATTTCCAACTCTAGGGGCCGGTGCTCATCTCCGTTTCAAAGCTGAAGAGCCAGCGTTTGTCCAAAGACGTCTCCATGGTCATGTGGCCAGCATGACTAGACGCCAAAGGCACACAGAACGCTGTTACCTTCCCACCGTAGTGGTCCCTATTTTTCTACTAGCATTTTTATGTGCTTTCGAACTGCTAGGTTGGCAGAAGCTGGGACGAGTAACAGGCGCTCAATCTGTTATGCGGCACTCAGGATTCGACCTGTCAAACTGCGGATCTTCTGATCGACAAGCTCAGCCTCCTAACCCACTGAGCCACCATGTCCCTTTCTCATATATAAATTTCTCATATATAAATTTTTTGGATTGCTAACAAAGAATTAAAGGGAGACTGATATGCATTTCAAACTTA